>NC_072467.1:19058238-19367404 GCF_027596085.1 Anoplopoma fimbria
GAAACTCTACGTTTTCTGTCTGCCGTTCACGTTCGGATACAAACGATTACCTGGTTTTTTTTGTGTTTTTTCTCCCTCTGCACGTTTGGCTTCATCGTGGTTGATAACCGTGGCTGAGCATTTATGGAAGCTTTTCATTGTAAGTACAAAAAAAAAAAAAAAAAAAAAAAAAAACCTGCAGTCGACGTGTGCGACATACATTGCATTACACCGCATACATTGAGCGGGATCTGGTCTTAACGCGATAATGATTGCGGTGTTTTTGGGGGGTGTTGCACTGTGTGTGTGCTGACGGTGGTGGTGGTGGTGGTGGATGCTATTAAAACGCTGTTTAGATGGATGGAGCCTGTGATTGCCTTGTGTGTTGCAGTGAACCAGCTCCAGTCAGCGTTTTGTTCCTCACATGGCTTAATGAGCACTGATGCTGCTGTCTGACCACCTCTGTGTTGTCAAGTTTTTTTATTTTTTTTTATTAAGTGAAATCTAATCTTATTAGTTTCAGGTATTTTTATTTTTGTTATATTTTTTTCTTTACATTCCTTATAAAAGTGCATATTTGGTGAAACAAGTACCTATTTACTCCTCTCATTTGGCCCTAAAATGCCAAAAGGAAATCGCAAATGAATTGTAACATTTCTATCTTTTGTAGTTTTTAAAGCCTCATGCTCTGCTGGTCAGTTAAAGCTGAGCATCAGGTATTTCCGAGTGACACAAAACAACACAGCACTGAAAGCAAACCCCTTGAGAGGAAACACTTTTTTTTTCTCTCAGTGTCTCTTTTGGTTGGGTTTCCCTGAATTTCAGTCTAGTCAGTTTTTGATGGAATTCCATTGTCAATAAGAAAAGAGAACCTGTCCTGCCAATTTGAATACACTATATACAGTCATTAGAAACAGCAATTTCATTTCCATGTTTCTGAAGTGTTGCCTATCACTTTACTATTACCAGTCCTGAAGAGCCACTGGTTATCCCTCCATGACTGTTTCCCATTTCGTTGCATCAGAAGTTCTTTAAAAGCCTTTATCTGTTTAACATAGTCAGTAAAGCCTTAATTATAGCATTGCCCACTGTCTCTCCCGCAGGGACCCAGACCATGTCCTCCCTTTAATAACTCATGTAGACCAGATCACATCTACGCGATCTGCTAAAAATTGCTTTAATAGTAATTGCTTTTTTGATCTTGTGGTTTGAGCCATAATTCCTGGGGAACAGGAGACAGTTGGCCGTTGAACCTGTTCCTTGTGATCCAGTAGGATGTGTTTAAGGCATGTTGTTAGTCTCATTGGGTTGAACGCTCATGTGTAGACTTTTATAATGCACAAACATCATCTGTAAAGCAAGCCCCTATTATTGTGTCTGCATGTAAAAAAAATGGAAAATCTGAAAACCGTTTTAATCAAATTAATTCTGCCTGGGCTTGTGATTCAGACCTTATCTGTATAGTCTGATTAAATAACTAGAAGTGGTTGTTAGCACACAGCACGGTTGTTTGTAATGTCTAACTAAAACCCCATCAATCCATTAAACCTCGTACACATAGTAAAGTGTGGTTTAGCATGTGTGTAGTGTTGCTGTAACTGTGCATTGCAAAAGATTGGAATGACACATGTCAAAGCCACAGGGAGAGAAGGAACATCAGTTACTCACTTTTCCCATGAGCTCATTCAATGTCCTCAATGTCCAAATGTTTCCTACGGTGGATACTTCATTGAATCATTGACAATTCAGCAATGTTTCCTACAGACAGAGTTTATTTGTGGTGCTCAGCCTGGGGGACGGCCGCTCCTTTAACAAACACTTCACTTTGACTCCAAAACAGAAAGTATTTTTACCTATATAATATAATATAATATAATATCACATTACATGATCTCACTAATCTTGCAGACCCTTTTAGATAGTCCAATTTCAGCTGGATAGTCTGTTTTAGAGTAAGAAATATTAAATAGAAAAATCTTGGATTGAGAAAACGTATTTAGATAACTCATCCAAATGAATTATACAGTATATATATATGTGAGACACTGATACATTAAAGAGCAGGTCAGCAGTAGTGGAGATGTGCAGAGGCCTTGTTATTGGCTGCAGGTCCAGCCTCGGCACTCGCTGAGCAGAAGACATCAAGGGGAGAGGAGGGTGGAGCCGCTTTTGATTTCAGGCTTTGAGTCCTGAGAGATAAATCAGCAAAATGGTGAAACTGCAGAGAGTCGTACACTCCCTTATTCAGCCAATGTACCCGTGTCGTACCATCCTTGTAAAATGTTCGTATTGTTACTGAGAGCTACCACCTAATATGTGTTTAGCTTCTCAGTTCAATGCTAGATGTTTAATTTGCATGATGGCAGCTGCAACGTGTGTTTATACATTTTGTAAGCAAATTTGAGTCGGGGCAAGACACTGGCTCATGTTTCTTTCTAATACATTATGAGTTTTCACACGAATTCAAATGCTTCTCAGTTAATGGGTCTCTTAACTCCAGTATGCAGTTCTAATAAGGATAAAGACCCCATGAAAGCAATTGTGAATACCCTCTTCCCTTTACTAGTCTTTTATACTGTGCAACATAGCTGAAGGTTAACTTTTAAAGCTTTTTACACATCCTTAAAAAGAAATACTAGTCAAAAGTCCCAGAGCCTGCAGCTTCCCGTCCTTTCATCCATCTATTTCTTTAAGGAGATGACCTTGATAAGAAGAGGCTGAGTACTATTTTTGGGTGCTTCTGCTCTTTGTCCTGCAAATGGACCTACATAGCTTTACAGTATGGATGGGATGTCTGTCTCACTGTCAGTGCTTTAAAACATGAATGTCATCCTAGTGTTTTTTTAATAGCCTTCGTGGACTTTTGCCTTTTAAGGTTTATTCTGTGTTACTTTATCTGCAATGAGAGCCGTAATGAATGCTAGCCTGCTGTTGTCCTAAATGAAGCCTGAAATTGAACATTTATTGGTTAACAACGTGAGTTTAAAGACGCTGAAAGTGAGGATAGAAACTTCAGATGCCTGATTAATGTAACGTTTGGAGTTTCTGTTTCACAAATAGCTTTAAGGAACCAATCATTTTGTCTAATGAGGAACAGCTGCATCATGTTGCTACAAAATTTCACTTCTGCCATTCGCCGTTTTCTTTTTCCTTGAGAAGGCAGCTTGTTTTCGTGGGTCTGAAATAGTCTCGAGTCGGCCGCTCAGCTGCGTCACCTTGTCACACTTTGCACACAGTCGCAGCTGCTTTGTGGGGGGGGGTGCTAATTGAATTGTTTGTGCAAAACAAATCTGATTTGTAGCCCGAATGCGCAGCTGTTTTCTGGGGTTAAGTTAAAAAGGTCTAAGGTGAAAAGTCGAAGCTTAACAGGCACACACTGGCTGTGTCGTCAGTGTGATGCACGTTTTTCCACAACATTGCCTTGAGAAGATGTGTACCCAAATTAGTTAAGGACATCGCATTAGCCCAGGTATTGCCATTTTGTGACAGCACATTGCTTCATGTTGCCGCACCGCATTTCATGTGGCCTCTTGGGGTCTGCAAAGCCCCTGTTTTGTCTTTTCTTTTTGTCTTTTCTCTTGCTGCCCCCCCCACATCACCCACTCGCAAACTGCCTATTCTGCTTATTCAGCTCAACTTTTGTGATGTGGGCCATTCAAACCTCCAGTCAATGTCCATGAGGTATTGAAGAGTTCCAATACAGCCAACTCTTTTTATTTTTTATTTTTTTAATGCTAGTTAAGAATACTCACCTGACAATGTGAACGCTTTAATCGGTAGCCACTGGCCAAATGTTGTGTCCAAGTTCCTTCCTGTGTAATAGGATTAGATTTATGAGCATTAACAAGATAATTAATTATCGCTGAAAGGCTGTGTTTGGTCATTTGCAGGATTTGTTTCAATTTGTTTTTGAGATGCTGGCATTTAAAAAGTATATCAAAATGTGTGTGATATTGAACGGTGATAGTACACACTTGGAGTTAGTTTTAAATATCACCAAATAGTTACATGTGTAAATGCAGAGTTGAATGTGATAACATGGATTATATGGGGCCACGGGTGCCAGAGCAGAAATGTGTACCATGCAGTCTGGTTTGATTTCACTAGCTCAGCACGGCTAGGATAAGGGTGTGATCCTACTAGGCAATGTGTGCTAAAGTCCTCTCACTTATGCTGCTGTGAAGGCTGTGATTAAAGCGTCTACTGCACTGAGATCTGTCATTAGATCATAACCATGGTAAAGGAGGATGGATGCCTGATTGCTCTGACCTGCACTATTCACTTCTATTCAGTTGGATGCCCAGTCACTTAAGGCCTTGAAGCAGTTGGATGGGGATTCAATTAAAGATAATTAGGATTAATATCCTGTGGTAAGGCTGTTTTTATTCACAGGAGTTTGGAGGACAGACAGAAAGGCATGGCTTTTTCTGCTTGAGGTTTCTAGAACTGTACCTAATGTTCTTTTGAGGGTTTCGAATGCAGCTTCAAATATATGCCGTCATATTTTATGATGACATCAATCTAAAAAAAAAAAAAGAATCCTCAATCAAAATCCTCCATTTGAATGAAGTGATCTATCGGATTAAATGAGTTAGTTCGCGGGAAAGCCAACTGTCTTTTGAAAGCAGGGAAAATGTTACGGTTGTAATTGTTTTTTTCTACAGCAGCATCAAATCAGGAGTAAAAAAAAAAAGTCACCCCAACTAAAAGAGGATAACTAGTCAGTTTCCTTGTCGCTGCACACCCTTTTCTTTTTTTGTTATATAAACTGATCTCTGGCCGGTTTCTAGACCACACCTACCATGCCACATTATACACATTGGTCAATTAGTTATAAATGGATGTGATTTAGTGTCTCATTTGCCTGTCTCGAGTTGCAGTGTTGGTTTTAAAACATTTTGTTTCATAAATTCCCCCGTGTCCAAGTTAGCAACAGCATTTAATACTTTTTATGATGACTTATACATTTGTTTTAATTTTTATTTTTAAACGCAACAAAGCATGAGGAAATCCCGTACAAATTAAGACTGTCCAGGCACTTTCAAACAAATAGAGAGGTTCAGGAAGAAATGGTTTTGAGTTTGGATTTTTTGACAAATCTTTTAGAACTTCAACTATCAACTTTGCTTTTGTTTTTTAAGGAACTTCAGACTGTTGATTGAACATCAGACATGATTTTTCAGTGAAAATGGTCCAAAATTAGCATTGAATGGCTGTTTTTGGCTTTACAGATGAAATAGGTGGAATGCTAAACCAAATGTTTTCCCCACCTCACTTCTTAAAAAATGTGTTTGAAGCAAAGATCTGAAATCCAGGTTTGGTTTTGTTTTCAAGTAAAATAATTACATAAGGGAGCTTCCAGTGGGCCCCCCCAAACTCTGGTGTTAAAATCTTAAGATGTGTTGTCAAAACTCATGAAGAGTTTTCCCCTTCTCTCTCACGTAAAGATCCTTTTTCGAGCCTCTCAGTTGTTTGTGGTTAAACTGTAGTAGAAGGGGAGTGACGGATCAAAGACCCTCCCAGAACAATAAAAGCTAAGCCCATGGAGTGTTGACCCCCAGACCGTAAGCTCTTCATTACTGCAGCTCACTGCTAATTGTTGTGGACGGGACGGCCCTGAATTGCCCAACCCTCCTCCCAACAGGGTGGTCATTTCTTACTGCCACTCCTAGTTCCTCACTTCTAAACATCTGAGGTCAAGAAGCAAAGGAACCTCCCTGTGCCCTTCACCCCCACCCACCCAATAAACCAACAACTCCCTCTGGAAAACAAGAAGAAATCCTAAACCTAACTGAAGAGAATACAGTGTTTGAAGCAGAAATGTTACCATATGCTCCCCTTACTCTGCTGCCCCGGGTTTTTATGCTGACTTACTCTTGACTGTAGTGACCACAGACCACATCCTCTGGACCATGTGTGACCATTGTAAATGGTGTTGTAGGCTAAGATTAGCTGGCAGAGGTATTTTGAAAAAAACATATCTACTCAAAAAAGAGAGTTTGAGCTTTTAGCTGTGCAGCATCTGTTGATTTTGACGCAGCACTGGCTGCTGTCATCAACTTCCATTATCATCCAGTGATGTTTTTCAGAGGGCCCTTTATGTTGCGTGAGACAAGGCAACCGACCCACAAATTCTGTCAATAATTGTTTTGCAATATAAGCCAGTCATATTTGCAATGAGCTATTGGTGCCATGTGGTGCAATGAATCCGTATCTGCAACGTGGGTTGCCTCTCATAACTTTTGTCAGCCTCGTCACAAGGGAAAAATAAATGTCACTACTGCATAATGTGAATAGAAAAACAAAATGGTTCAGATCGAGACAGCCACTGATTGTCATGGGCTAAAAAGTGCAGTTCTCCAGTAAATGGGAAAATGTGTGTCGCTGTTACTCATCCTGCCTGTTTGGGCCGACACACAACCACAGCCATCATCTTACTTCATAGCCCCAATGTTTTCCACTGAGGCTTAAGAACTCTCTGTCCTCCCATACCACACGGATCATGTTGGGAATCTTTAGGACCTTCTCAAATAGCTTCCGTCCGTATAAGTATACAGACTCTTTGATGTCACTCAGCCACCCTGTTAAAAACACCGAACCTGCACACGTGTCAGACGGCACATCTGCAAAAAAGGTTCTTAACAGCAGGAGGGCCTTTTGATTTTATAGATGTAACCCAAAGACCCTTGGTCAACTTCATTTTGAAGGTGATATTTAAACTAAGTCTGTAGCTTTTGACACTTTTAATGAGCCAATTTGATTTACAATCCTTTTCATTTTAGGTTCATCATCTTAAGTGTAGCTCACAAACCAACAAAACTGTTGAGTCAAACATTCACTTTAATTTAAAATGACTTTGATATGACATTTTGTCTTCCTCAACTCATTGTCCTGTTTAAAAGTCTTGATGAACAGGTGTTGTTGATGGGGGTTGTCTTTTAACCGTGGTCTTATGGGCCAATAGCATGTTTCAGTATGAAGTTCCCATGGCTGATATTTGAGCAGAAACAGAGAAACATGGACATCACATTGGAGTCCTCTTTAAGTATAGACTGAGTATGGGTCGCTCTGTTGAATGCAAATCAAGTGTTTAGTTGGTTCTGTAGCCGTTGTTTGGTCTGCCCACTTCTGAGAAACTGTCTTGGTCTCTTTTGGTGTTTTGGCTAGCTACAGTAGATGTTTGACTTGTTTTTTTGCCTGTTTTGTTTTATTTTCCATGCAAGTAGTGTACAATTTGCTTGTCTGATCTCATATCGTATGCTAAGTTCACATACTTGCTGTATCATCATTTATAGCCACTGGGACTTAACCACATGGACGGCCAAAACCAAAACAATCAGCTGAAAGCAGCTAAAATCTGCTAAAAAAACTGCAGACTGGTGGTTGATTCCCAGTCAAAATGGCAATACCAACAATCCTTTCATACTGGGCAAAGTAATCGGATTGATATCTGAGTGTTTAACAAAAATTGATATTGCTTATTTGAAAATGTAACTGTGTTTTAGCAACATTAAAAGCATGCATAATGGTATGTGTAGATACTCGTAATGTTGCATAGTTATTAGGTTACATGCCATTCCACGTCTGGGAACATGGTAATACGTCACTCCGCGTTATTGCAGTAAAGGCAGTGTAGGCAAACGTGGTTACTTGATACTTTGCAGACGATACACCTACCAAAATGGATTCAGTGGAGCAATTTCCTTTAATTAGATCATTATTGTTTTAGATATCCTAGGAGGTATCAAACACTTTGCTCTCCTGTAATAAAACGGCATGCCTTGTCAATTGATAGGTTGGCAAAATGCACCCCTATATTTGAACCTTTTTCCTTTTAACCACTACTAATGCACCACATGAAAGCAACCTTGCGGTGCACGCATTAAGAGTATCAAAGCTTAAATATTCTCCGGTGTTGGATAGTTGATAGATTATTACATCCCATCCACAGTTCCGCAAAACATCAATCCTTCTATCCCACTACAGAAATACCAAACCAGGCTTTCTTTCTTCTTTTAAATCTGTAGCCAACCTATGTGCAGAACAGTATAGACATGTGCGAAGGGATACCAAAGAAAAATGGTGCCGTCGATCTGCCCCAAGACCGCACAGAGGACTCCGCTGCCAACAGTGCCTCCAGTAATTACAGACCAGAGCTGCGGAGACTGTTGCTCTCCAGGCTTAACTGAAACTAAACCCTCTATTTCAATCTTGGTATTTGCTTCTTTTCAGTACACGAGTACCCCATGTTTAAAAACTGTTATTTTTGGGCTGCAGCTTGACTCTCCTCTGTTTATAGTTCAGCCTGACTGAGTTGCGTTCTACAGTTACTGTCCGGTAAAAGGCAGCAGTAGCTTCGAAGACTTGTTGACACTGAAGCTCATGCAACTCATATGATCTGATGTCTTGTTTATTAATTACTGCTGTCGATATATTGGATGGATATATTGATACTCTCTACTGCTACTAAACCTCCCATCGCTGTAACTCACTGGGGGTATAATCAAATAAACATTGATTTGCTATAGGAAGCTGACTGGCTCTGGATCTTGAATAAATTTAGCAGTGCTATTCCAATGAGGCTCTTGATTCTAAATCTTTATTCAGGATTTACTGCACAGACCAACTTGTAATCCTAACTTGAAAGTTTATTGAGCCTTCGGCCCCCGGACCATCCAGAACACCAGGCTCTACTTGACTGGAAAGCTGCTGTTGTTGTGAAGGACCCTGTTCTTGGACTGCCCCTTTTTCCAAACACTGTGTGGTCTGTGACCTGGTGCTCTAATCATGTCCGGATGGAAGTGACTGTGGGCTGCTGTAATTGGCCTACATGATGGGTGGGCAGCATCTTCTGTATCTCTGTCATCAGATGCTGAGTGTAGGATGGCACTTCTGCCTGCTGGAGCCTGTGGATTTTCATCATGTGTATGTTTTTAATGATTTTGACGTTCGGTACACACTGCTCAACGTCTAAATTGCTCTTTTCTCCTCTTGTAATATATATATTTTTTTTTTTTATTGTGAACCTGATGTAACATCTTTGTGCTTTTGTTTTGGGCTCTAATGCCATGCTTTGTCTTGTCATGGGGCACTTAAGCTGTTGTTTGCTGTGCCCTAAGTGCTTTTCATATCGTCACAATGGCCCAATATACTGGTCTGGTTGGACTAGTTTTACAGATTGGACCAGTTTTTGGCACAGCATGCTTATTTATTTATTCCATATTGTGTATCTGTTCTGTCTCCCCTCAATATTCCCATTTCTACCAATACAAACTCTCATGTTGTGGATGTGAAGAGTTCTCTCAAGCCTTTACAGCCGGAGTTCTTTGAAAACACGTTTGGGTAGTCAGGGGCACTTAGCAGCATATCAAGTCATGATTTTTGAAGATGGATCAGGTCTTATTTTATGGGTTTCATTTTACTGTCGTGTATGTAGTGTTTTCTAACTCTTTTTTTCCCTCCCTTCTCTCAATAGTCACAATGAGCGGAAGGTGACCTGCAAGCATCCTGTCTCAAGCTTACCCTCGCAAGACAATTGCATCTTTGTCATCAACGAACAGTAAGTCTCTTGTTTTTTGCTTTAAGAATGCCACTGGGTAGCATTTTCGAGCTCTACAGTATGCTGTTGCAACGCCTAATGTGTAGGCAACATTGCAGAAGTCTGTGCTTTGCCACCATCTATTTGCAGTTCTGCCCTTTCAGTTCAAAGCCTCCTCTATTCAGTGCTTCCTCATTTATTTATGTTCATGAGCACATTCCTTATAAATAAAGAACTAACCTTTGGATGTAAATGTCACCTTAAGGACTTCTTGTGCATGTACCATTGACTACGTTTTATTTAATGCATGGCAGAGCTGCTGTTTGGCAGCCATTGGTGCTAAGGGGCTGACAATAACAAAGCCTTTGTATCATGTATTTATGAGCTGGTAGGAATGAGATGAGTCACAGTTGGTCCTTGTTTTGCCCTGGACAATAGTTCATGGCCTTTTCACTTGTCATAAGTACAAATATACATCCCCATGACAATGTCACGTCCATGTGATCATCTACAACAACAATCACATGTCTGCCCATATGAGTGGATCAGAGGCCAGTCATCTTGAACTTTCACTTCAAGAAGAATTACTCTATGAATATGTCAGACTTCACA
This sequence comes from Anoplopoma fimbria, assembly GCF_027596085.1. Classification (NCBI taxonomy): domain Eukaryota; kingdom Metazoa; phylum Chordata; class Actinopteri; order Perciformes; family Anoplopomatidae; genus Anoplopoma; species Anoplopoma fimbria. The sequence continues at coordinate 19,068,368 of NC_072467.1, forward strand.
AAGTCAGTTTCTTTCCATCTTAGGAATTGTCAGTACTCCCAGTTTCCAGTTTCATCCGCCTTTAACTCCACCCATGGGTCACGTGGCTGTGCTCAGTCTTCTACTACTCCGTTTGCAGGATGTCCAACGCAGAAAGAAATAGGGCAGATGCCGATCTTTAACTTTGGCCTCCTTTGCAGAATCACCAAAGCTACATCCGTGTCCCAATCAGTTAGTGTACGAATATAAACGTACTAGACAATTTGCATCACAGCCCACACCATGACAGTAGCCTCAACTTTCATCTACCACCCCTGCCATCTTAGCTTAATATTGCACGCCATGAATCAGCTCCACTCAGCTTCTCACTTCCCCCATAAACCCCCTGTCACAGCAGATCCTCCACGATGTTATGTTGCTGCACTGAAGTGATGTCATCCCAACTGGTGACACTTATTTTATTGAGCAATGCAAGCTGATTGAAATATTTTCTGCTTCAAGACATGAAATTATGGCCAATTTCTAATAACTTGTGGAGTAGGAATTCCCCTAATGTCCCGTTAAAGGCACCGGTATCAGCTTTTTTTAATTTGTGGCTTTGAAATTATCATCATGGTTTAACTAGAATATGATCTATTGAGTTTTCTTGTCCTACAAAATTCTTAAGAACAAGGATGGGAAAAAATTGTCAAATGGTTGTGAAGACGCCTCCTGTGCCAGAGCTGTCATACTGCACTCTCTTGACACATTCCTCCCCTCACTGTGTTACTCTCACATCTCTGCTGTTTTTCACGCTGATGGGACACAACATGCTGATGCAAGATGATATCTAACTTAGCAATTAGTGTTTTGTCGTTGTAAGATTATCTGCAAAATGAATATCGGACGTTCTAGAGGTCATCTTTGGAAGGGCAGCATCAAAGTGATGCACCCACTACTTGACTTATTGTTATTTTTAAGTTTATTACACTGCATTTCATCCAACAGTTGGCTATGTTTTACAAAAAAAAAAAAAGCACTAAGGGGGAAATCTTCACCCTGGTCAAGTAATAAAAGGCAAAGACGGATTTAAGCTGCCACAGGGATAAAGAGGCCAGGCTGAAATCGCTGTCTAATCTGCTCTGTACTCTAAGTAAAGCCAAGAAATTTGGTATAACATATAAAGAACAGAAACTCTTATTCTACCCAGAAAAAGGTCTGCCACTGCGTGTGAAAAGTTATTTGTGCATCCATGAAAAAATTCTGTTATTGTGAAAGTGTGTGGCAGCCTCCAGTAAAGAGGCAACATACAGTCTAAAAGAGAGGCGCTGTACCACACGGTGTTCAGGAGAGTTACCATTGATTACGCTCAATCGCCTGCTCAGTAAAAATGACTCATTACATCTTTAAAATGGTTTGATTCAGATAAACAAAACTTGTTTGTCCTTGAATGCAACCAGAACAGATGAGTCAGTGATGCCTGGATCTTTATTGTTGCCCATGTCACAATTATTGTTGGCTTCGCTTCAAGGTTCAGTCTCTTTAACTGGAGTTTTTACAAAGAAAACCACAGTTGGATAAATGCACTGCACAGAACACCACATCACTGTGTTATTGAGGGACCAACTAAAGCTATTACAAGTCCATTAGCCTCTCATAATCAGCTTTAACATTGCTTATGGGTAATTAAAAGGCTATATTATATGTACCACAGTCACTCATACTTACCCTCTCAGGTATGTGTGAGTAACTGCGGGTGTCACGTCATCATCTAGAGCAGTAAGTCCTGTCTTTGACAAGTGGCTTCTCCCGCCTCAGTGAACGCCTCAGCACTCTGCTGTCATTACTGTACACGTCTGGGTCTATTCTTAGGGGTCCACATGACCGTGTGCAGGCTGACGGGAGATATTAGTATAACTCACATGTAACACATGACACAAAACATGATCTGCCCACGTCTGCAGTAATAAATGCAGTTCATTGTAATTAAGGTCGAACGATATGACAATAGGAAATGCTGTAAAATGTGTCAAAGGTTTAGCCGCGAAGACGTTACTGTGCAGTTTATACCGTGGAAGCTTTCCCTTTTAATATCTCTGCATGTATTAGACCATTAAAGCGGATGTTGAAAATCAGTAAGCAAGACTGTATTATGGCAATGTCAGCTTTTTTAAAAATTAATATAAAGTATCTAGCACTACAATGTGTTTACTTTAATAGTAATTAATAAACCAATATCACAGACAATGTACCATTATTTGTGTATATATTGATAATGCAATACAACATTATATTTGCTATAATAAGATTGTATCACCCACTCTTAAGTGCAGTCAGTCCAGAGAAAAGACATGATCGGTAAGCTGATCAGTCTCATCTTTGATATGGCCAAATGTATAGATCCGGTACATAACACAATATGTCTTCAAAACCCCTCATCGGTCAAAACATTTAAACTCTCATTCTCAACATGTGTCTTTCCTCTGTTTTGTAGTGTGAATTGTGGAAAATTGTGTCACCCAGCGTTTAGCAGGTAAACCACTATTGGGTGCAAATGGACAACTGTGTGTTCTTCACGTTTGTTTTTCATGTAAAACACTTGGAACGTGTCTGTCTGTTAATAACCCTTGTTGTTGCACACTAACAAACACACTGTGGGTGTTTTTGAATGGTGTTTTGCCTGATTACCTGTTATGCATTTGCATTCCAACGTCCTGCAAGGTGCACTTAACTGTCTGAACCATTTGTTGTGTTCATTTTAACCTTAATGAACAAATAGCCGCAGATGGCTCATTACTCACTTTTTTTTAAGAAAGCTGAGATATTGGACAAATCTGTAATATCCCTGCTAATCAGTTTCACTTCTTTGGCAGTTTACTGATTTCTGAGGAAGCATTCAGTCTTCTGTCCTCTTTGGTTGCACGGTCCTTACATCAGGTTTCTTTATACTAGGCCAAAAGGCGTCAAAAAGATTGATCATTGTGCACCAAGTGATGCACAACTCATTGAGGTGTTTATTTTGTTTTGACAAACTCTCAAAAACCTTGACTTTGTGAACACGCACGCCTTCATGCTCTGTCCCCTATGGATGTACAGGCTACATGTACGCAGGTAAGAGTCCTGAGTAAGTTCCTTTGTTAAGGTAGAGCTGGGTGAGATGAAACAGTTTTTTGGGATAAAATACAAATTTAGAAATATGTTTTTATTCACCATCAGGCCTAAACTAAACTACACTAAACTTCACCATTAGCTCTTATGTACCATGCTGCCTGATATTGAAACACAATTCAGAGCCAAAGTATGTTTTTAAGGGCCGCTCTTGAAAGCGCCACAGTTTTAAAGTACATAGCGGCATGAGTCAAATTGTTGAATTACGCTTGTATCGGTACACATTTGGTTTTCCACCCAGCTCTGTGCTACGCTGCATCTCTGAACCTGTGACGAATGCACACTGATGGCTTGATCTGCGTATGCTTGCCTTGTCTTCCACTCCTTTTGTTGGTTGAAAAGATAGAGGTCAGGTTCAACGGCAAACAAAAGTGTTTGAAAGCATCCCTTATTTCTTTAGAAATGCTGTGTGGTCATTTTAAAATGCACCCTCAGCCGCTCAGTTCACAGTTTCCACCCCAGTGTGCTTAGAGCACCAAACCTCGGTGGCAGTGTAATCCCTCCTCACTCTTTTTGCACACGCGGGCACACAAAATCCATGCTGGACCAGGCAGTGATGTGACACTCTAATACAAACGGGTTAGTCTTAATATGTGGGGTTGTTGGGGGCTCTCTGATGGACATGCAGCCTCTCCATAGTGTCTCTCTTCAGATAGAGGCTCGGTAGATCTACGCTGTAGTATTTGCACATAAACTAAGCCAATATTTGACCAAACTGAACCCTTTTCCCTTTGCAGGTAGATAAAGTAAAGTTTTTCAGGCTTCAATATGAGATTTCTCGACTTATCTGTTTTCATGGAGCTGTGGTAAACACAAAAATGGTTGTCCTTCAGCTCTGGTGTTTTGCTACAGCTGTTACTGTGTTCGTACATCCCAGTTATATCCGCTGTGGGCTGCTGCTGTCTGGATACGTGCACCAACTAAAACAAGAAAATAGTAATTTAAAGCAGACAGACACTCAAAAACAGCATGTTGTGGAGGTTCATGATAACATTTCAGCAGAGCAAAGTTACAGTTGAAAATATAGATATGAAGCATTTGGTGGTCTCTGTCTGCGGATGTGCATTGTTTTCCCTGCAAGTGGTTGAGAAATGAATTCTGGAGAGGCCCAGACAGGGAATGTCTTGAGTTAAAAGAGCTAAAGAGTTGTCCTCTGAATTCCCATCATCTAGGCTTTATTCATAGTATTTACAACTATTTTGTATGAGCACAGGATTTAATTTTGTGATTGGGATTGAACATGCCTACACTGTACAAATGTAAACTAGTCCTGAAGCGATCAGTCGATTTAATCAGTTCATCTGCAACTATTTTGATAAAGTATTCATTTTAAGTCATTCAAGTTTTTCAAGCACAAATACCAGACATTACCTTGCTGCCGCTGCACAGTTGTTAGGATTTTGTTTTTGTAGTTGCGTTGTATATCATAGTAAACTTAACATTATTGGGTTTTGATTAAGCAACTTTCAAGTTTCTCTAATATAATTTCTTATTTAATCCTAGACATTTTTATTTTATTTGATTGTTGCTTTTCATCTTTACACTTATTGTGTTCACAGTAAACAACATTATTGATGAACATGTTTTGAATACCCAAACACAATATCTACTGCAGTGCTTAATATATTTAACGCTGTGCATGAGGACGGTAACGCAGCATCATTTCTTCTTTTGTTCTCCATCTGCTTGTGGACACGGGCCAGATCTTACACTAAAGCAATTTGATACACTCACTACTTTTCCATTTGGCTGCATGCAGATTGATTATCAGGCCCAAAGTAATTATCAACTAAACCCCAACACAATCACAAACACTCTCAGAGACTGGAAGTGGTCGGCTGGCCTAATAGAGAATCAAGTAGAGTGACATCTCTGTTACAACACAGTCAGTCCCCCCCCCCCTCCAACCTATGTGTGTTTGATGGCCGGTCGACATACCATTGATTATAGTTCACTTAGATTTTTGCGTGTTACTGGAAGTGCTGAAAAATCCTCTGAGCTCATCTTCTTGAAGGACGTCATTAGATGGCGAAGACGGCAAATCTCAGCGGCTACTCATCACTCCGCACTTAAGCAGCTATTTCAGAGTAGTGAGTCGAAAATTGTATTAACTTCAACTTGAGTGAGCTTTAGTCCCCCACTTGTCCAGCCAATTACTTCCTTGATGAGTCACCACTATACAGAACCCCGTTATGTATTGAATCACTTAAGACAGCCAGTCAACTCTAACAATAAGAGAAAATAAAATCTCTTTTGTGTCTGAAATTCTCTTATTGAACAAGCATTCGTGGGATCTCATGTACGTAACGGTTAGCTCGTCCTGCCTTTGCGGCTAAACCTTACCTTGGAACAAACAAACCATTTCGCTTTTCTTTTAAATAAAGGTAAGACGGAGTCAGTCTGTGATCGCCATTGTTTTGTCTTTGGTAGCATCAGACCTGTCATTGTGCTGCACTGGAATGAACATCCTGTGTGTGTGTGTGTGTGTGTGTTGCCTGCTGTTGTGAGTCGAGCTGATGTTATCCCTTGTGATCCCTTTTCGTGTTTGTGCACCTTGAGTATAACCGCATGGAGTCTGAATTGTAAAACCATTTCTAAATTGACCCTGAGTTTCCTTTTTTTGGAGTGTTAATAGTCTTGTCTGTGTTTTTGACAGATAGCTTGATCTAGTTGGTACTGACGGATACAAAGTACTTATTTATATTTCTGAACGTTGGTTCATTCATCAAACGGGCAGGTTAGATGGGGGAGTTTGCTGTGCAGGTTTGTTGGTTTCTGTTCTTGTTCAGTGACCTAAAACCAATATATCCGAGGGATTTCTTTTCATGGTTGCAGGATTTCTGCTCTACTCTGGCTTTGCTGCCTTGTTCCCTCAAGACCATAACACTGTTCCCTTCCTCAAAAACTATATCTCCATGGGCCAGAGACGACTTGCTTCACAACGTGTTCTATCCTATGGCAAATGTATTGAACTCAGTATGCTTTCAAGTTTTGCTTGAAAATAGTTTTGTCTTTCAGAGGCAATCCTGACCTGATTCACTGCAGCAACTTCTGCATTTCAATATGTCAGGCAAACTTTGCAGTCCATTTAAAGCTGTTAGACAAATGGGAATGTATCCGCAGTGACATGGTGGGAGTAATTGGCATGATTCACAGGCCCACGTTGAGATCTCATTATAACAGTTTGAACTTCAGAGAGATGGGGGAACAGACCATAAAGTGTACTTCTTTCTATTCTTTTTTTTTTGTTTTTATCAAGGTCAGTAGACATAAATTGGCAGTCTATATTTCTGACTGATGATTCGCCTCTTTGCTCTTGGCATGCTTTGTGTTTTTGTCCTTTTTTTAGATCTGCCTCCAAAGGCCCGGCGAATGAGAAGAAGGATCGGCCACTGAGCACCATGAGCGAGGCCTCCAACTACACGGGCGGCTCGGACTACGCCGCAAACCCCAGTAGCCCAGCAGGAAGAGTGAGTGACACACATTGATACAGGATAAGCATGCATGTGTGTTAAGTTAGAAAAATAATGGAAAACCAGTCTAGAAGTTTAAAAGGTCATTTTTTTCTTCTTTTTTTTTGTGTGGGTTGTGTTCACTTTTCCATTTACTCATTCATACTGTATTTCTAGCCATCGAGACCTTCCAAAAAACTCCACAACTTTGGCAAGAGATCCAACTCCATCAGGAGGAATCCCAGTGCCCCAGTTATCAAGAGAAACTGGCTTTATAAACAGGTGAGCAAATTTGAAGGACTTCAAGTAAAACATAACAATAAATCATAAAATGTGCTGAGAAGCAGAATAGGTAACTTGGCATCATTTTTAGCCGCACTTGGCCAGAGTTGTGTCTGTCATTCAATACTAAAATGTTTCAACAGCTATTGGATGCACTGCCATAAAATCTGGTAAATACATTGATGTTGCGTTTTTTCACATTAGCATAAAATAGAAATCAAACATAAAGTCACAATGCAAGCTATTTATAACACAGCAAAAGACAAATAGCTCATTTTAATACAAAAAGAACATAAAAGTCGTGCATTTCTTGGTTCTACTCTTTTACTAATCACCTAAAGGTTGTTGTGTTTGTTTTATACATATTTTATATTGGTTAATTTATAATGCGATTGATATTTAGAAACATATTTTATATTACATTTGTAGAGAGTCCATGGATTTAGCTTAGAACATCTTGTTAACGCAAACTCGATGTTTGTTCACCTTTCCTCCTTTTCACACATAGAACAATGTTAAGTTCCTCCTGTAAGATTTGCAGAGCAGTCTTGAGCACAAAGGAAGCTTTCTGATGTCTTACAGGATCTGAGCAGTTCTTTGTCCGGTGCCTCCGCTCAGCCAGTCAACCAGTGCGGGCAGTGTTTAAATACCAATCCCTCATCACAGCCCCCTGGTTACTTGCGGGAGGGTGACAAGGGGGTGCTTGAGGCGACTCTCTGCCAGACAGGAATCTCTCATGCTTCCTAAGTGGAAGACTCATTTACTTTTGATTGCAGCCTCCCGGCACAGTTTTGTGAACACACGATGGCTTCCTTTGGTACAGCTGCCAGCTGCTATTTCTTTGGGGACCTCAATCGGAGGGTGACGTAGATCAAGCAAAAGACTCACAAATCTGCTACCCTGAATAAAAGCTGGATTTGCACTTTTATTTCCCTGCCTCATTGAAACCTGGAAGCTATTGAAGTCCTTGGCTGAGGGAAAGCTGCAGCCCTTCAGTTGATCTACGGGGAGAACAAAATGCCACCGTGATTGATGTGATGGTGAAAGCCTCGCTTTTCTATTCCCGCTTGAACTGAGCCCGATCCGACAGAACTTCTGATAAAGTGTATTCATGAACACATTGTGAAATGAGTGGTTAAGACTTTGATGGAACAGAGGGAAGGTGATGAATAAATGGACGTAAGAGGTTTCAATCTCTCCGTTGCATTTCTGATGGGCCTCCAGAATGAACACGCTGAGCAGCATCTGGTATTGTGACTTTTGATACTAATGTGTTAAACATGCTGGTTCATGGAAGTGAATTTCCATTTAAAGTAAACTGCAGCCCACATGCCGTTTGACCATAATGACAGAGCTGTTGAGGTCCCTCCCCCTACTTTTGTCTCGGGTTGGAATCCACGATTAGGGACTGTGCTCAAGTTTTCCAATAAAGCGGACGGGGGAGTTAATACCCTTTTCCTCACCCTTCATCCTTTTCGAGCAGCAGCCTGGAAAACCCCTTTGATCACAGCATTGCGATACCCAAGAACAATTTAAGCAGAGGAGATTTATTTCTGTTGCCCATTGAACAACACACTTCCTTTTTTAAAAGCGAGGTCTGTTTATTTGGTTGCATTTATATACACGGTGAAGTTCTCTCTATATAAGGTTTATTTCATTACAGAAATCAAACGTTTCCCCTGAATCAAAAGAAGTGCCCTTACTCCATCTTGGGCCAACATCTTACTTTTGAGTGGCAGGAATGTTGCAGTATCAAATGGACGAGTTCCACACTGACTTCATTTATGAATGTCTGTACTCACAAAATACAAAAGAACGAGTCCAAGGAGGCATTTTGGACCCAAATGTGCAGAAAGACACAACAGGAAATATTATGTGGTTTGTGGATGACCTTTAAATGAGTTGGATGAATAGCACAGAAAGTTGTCACCGGATTATAACGCATAATTCAAACAAATTGAAAAGTAATTGATTGGCTTCAGTCTTTTTGAATGTACTATTTAGCTGTTACTATATAACTGTAAGTAGCAGGCAGTTAATCACATGCAAAACAATTGAATTCATCAAATCCAAGGAGGTCAGTGAGTGGACTACAGCGAGTACTTTTTCACAGTCCAACCATTCGCACTAGTTTGCGCATTAAACGTTCCCTTTCCCTCTGCTGTGTTCTCAGGACAGCACAGGGATGAAGCTGTGGAAAAAGCGGTGGTTTGTGCTGTCTGACCTGTGTCTCTTCTACTACCGAGGTGAGTCATGTCTTCTCAGCTACCAACACGTTTTCATTAGCACTGCACTGATTACAACAATGCTGTTATTCGATTAGTAGTTCTAAGGGCCGTTGTGACCTTCAGAGCTATAATAAATGTCAATATATACCCAAGGCCCTGTGGTAAGCAGCCTGACAGGACCACCCAAGGAGAGGCATTAATTGAAATGCCTCTCCTGTCATCTGAGTTTTCGGTTGAGAGATCATTATATCCCCCCCAAGCAAAGCCTGGGCTTCATGTAAAGCGTGGATGCAGCCATACTGTTGATGGAGAAAGCATGGCAGTACATTAGGTTTCACACTGATGTTAAGTCATGAAACAAGTTTCCATAGATGATGCTGTTTTTATACAGTGGTTGCATACTAGTGTAATTCCTGGATTCAGTCGCATTAAGCAACATTTATCTTGCTAACGTTTAAAGACCCCTTTTTAATTCCACATTGGAGGGACCACTGTTGTATAATCACTGTGATCATCCTTCTGAATATGTGTGGTATTTACATGATTCTGTAATTGAGTGAAGACAACCGATTCTTTAACCAAGTAATAAAAATGTCTATTTATACTGAAGTGGAAACTTATTTCATCTGCTATTTTATAGCTGTTTAATCATAGTCATAGTTTTTTCCATGATATATTCATTGTGGGAATCCCAGTCCAGTTTAAAAAAACAATCTAATTTAGTTATTTATATCTGTTTTTGTTTTTTTTAGATGTGATCCTTTTTATTGAATGCTATTGACTGAGCTGCTATTGACTGGGCATCCTGGCTTCACTCATGCAGTTCTAATGTTCATATCAAATATTGACACAGCTGTGTCCAGAGAACATTTGAGAGCTTTCCTACTGAAAAGAAAAGAAACGAATACTCAGTGAGGCTGTAAAGTAATAGTAGTCAAGGTCTACTGTTAGGCCGCTGCTACAGAAAGAAATTAAATCCACATATCCCGACGCCCCCTGCTCACTTAATGCGGATACAGTCATCATTTCTGCTGATCAGGGTGACATCTAGTCTGTGTTATTTCTGGTGTCTGCCAGTCCTGTCGCCTTCTTTACGCCCACTGACTGATAAAAGCCACAGACAGCAGCAGACCCAAAGGCTTTATCCAGACGGACATGTTGAGAAATCCACCCATCAGCAGAGAGTAGGCAGGGAGGTCATGAACCGCGATTCCACCTCAACTAAGCACCTCTGCTATCTGCTGGAGTTATCAGGCTATTATTGTGAGCTTAGGATCCCCACAAAGAATCCTCTGTGCAGAGACACACAGACCTGGTGAATGAATAAATGTGGGGCTAGTGGGCTAAAGGTGTTGTTGGCAAACTGATTAATCCTTCAGACTAGAGTCATTAAATATCCCTCATTGTTCACCGTTAGCCTCGTTCATCCACTGTTACGACCGGTTTGTGTAAGGAGACTATGCCTTTTACACAACATCCCCAGTCAACACACACACACACACAATCACACACGCACCAATCAGACAAAGCAAATGCACGGTTGGGACTGCAGCTGTCACTTCCCTGATATATTTTGTTTTCCTGCTCTGTTTTGGGTCGGCAATGCAGATTGCTTATAACAAATTAGGAGGTTGAGCGATTCTCTGGTTAAAACTCGGGACTCAATCTAATCCCCCCTGTGGAGAGAGCTCCATTGTTAATGTGGAGCCCTGTCTGCTAATTTAATGAGGATTAGAGCGGCCTAGCTGCAGAGGACATTGAATCAATGCTGATTGGACGGATTGGACACCGCTCATCTGACCAACAAACAAATTACAAATTAGTTTTATACATAAGAGTTTGGTGAAATATCATGGACAGATTGAAGTTGACTGACAAAAATAGACCCTAATGCATTGCGTTGACTTGTTTTTTCTCTTTAGATGAAAAAGAGGAGGGGATACTTGGCAGCATCCTCCTACCAAGCTTCCGTGTGTCCATGCTGTCTGTGGATGACCACATTAACAGAAAATATGCCTTCAAGGTCGGTGCAAGTTTTCATTCCTTTTAAACTTTATAAGGCAGCACATTTTATGCATACGTACATTTAGAGCAGAAGTAAATCATTAGTTTACATAAAGCTCTAAAAAATTAGATGATGCACGTACAAACCTCCCAAAAGGAACTTTTGATCACTTGTAAACTGTTTGAAAGTTAGAAAATAGTTTTGGGCTGAAGTGGTCTTAAATGCCCACAGTGTTTTCTTAAGCATATAAAGCAGTACTCGGTTAACTTTGCTTCAAACGTGTTTTTTCTTTACTTAAAGTTACTGTGAGGAACTTTTAATTGGTTTTGAAAAAGTGTCAAATTAATACTGATGCCTCTATATGACCTACATAAGTTAAAGAGACCATGCACCAGAAGATTGGTTCTTTCTATGACGTTATTCTTAATGCCTGTCATCGGTGCCACCGGGTCAGATTCTGCACAGAATCTGATGAAACTATGCAAGTTAACCAGAAACTCTGGTACGCCTTGATGGTACGCCGGTCCCCGCTGGGAGCAAACCCTGACTCCATGCTGCTGGAGACCCAGGCTGTACTGCTGGGCCCACTGGAGGGAAGGGAGGCATGGATGAACCAGATCCAGGACTGAGTGGCTCCGTCCGTCAGACCTGGTTCTGGTTCGACACAAAATTAAAGTTGGTGGCTAAAAGAAAAAGTTAACCGAGAGCGAAGTAATGCAAGTCATTTTTCAAAACTTCAACTGCACTCTGCTCCTGCTAAGAAGGCAAAGAAAGCCATTGCCAGTTGACTCGGAAACCCAAAGTTACAGGGCAACAGGCTTATTTTATGGATCTCAGTGGTGGGTACACTATTTGATTGTGGGTCCTTCATAAACCCTAAGAGACAACAAAGTTGTCCTGCCAAGTACAGCCAAACACAGACGCCCAAGAGTCTGCTCAAGGTCTCTCCAACCACACAGCCCACTCCTTTTCCAACTTAGACTCAGGCTGAGAGAGGGAGAGAGAGAGGAGAGAGAGAGAGAGAGAGAGAGAGCCCACGACCTCCTCAGTTTACAGTGATTCGCTCAGGAACAGGCTGACTTTTTGACTGCAATTTTAAATTTACACTTAAACGGCCATGTCAATAAAAGTTCCTTATTTCCCAAGATAATGCTGGAGTAATTGGAGCAATGACTGTGCTTTTTTTTTGTTTTTCAGACATTGGTAAACAGGATATTGAGGTTGTTCACTAAACATTCTGTTTTTCTCCCTCTGTGTCTGGCTTTAACAATATATTGGTTTGTTCTCTGCGAGGGAATAGAGCAACTAAGGAGCAATGTGTCCGCCATACAATGAACTGCTTGGTAAGTCCTACAGTATTGTGACAGATTTACTGCCCTAATAAAGTGGTGTGCATGACACTCTGGTTGCTTATTGTTTGATTTATGTATGGGGATAATACAGATGCCCACAGCCAGGAGTATTTCACAAACAATCACATTTTTCATCACTATTTTTCAACAACGTGTCTGAGCTGCTCTACATAATTCGTATTTAGTAACAAACCTACATAAAAGCAAGCGTGAGTCACCAGTATGGGTTAAGTGTGAATATTCCCAGTTGGCTTGATGCTTTTCTCTTTTCTCTTCCAGGTAACTTTCTCTGTGTGTCACCTTTCCTGTCCATTGTCAAAACAGGCAACGCATCCCAACATGCGGACGTACTATTTTTGCACTGACACAGCCAAAGAGATGGAGTCTTGGATGAAAGTAATGACAGATGCTGCACTTGTGCATTCAGAGCCAGTCAAAAGGTTTGTAAAAAGATCACTATCATAGTCATTTTTACAGAGAGCCTGTATTTTATTTGAAGTTGTCAGATTAACAGTGGGTAGTTTCGCTTTTGAATGGAGAAAAAAGACATTTAAAAAATGCCATTTAAGGGCAGTTTTTAGACCAGATTGATTTAGTTCCCTGGTTCGATTCTCAATCCTGATTTTTATTTTCTAGCATTTGGGCTGTAATCCATCGCTTTAAATCCCTCTGTTAAGCCTGTTAAGTTCTTAAGCAACAGTTCACCACCTGGTTTTGACATTTCTGGACTATCTAACTATTTGAACTTTATTTTACTGTTTTAAGCTTATTTAAAAAGTAACATACACACAAATGCCATGTGGGCATACAGTCCCTGTGAATGCATGGTGCTGGTTGATCAGAGGATGTTGTGCACAGCTGCACTGGCTGATGAGGATCAGTGACTCATCAGGACAGGATATTTTTTTCCCTCTTTTTTAAACTCTGTTAAATGTCTGTCATTTGGCAGCCCGCCTGTCTAATGCCCTCCTTTTACATGGGTGAGCAGAGGCGTAGTGGTAAAGTGCTTTGTAATTACACAGAGCAGTAGTGCCTGAAATTCACTGGATAGCAAAAGGAGCGTGATGCTGGTATAAGGCAGTGGTATACCGGCAAGGGAATGTCTAAAGGCTCTCATGGTTTAAAAGTATCTCGTGTATAGTATTCTATTGACGGTACTATCATCTCTTTTCATATTTAAGGAGGTCTAAAAGAACATAATACGCTAGCTCAAATACTAATCTGTTAAGTTTTTCTACAATCTCTTCAAAAGAATTATGAGTAAATGCACACAGACCTGTCATTGGGCCAAATGTGTGCTTTACTGGGCTGGTGGAGCCACAGATGTCTGGGGAAGACATTACGTGACTAGTGCTGCTATTTAAAAGGATGCAAGTGGAAACTTTGAAGGAAAGCCTTTCCAACTCCCCTCCTATTGCTAACCCAGTGAGCCGTGCTGCTAGGGGGAATTTGCCAAACTTTGAAGCTGTGACCTTGAGTCAGTCTAAGGCCAAGGAGTAGTGGTGTCAGTTACCTCTGGGGACCTCCCTTAGGACCACAGAGCTGTATATAGGTCCACTAGAGAGGAGGGGAAAAGGGAGCTGCAAATGGATTACCGGAGTCTGAGCAGCACCTTTGTGACGTGCCCCAGAAGAGGCAAAGTTTTATTGGAGGTATCTGATTTCCTTTAACACGCCTGGCCTCCTCTGGCAGCTGGAAAAAACATTGTGCACCTCCATCCATTTTCTTTGCGCTTTCTTTTTGTGTCAGAGCTGCCCCCCTTAGCAAGGTCCACAAAGGCAATGCATTAGGTCTGCTGTATATTTTATCCATGCAATGTCTCAATCACCTTTTACTGGTTATCTGTGACACAGATTAATATCTCAGCTTCCCATTGATAATAATGTAGTCATCGTCTTTCCATCTCTGCGCAGGTGATCTTATGTGTCTTGATTGCCTTTAGATCACAGGATCTTGGATGTTTCTCGTTATAAGGCCTCCTCTTTGTCTTTATCAGGTTGGACCGGCTAAAAGTGGAGCAGTGTGGACCACAAGAGATCAATCATGTGGCCAACCACAGGCCTCCACTCACGCAGCCTGAAATCCAGAACAATCAACTCAACCGTGAGGTTGACCTTGAGCGCACTGCAGCGGTCACCTCCACCACAGCAGATGAAGAGAAGAAGCAGCGAGACGCCGAACGTTACGGCTTCCAGAAGGACGGGGCGGAGCGCGAGCGCCCACTCACCAAGATCAACAGTATCAAACTGCAGCCAGCCCAGGCAGCTGCCATCAAGGCCAACATCGCCTCGCCGCAGACTCCCACAGAAATGGACGGGTCACATCGCAGCCCCCAGATCAATGGATCTGGAGATCATTGTCCACCTGATGGGACTGGAGTCCCCCCTCATCATAGTCCCACTCATGAGCCAGACCGCACCCTGAGCAGGACCAGCTCCATGCAGCAACTAGAGCATTGGGTCCGTACTCAGAGAGGACGCAACCAGGATGATGACACCAGGAGGTGGGCTTGATTATATAATTTTTTTGCGGGTTTAAAAAAAAAAAAATGAAACCTTATTTTTTTCATTATGTGATCTCAAACTATTTTTGCTGCAAGAGGAGAAAATAAGTCAGCACAAGTTGTTTTTAGGTTATTGCACAAGAGTGGAATCTTACTTCGACAGCACAAAGGGGGACTTGGCTAAACTTATTTTGAAATGCTGATTCAACCTCATCTTAAGAGTGCCCACATGCAGTACGTATGCAGACTACAATTTTCCAAAGCTTCTTAGTCCTATTTCTCTCCAAAGCTGTGTTGTTTAAAGCTGCAGGATTCACACGCTCCTCACCATGATTTAAACACATATTACACTGTTAAGTGTACTAGTAAGTAGAACTGGGGATAAACAATAGCAGAGCAGAGCTGTTAGTTACTGCCTGCCCCCGGCCCTGCTGTGAGAGTCCCATTTTTAATTGGTTAGGATTAATCTTGCTCTCTCACTGTGTCTGCTGCCCGTCTGTCAGTGTGTCTGTCTCTCCATCTGTTTATTGTCACCTGGCTTACGCTCATGTTTGACACAGCCTTGCATCCATTCACTCCTTCAGTAACATTTTTTTAAAAGTGATGGGCAAACTTGCTTTGAGCAAAGCATGAATTCATAAAGATCCTTGTTCCTCTGTGATAAGAGTGTCAACTCCCTGCCCATATTCCTGCCATTCAAGTCTTCCAACGGACTCTATTTGTCACTACACCCATGTTCTCCAGAATAAGGCTTGGTTTCCATGTCGTCACAAGTCCTTTTTTTTTTTTAATGCCACTGAGTTCACAGACTGTTGCGTCTTAAGAGGAAGCTCCCTCGGTGGCAGATGAACTGACTTTGAACTCCCTGTGGAAGTGGAGCTTTTCAAAGCTTTGTCATCACTGGCAACAAAGATTTATAAAGGCAAATTAAACCTTTTAATGTTTTGCTATTTCATAACATGACAATTCTTAGATGTGTTAGTGTGGTAGATGGCAAATTCAAATTGAGAGACATTAGAGTCTAACTGTGTACAAACAAACTACTTTTCTCTACTTTGAACCTGCCGTGTGGAGCCTATTATTCACAACACAAAATCCCATTTAAGGAAAATAAATAAATAAAAGAATAAAGTAGTTGAAGACTTATTCAATTGTTGTACCTCCTTTGATGGCTGATGATTACTCTCCTAATACAAATGTATAGATATGAAAGTAGATGATGCACTACATGTGAAATAAGTATCCCTGCTTCTTATGTGTTCCTTTTAAAATAATATAAATGGTACTACTAAATTGTTTTACTTTTACTGACCACGGATAAAGAGTTTGTGAGTGTTGTTCAAGTGAATACGTTTTTTCCCCCTCCTCCAGCATCACGTCCTACCAGACGCTTCCTAGAAACATGCCGAGCCATCGCGTGCCGTACATGCCTCACTATGGCGATGGCTACTGCAGCATGCCCAGGAATAGCATGGCGCAGAGGGACAGCATCTGCAGCATGTCGCCGTCGTTGTACGACCAGGCCCTGGGTCCCTCGCCGGTCGACAAGCGCCGCTCCATGCGCGACGACACCATGTGGCAGTTATTTGAGTGGCAGCAGAGGCAGGCCTACACCAGGCCGCCGGGGCTCTACGGCAATATGGCCAGTCCCAAAACCATGATCAACCTGTCGGATCACGCCGCACCCAGCCACTCCATCCCCCCCTCGCCCTCCCACGGCTCCCTGTCCATGTACGGCGCCTACTCTCCGATGCGGTCCTACAACATGAACAATGCTCGTTCAGAGGTGTCCTCTCCCGTTTACAGAGGAGACATGAGCATTGACAGACGGCACAGGCCACAAATCAACAAGGTAAGTGAAGAACATTTCATTTAGTGGTGTCTAGTTGGGCAGATAGTTCTGGTTTTATTTGCTCAGTTTTTAAGATATCCATCCCTGATAATAAAATGGAGGTGGGTAATGCTCGGGGCAATAGAAATGTCGTTAAAAAAGATGAAATGGCCTTCCACAATCAGTGTAAGAGCATGCTACCAACAGTTATCATTTACTTCAGAAATAGTCTTTTGAAAAACTGTTGAAAGCATGTACTTTGGATAATTGGCGAAACTGTTCTTGGAAAAGAAATGTTGGTGATTCAGTTTTTTCTTTTTATGTCATTTGGTATTCCATTATAGTCCATTTATTAGCTTTAAGACTGTTTGAGCTTTTAGATTTTGTAACATATTGTTTTCCCAGAGGTCAACATTGAATCCAAGTTTCCATCCATCAAAGCAATTTAAAAAAATATATTTTGGAGAGTGCAGACAAATTCCCTTCATCTTCATCCTATTTGTGGTGAAAGGATGGATACCTCAACATTTTGGCAAATAAAACAAAGTGTTTAAATAGCTTAACAACACTATAAGGATGTGTACAAGTACATTACGTGGTTTACGGCTCATCTGTGAATGACTATTTAAAGGAATCCATGTTGTAAAATGCTGTTTTGTTTTTAATTCCTTGTGTCCTGCAGTATGCCTACCCACCTGATAGGAGGTCTATGCCTGCAGGGATCCCAGTCCAGACTATCACTGCCCAGTCTCTCCAAGGCAAAACAGTACGTTCTTATCCATGTTGTCCCCTCCTGTGTCCATCACTATCCTCTGACTGAATTTCTGTAATAAACCACCCAGTAATTTCACGCCTGAATACGTGTATAGAGCACAAGTTATTCATTTGGTTTTAATTGGACTTCTTTGAAAGACGAGGCTATTTTTATAACACCACCTACCCTCCCTTTCTCCCTCTCCCTCTTGATGTCCTTTATTCCTTTCCAAGAAGACATTGTGACAGAATCTTTTAGAGACAGATTTAGGCAGAATCTCAGATGTATGTTCCAAGTGGTCGGATTTAGGGTACGCTCACTCCGGGAGCTCCTTTGACTCGCTTCCCGTCAGCGGAGACTTAAAAACCCTGTCACTCACAACTTTTCTAAGCTAGATCAGGAATTTATGTCAAAGCGGTACGCAGTGCTATGTCCTCATGGAGCTGGTAAAGTGTGAACTGGAATCTGTAATGAATGCTAAACTGCTCTTCTTCCTTGTGTGGACGTGCTTAATTTGCATGCTGCTGACAGTGATTGCACCTTGATTAATCTCACGGTCCTGAGCTGCATGAAAAACTCAATACCTAGACATATTAACTGTTCACCTATTGATGCGTCTAAATCTCCTCTCCTGGTGTGTTCTCTCCCTTCCTCTCCCACTCCCTTTGCGGTGTGTCCCTGTTTCATTGTGGCTGTGTTATCCTCCCTCCCTCCCTCCCTCCTTCCCTCCCCTCGCAGCCTGAGGAACTGACTCTGCTGCTGATAAAGCTGCGGCGGCAGCAGGCAGAGCTAAACAGTATCCGGGAGCACACTGTAGCACAGCTTATGCAACTAAACATGGATGGAGACAACCCAAAGGTCAGGCCCCCGGAGAGGCTCCTGCAGGCTTGTGTGTTAGCGTGTGGTGTGAATGCCATCTTTAACCACTTCCATAATCCATCTCCATCCAGAGGAATTTTTTTTTTTTTTTTTTTTCGGTCTTCACACATGGCTGATTTAGGGGAGAAAAGGCGCTACAGTAGGCATTTTCTCCATAAGGGAAGTTGTCTCTTCATCATATTTAGGGATCAGCGAACTTGCTTTCAACTTTTTTTGCAAAACATGTGAAAAAAAGAATCTTATTTTACAACCAGCATTCAACTTTATTTAGTTCATCAGATCTTTACATCTGATTTATTTCAAAGTGAGCAAGCAGTTGATTGAGTCATTTTACTTCTTTAAATAGTCCAGACAGATGTTAGCAGGAGATGAAACTTAAAGCCATTGGTGAGCTTAAAGAGTGACCGGCCAAGGAGGTTAAGGCCCTGGCATACTTTAATGTTAATTCAGGATTTTTTTCCTCTAAGACGTCAGAGTACAGATTTGACCCGTTCCTGAATGGGGTCAACCAGGCCTGAGGTGGAGGACGGTTCGGTATGAGGGATTTAGGTGGAGCTCTGGTCTCCTTGTTTAGCCAAAGATTGTAGCCCTACCTGACGTAGTTCAGTAGGTTTAGTATCAAGATGCTCACATCTAGTTTAAGTTATGTCATTGAAGTATAATTTCAACCTCAGCTCAGTGTTTTTCTTCGTGTTTCCCTGCATTGTGTCACTACATGGCTGCACAATTTGGTCATTATGGAGCGCTAGTCTTTAATTTCCCATAGTGCAGTCACTGTTACTTTATATAGTAGACCTGCTACCGGATTTCTTCACCTTGACTTGTCCTGCCTTCCTTTCTGTCCCTTCATATTTGGGCACACTGTACATGACATACTTGTGTGTTTGTGTGTGTGAGAGAGAGAGAGAGAGAGAGAGACATAGAGTATCACAGAAAGACTGTGACGTCCTTTTTCTTTTGTCTCACTCTCTTGTTGCATTTTATTTCCTCTTCCTTTTTTGCTGCTGACGTTAGAATGACATTCTCTCCCATCACCTCCAAAGGAACCTCATGTATTTGGACAATCAGGTGGGGTAATGCATGGCTGCATGGCCCTGTCTCCTGTCATGAACCGAATGGAACATGTAATGCTTTGCTATTGTTGTATTAAACAGTACAGCCTGCTTAAAAAAAAAAAGCCCTTGATTTCCTAATTGATGCCTAGTTAACTCGTCTTATTATATCTTATTTTATGTTTTACTACATGGCATGGACCAATGTCACATACCACAGCATTTAGAGCTAAGCTAGTTTGCAATTCGCATCCCTAGATGGGCCTGTTCGTTCATTCATTAATCTGAATACGTACACTAAACTCATTGTCAGCTTTATTAACTGATATCTAGATATCACTCTATTCTGTATAGTTTAGAGATGTGAACAAGCTTTATGTCTTCCATATATAAAGCATATAGAGAGCTGTGTGTGTGTATTATGTCATTGAACAAGTCAGTGCCTGCAAAGAAATGTCATCTGCTGTTAATTGCTCTGAAGTGCTTTGAGAGTTTGAGTGATTTCAAAAGTGCAGCATTTAGTAGGCACAATACCACATTTCTGATAATGGATGTATGGTTTGATAATGTCAAATTTTAAATGAGTTTGCCTCAGATTTGTTTAACCATTGAGGATTCAGTCATTTTGCTCCTCACTCTGAAAGTATTTACCATCTACTGCCGCACAGGTCCCATCAGTAGTGCTCGCAATTTCTGTGTCATTATAATACGTCTAAGTTTAACAGGAACTTTCCCTGGCTAACAAGTAAGCGTTTTAGAGCTTTGCATTACCATGTGTTTGTGAGCGTCTCTTACTGCTTCTCGTTGCTGCATCCGTCCCTGTTTGAGTCTGCTTTATGAGAGAGAGAGAGAGAGCAAGCGAGGTGCAGCAACGTTGTCGGTGTTTTTCTCTGAAGTGAAGCACTGCTATAAACTGACACTTGCCATATCGCTCCTCTCCACACTGGACTAGATGAAGGAAAGTGACCCTTTAATCGTCATGACTCACACTTTGATTGAGAACTCTGCCCCGAGGCCTCAACTGTACCAGCAAGTAAGGCCAGCCAAAGGCTTTGCTCCGCCTCATCCTCACCAGTCGCTGTTGTTATCTTGGTCTGTTTTTTGCAATGCTCCTCCTTCGGTGTCCAAGTCCTCATGGCATCTTGAGACTGGTTTCCCTGTATCGTCTGTATCGCCAGCACCTCTTCATCCATTGCTTTTGACTGTTCTCTTGTTATGACAAGTCATACCAATATGGGCATGACTTGTAGAAGAGTAGTATGATGTGTTTACTTCACCTTTCAGTTAAATATCGTGCGCACCCTCTTTGTGAAGTTTTTTGTGTATGGGAACTGAATATAGTTAACTCTGGATATAGTTTACTTTAGAAGTTTCTTCATGTTTAGAAACAAAACTCAGCTAGCTGTGTGACTGACCTAAATTAGAAGCTAAAGCAGTGGCTGCACCCAGATCATTTAGCTAGCTAAGCCTCCGGTCTTTACTCATTTAGTTTGTCTCGGCCCCTAACCGGTAAAGGTTAGCGTGTGATTTTTCATAACCCTTTGCAGAATGCTTTTCCTCTAATTTGACCAGCCGCCTGGATTTGGCGGGGGACTCTAATTAGTGTTACTCAATTCTTTCCTGTCAGACATGTCACTCTTAAGTCCAGTGCATTATGAAATACCATATATGACTGTGAAAAAAAAGGAACTGAAGGGGATTGTTTTAATGGCATAGTTTAGGTGCAGTAATGTAGATTTCCACTCATAGTAGGACACAATAACATCCCACTATCCTTAAACAAATTTCCACAACAAAGTTATACTCTGTTTACAGTGAATTTGAAGTCTACCGGTGCTGTTTTCTTTATTTTTTAAGAGGATTTAGCAGTCTAAAACTGAGTATACAGTATCCCTTGTGGAATACATTATACCAATATGGTCAGTGGGTGATGATGAAGATGAAGACAGATGTTTTCTAGGTGAATGTTCTCCTCCTTTTTACCTGTCTGCATTACTTTCCTCTCACCCCCCTCTTGTTGTACTGCTGGTGGAAAGGTCAAAGAGAGCCGGCTTGCGTGTGACGATGGCTATGACATCACTTTGCCACTTTTGTGACCGCCTCTCGCGGTGTGTAAAAGTGCCGCCGAAGACTTCCCTCAACACCCCCCTCCCCCGTTCCCACTCATTCATTGGCTTACCGGTCCGGCAACAGCTGCATTCCCACCTGTTCAGCTGCCAGAAGTCTGTCTCCCTCCTCCTCCTCCTCCTCCTCCTATGTCACTTGTAATCCACACCACACTGAAGCCCCCCCGTGCTGTGGGAGAGTCTGCATGTTTCTGTGTGGAATGCCATATGGATCTCAGGTCCCACCTGCTTTAACTGTACTGTGTGGTTCAGCTGAGGAAAAAGGTGTCAGAAAATGTGTGTGAAAGAGTGCAGGTGTGAGTGTGCAACATTGATATACAGTGAAGTCTAGGAATATTTGGACAGTCAGTCATTTCTGTCGTTGTTTTGGCTCTGTATACCGGCACATTGGATTTTAAATGAAATATTATCTATGAAGTTAAAGTGCAAACAGTTAGATTTAAAGCTTTTGGTTAAGTGCAGGGAATTGAAAAATACTGTACGACAAAACAGCCAAAGATTTTTTGGGTCCAACAGATATGGGATCAGAAATGCATTGGGATTATTTGCTGGAGAACAGCAAAAAGCCCCCAAAACAGCAAGAAGTGGAAGATCATCAGGAAAAAGTGTCTGCTGTTGTCTGTAGTTTGTAGACTAGCCAGTCATTGACGGCAAACGATTTGAAACCATATATTAAATATGAATGAGCAATTCATTTTTGAATTAATTTGGCCTCACATCCCAAAAAGGATGTGAATGAAAGCTGAAAGTCGCCACTTTGTCCTTTTTTAGTCATTTAATATCCAATGAAGGAGTACAAACACAGAACAACACAGAGACGTCTCACTGTCCTAGCATTTATTGACAGCACATGTATTGATTTAGCTTAGAAGAGGATGATTGATGAAGCATTGTGTGAAGAATGGATTTTCTGGAAACATGGGATCCAATGCAGTTGAAATAATTTCCTGTTTGAGACTTTTTTCTTCTTTTAAAATAAGTAGCCAAGTGGTATTAATAAAATAAGATAATCCTTTGTTAGTCCTGCAGCAGGGAAATTTACAATAATACAAGTGGAGAGAAGGACAATTTTTTTTTTTTTAAACATAGATGTTTTAATAGTATGAACTTCTGTAGAAGTAACTGCAATGCAGTCAGACATTGAACTGCTTTTTTCTCTATTTTAGCCTGAATTAAATTAATCAAACGGCTTTTGTCCTGAACATTACAAATGTACGTTCAAAAGTCCTAAGAATATCTGTGGTTATGTTGTTATTTTGGGAATATCTTTACGTAATACTGCACCTAATGCGACACGCACTAAGATGACCACAGCTACAGAGCAGGCAGAGTTTTTGGACCAAAAGCTGCAGAGAATATGCTGGAGAAAAACACATTTGCTGGACGCAGCTTATGCGCTGACTCTAGAGTTTAGTAAGCAAGATTGTTTTAGGTGCCTTCCCCTCGCATTTCCAAAAAACCCACTGCGTTGTGCTGATGGAGGCAAACAACTGTGGGTAATCATCCGAGAGGAGACTGTGTTTAGACTGGCTGCTCTCCCACTGTTGGTTTGTTAACGCAGATCGTCTGATTCAGTGAAATATGAGTTTCCACTCAAGGACAAATCCCGCGGCTCAGTGAGAGAGCCTCGTCATGACACTGCATTAGATCTCCAGATTCTAATGTGTATGTGCATGTTTGGTGTCTCTGTCTAAAGTTCTGTCTGTCTTCACAGCTGAATCCAGAAGACTACAGAGATCACGCCTATACATGTGTGACAGAGGAAGTGGACATTGATGTAAGTTCAGTGTTGCGTTTTCACATGATGCTCCATTCAACTATATTGTACATGAAGGGTCACAAGTCTCTGTTCTTTTCTCTACAGACCAAACTTAGCAGGTTGTGTGAGCAGGATAAAGTGGTGAGGACTCAGGAGGACAAACTTCATCAGCTGTACAGAGAGAAGGTGACTAAACACTGCCCATCTGTCATCATTACGTTCTTTCTAAACACTGTTTGAAAATGCTTACACGAGTGTGGTGCAAAAAAATAAACTACACAGTTTATAATCTGTTTAGACTAAGGAAAAGCTCATATGAACATCACTGAGAAAGAGAGAAAACAAAGTCTTGTATATTTGTTATAATATGTATTTATAGCCTAGATACTTTCAACAACTTGCAAGACTTCTCTTGCTTGCAAGGATTTCAGAGAGAGCCATGCCATGAATATGGTTTCTGACTGTCCACTGTCAGCAGACTGTGGTTGCTTTGAAGCTTTGAAGCTTACGGAGAAAACAATCAAGTTAGAAGTACACGCTGCAAGAACAGTTATGCACCGTTTATCTAACTCAACATTGGAGTCACTTATGCAAGCAGAGATTTCTTGCATAAAATGCTTTTATTGGTTTTATATAATGAGGGGAATAAAGTGTGAAATGTAGCATCATCTGTAGTCTATTTGGAGTTACCTCCATGCGCATAAAAAAACAACAAAATAACCATAACATGCTCAAATAAAGTTCTGAAATGATTGCCTTATTAATTAATTTGACGGACAATAAATTGAAGTAAGTGAATGAAGTAATTGCTCAGGAAGGGATACCAACAATAGCTAGGTCCTCCAATTTAAATTTTTCACTCCCAAAATAGGGGTGATGGGCATTTGTGATTATTTTTCTTATATTCAGAAACGGCAATCATTTGATTAATAACAAAAAGAATAAATAGTTTTACCTATAAACAAAAACAAGTTACTTGCAGATATACTTTTTAAATTATTTTACCTTTGCAAGAAGTATGGGGGGTAAAGACAGAGACCCTGGGCCAGAAAGAGAGATGCTTAAACCATCCTTTATGACTAACGTTTGCTGACTGTTACGATGTGTGTTTCCTCAGCACACCCTGGAGACGGCCCTGCTTTCAGCCAGCCAGGAGATAGAGATGGGCTCTGATAACCCTGCTGACATGCAGAGTATTATCCAGCAGAGAGACTTGCTGCAGAGCGGCCTGCTCGGCACCTGCAGAGAGCTCTCCAGAATCGCAGCTGTGAGTCATACAGTACACTCAGGCACACTAATGCTGGACACTGAAGCTCTCTTTCTTTTTGCCTGCTGTTTTTTTCTCTTGTTATTCACAAAGTGTATCCCTCTCAAACTAGGAGTTGGAGCTGTCGTGGAGGGAGTACGAGAAGCTGGAAGGAGATGTGACTCTGGCTAAGAACAACCTCCTGGAACAGCTTGAAGCACTGGGAAGTCCTCAGGTAGGATCATTCTTGAGACTGAAGCTGCGCTCCTTTTAATCTCGCACTGCGTGTGCTGTCTGAAACTGGCATGGCATAATAGTCAGACTTTTGTTAGGGTACATAAGCTGCAAAGCTTTAAATAAAAAAAAAAAAAAAAAAAAAAAATAAATAAAAAAAAAGCTGAATTTGTGGCAGATTCCCTTGAACACCTAGTCATCCTTTTTGTAGACAAAGTACAGAAGATTTCTGTGCTCCGGTGCCCTTAGGGAGGGAGGTAACAGAGATCAAAGCAACACAGTCAGTGATTGATGACTGTAGCGATGATGGAGCTGGTCTTAATTAAGTCCGTCTTTTATCTTGTCCTTCATCACGGGAGAAATGTAGAGACGGAGAGAAACTGTTCCAACAGCTATCCCTGGTTGAGCTTGAGTCAGAGCCAGAGCTAATTCAGAGTAGAGGAGTCAGAGGGCCCGCAGGGAGCCTGGACATCCTCTTCTTAAGGGCCCTTCACTCTCAGACATACCTGCCATCAGTGAGGAGGAGATAATTACACATCAGGTTCTCTTGCTTTTCTTTTTTTCCCTGTGTTCAGAACTCCAAGTTAATCTAATATTTGGTGATGTGTGTGTGTGTGCGTGTGTGTGTGTGTGTGTGTTTGGTTTTGCACAAACAGACGGAGCCTCCCAGCCAGCAGCACGTCCGCATCCAGAAAGAACTTTGGAGGATTCAAGATGTGATGGAGGCCCTCAATAAACAAAAAGCTCAGAGAATTGCTGATGGTATGAGCTTGTATGGGCCCAAGTCCAGCTTCAGCAAACACAAAATCGAGGTGAGGCACCACCGCTTACAGACAGTACACACGTTCATACAATTCTTCACTGAAACAATGAGGCATTTAATCAATTAACGAATCAACTGAAATCTGAATATCTTTGGGTTTGTGGAGTGTTGGTCGGAAAAACAAATTTGAAAGCACAATCGCAAAGAAATGTTTTTTCGGGTATTTATTAGACTAAACAATGAACCTATTCATTGTGAAAAAGATGATCGATCATAAAAAATGATCTGTAGTTGAAGCCCTACAGCTGTACACAATGAGCCAACTCTAGCCGAGTGATCAACCTGCCAGCCCCGCTCATGCTGGTGGTGTCTGAGTGGATGTG
The DNA here is from genome assembly GCF_027596085.1 of Anoplopoma fimbria. Taxonomy (NCBI): domain Eukaryota; kingdom Metazoa; phylum Chordata; class Actinopteri; order Perciformes; family Anoplopomatidae; genus Anoplopoma; species Anoplopoma fimbria. The sequence goes on from NC_072467.1 coordinate 19,094,343, forward strand.
TCAGTCAGCCGGTGACAGCTTGTGGAGCTCTCTCTCTCTCTCTGTGGCTAATCAGCTGGTTTGCCCGTCCTGTGGGGCCAGAACTACTCTGTACCAGATGGTGGTCGCCCTGAGCGTGCGTGGTGGCGCCATGTGTCACTTTGCTTCCTGTCCCTGTCATGCACTGTACAATCCCCAGGAGGACGACTCGGTACCCCCACGGCCGCCCCTCCCCCAGTCCTACGAGCCCGAGCCCCCCAACGTGCCCCCTCTGCCCTCTCATGGTGGCGTGCGCCCTTCATCACTCCACAGGTCGGAGGAGAGGAAGGCCAGTCACAGGAATGGAACGCACAGCGTAAGCTCGTTGACTCGTCGACATCCTGGTTGACTCCGCCCTCATCTGTGTCATCACACGTCACTGCTCGCTGTGATGGTTCTCACTTTTATTTTGACGGACATTTCATATCTTTTGGATTTTTTTTTGGTTGGATCTCATCCCTTCATTTGATTGATGCCATTCCTCCGTTATCTTATAATTTCAGTTAATTGGATGAAGCATCACTGGTGTGTCTTTTTTTTCTTTTTTTAATTGAATTGCATTCTTGTTTTTCTTTTCTGTGTCTGTTTCTGTGTGTTGAAAAGTAGTGATTTTGTTCTATTTTGTTGTATTCTGCCCTTGGTTGGAAACTAAGCCATGTCTGACTGCTGCCTACCTTTTCATTTGGCTGTAAAATAATGTGTCATACTCAAACAACATGGAAAGTTTTTCTTCAAACTGTATACTTTCATGTTTTAAGATGGCTCAGTATGTAGAAGGGATGTCTGTTTGCCACTGTCTGTGAAGTCATTCTGCTAGTGAAAATTTCACTTTTTGTCAAATATTTGATATCTTATTTGGAGCCAAACTTTCCATGACTATAAAACAATTATGACTATTAATCATTGTGTGTGTGGGTGTTTGTGTGTTGAACTTGTTCTTTCTTTCTCATCGGCAGGGCCCAGACTACAGGCTGTATAAGAGTGAACCAGAGCTCACCACAGTGGCTGAAGTGGATGAGAGCAATGGAGAGGACAGATCTGAGCACCAGTCTGATAGAGAACATTCTGGTAACAAAGGTGCTTTACACCAAGTAATAGGATGCCTGTTTATGATAACTGGGCAGTTTTCCATTAAATTATCTATTTTGTTGACACTAACACAAACTCGATTGCCTGATAAAATAATTCACGTGGGACTTAATAAACTTGTTTGTAGCAGTGATAGTTGCCACGGTTACTGTGTTATTTAAACAGGCATCACTATGACACAGAGCATTAATACAAGGTTAGGTTTCTCTCCAAATCATTAAGCTAGATCAGTATGTCACAAAGTAAGTGGCAACCATTATTTGGCATACTGGATTTCATTTACACTGCCCAGGTTTGCGTCTCAGGGGCGGGAAGACTTAGTTATCCAATTAACTTAACGTTATTTAGACCTTGTGTCACTACACATTCTCTGTGAAAAGGTGGTTTAGAAAAGAGCATATTAGCCTAAATCTGGTGAAACGGCTTACACAGCGTAATGCGGAGGTTCTGAAGTTGAATGATTACACTGTAGCTCTTCACTTGTTCCGCACCGCCACACAATCAATAGGAGCAACTTGCCGATGCTGCAAATGCTGAAGGAAATACTGTAATTGTCCGTAGAGTGTAGTTGTTGCCAGATTTTACATTCAAGGTCTCACCAATGCACTGAAGACTTTATCCGATTAACTTAAGACAATATGAATTGCTAAACTGATGGGAAAATGATCCTACTTTTAAATACAAGCTTATGACTTTTCCTTAATGACACTGTATTTTAATGTTGTGATATTGTAAATAAATATAGTATACTCTTCAGTGAATTGCCATGAATGTGTTGTCATTAAACCATGTGGCTTACTGACCTTTTGTCTTTATTTTGACCTGCTAGGGATGTCCTACCCAGTTGGCATCGTCCCACCCAGGACCAGATCTCCGGTGCCTGAGTCCTCCTCCATACCTTCATATGTGACCTTGAGGAAGAGCAAGAGGCCCGACCCGAGGACGGTGAGTCTAATGGTAACCGCAAATTTTTCTAAGCATGTGTAACCTTTCGGAGCAACCTGTGTGCAGCCAGATATTGCTATCTGTTTTCAGGAACTTACTTTAAAATGTAAAAAGGGATAAACTTGTTTTTCTGTGTGGCAAACCATCTTTGTCTCTGAGCAGTAGAAAATCATAATAATAATGTTTGTTTTTTTTGCTCTTGTTTTATTTTCTTGTTATCTTGTTATTGTAAACCTCCTGTCACAGCAAACTGGCCACCGCTCCAATTGCGTTTTACTCCCCTCTTAATTGGTTGTCATGGTTATCAAGCTGTTGGTTGAAAGTTAAAAAGTGGCAGTCGTCACGTGACCAGGGTGTGACTCATGCTCCAAAAACCAGGCTGTCATAAAATAGATGCCAAGCTTGGTTTGTACAGTTTCCAGCCTCGAACACTATCAACTTAAATATACAAACCGTGTCATTTGTGCACCACACTGTAGGGTGTGTCTGTATGTGTTTGTGTTCGGAAAAAATGATGGATATATAGTATAAATGAGCATACGCGAACTTTGTGAAATGTCAGCTGAGCACACATACAGAACTGAAGTCTTCCCTTTAGGCCACATAGCCTATGGTTGTGAAAGAGTGTGTCAGGGGCCTTTTAGAGTTCAGCTTGGGCCTTGGACACCAGCCCATGAACAATCTGGACAGTGGAAGCTGCGTCCTCGGGCTCTGGACTGAACCCAGATCTGCCAACCCTGTTGGGCATTGCATAAACTTGAAACTTATCTTCAGTTCACTTCACATCATCAGCCTGTCCTGCTCGGGCATTAATAGGCCCCCAGCCTCTCTGAGTGCACCCATGTGTGCCAGCAGACGCGTGTGTGTGCACAGCAGCCAGTCCGGTTTGGGCCAAAGAGCGTGAACATTAACGAGCCATTTCACATCATCATTATTGTGGTTATTAAGTAAATCCTGACGGCTTTGTTTAAAGAAGCTAAAACGTTTTTTCCAGTACGTGCAGTGTTGCCAGAGGAGATCAAATTAAGACTGTTATTTTACAATATCTAGTATACTCTGCAAATGCAGCTTCATTATGAGATCTGACCCAACCACACTATGACGCCACTTAGCTACACACCCAAACCATAACCCAGATTGTGGCTCTGCATAGTAAAAGATGTAGAGTAGTGAAATTTTCCTCCTAGCATGCTACAGTTTTATTAACTTCTCTAAATGTGTGTGTGTGTGTTTGTGTTTCTGCGTCCCTTTGCGGTCTGCGTGCATGTCTGTGGTTGTCCTCTCTGGCGAACAGGAGCGTCCTCACAGCGCGGTGGAGCAGCAGCTGTGTGCCGGGGAAAGCGGCCGGCCCAGGATGAGTGTGGAGGAGCAGCTGGAAAGGATCCGCCGCCACCAGCAGGGCGCCCTCAAGGAGAAAAAGAAAGGTCTCCACATCCGGGGTGGCAGCCAGGAGAACACTCCGTCTCGCAGTCACTCATTCACGAAAGAAAACCATTTACGAAAGCAGGTATTGGGTGACTGCTGACTTAAGCTCTGAGGGGCCCGATATCAAATCCTGCAATTCATTCATGTCGCGTGAACACATCTCTCTGCATTTATGTCCATTTTTTTTTTTCCCTGTGGTTCTTCTAGTCCCATATGAGGCGCAGAGAAGAGGGGATGAGCTTTGACATTCATGAGCTGGAGGCCTCACTCAGGGAGCAGGAGGTGGTGAGGGGCCAGGAGACGCCCGCCGAGGAGATTGCCCGTCTCAAAGAAGCCTCGCAGGATGAACACTTAAATATGGACCGAGAGGTGAGGCCCAGCGGCTGGCTGTCTTACTCATCAGACTGAGAGGGCTAATATTATTACTAATTATCTAGAAAATCACTTCAAGTATTGTGGAGTTGATTCTCAAAACAAATACTCAGTTTTTTTTCAATACAAAGTAGAATAATTAAAGAAACTTACCCAATTATATGGTATAAGTGCAATTAAAACACATCTTGTTACTTTAATACCACACTTATTTAGACACAAGTTTAATGTGCATGTAGCAAAACTTTTAAGGAAATAATACAAATTAGTTTCTTGTTTGACAGGTACATTTGGAAAAGGATAACCTTGGGTTTAAGCTAGATAAAGAGCTATGGTTGTGTTGACCGCAGTGCATTTGACACCATAATTTAATATCAAAACGACAAAAAAAAATATGTTAATCACTGCAATTCCATACTTACAGGCCTTCCCCCAAAATCAATTACTTTAAAGTAATTTACATTTTTTTTACCAAAATGAAAAGTTGTAAAACTTTGTAGGCAGGATTTATTCCAAAGGCATGTGCATGAGACTATAAATAGTCCTTATACTAATATATTTTCCTAGGCTGCCTATAAGCCATGCACTTGATTTTAAGTTGCTTCTTGCTGTCTTTAGAGTTCACGCCCTTTCTCTGGTTTTCATCAATAGAATTCCCAACTGATCTCTGCATGCTGCAGAATGTCTCACATTAAGTGTTTCTTTTCTCGAGGCAGAGCCTGCAGTGATGCTCCATTTAGTTAGTACACACCCAAATGAAAATGTGGAACAGGCTCCCTGCACTGAGGATCACCATGACGATCATCTGTTATGTGTTTAAAAATGTTCCGTTTAGATCATTTTCTAATTACTATCTGCATTTTTTTTAGCTTGTGAGGTATTTGTAAAGCATGCGTTTGTTTTGTGTTGTGTTTCTCCAGCTTTCTGTGCCCGACAAAGTGCTGATTCCTGAGCGTTACGTGGAGTCAGACCCCGAGGAGGCTCTGAGCCCGGAGCAGGAGGCTGATAAGCAGAGGAAGGTTGATCGCATCAAAGCCCTCATAGCCAAAAACAGGTACAAGCATCACCATGATCTGTCTGTAGAGGAAACCTTTGATTAGCGAGGACGAGGCTGCTCCGACCATTGATGTTAGCTAAGGGTCTTTGGACAAAGGGGGCTGTATTTGCAGGTGAGCGCTGATGTTTCCCCAGCAGAGGTCATGCATGAAATTCTTTCTAGAAGTGAGGGGTTAGTTTGGGGTCATAGCGGGACATCGCGATAGACGTGGGCTCTTCCCATGCAGATCAGTGTCTCAGATGTTCAGATAAGCCCACGCTCTTATCTCCTAGCTACTGTGACATTTCATTCTAAATGCCAGCCCATCTTGAATTGATTTAAAAGAGAGATGGCTTCTCTGTCCCGAGGTAATTGTGTTTATTCTGAATCTATGTTTACAGTTAAAGCCGTATACTGCATATTACACAGACCGATGTCGTATGTGTGTTTGTTCTCCCAGCATGCAGAATGTGCTGCCTAGTTTGGCCCTGAGCCCCGAGGAGGAGACAGAAGTGGAGGTTACCGTACAGGAGAAGGAGAAGATGATTAATATGTCCTACGAGCTGGCAGCAGAGGCCTCCAAACGCAGCAAGCTGGTAGCAGGTACATCTCTAGAGAGATCAAATAATGCATGTGATAAAATATTTAAAAAAAAAAGCTTGTGTGAGCCTGTTCTTAAAAATAGCTACTTTTCATTGTGGTTTATCAAACTGCAGCTGCTTCCATTGTTTTGTGTTCAGTCATTTATCATTGTAGTCTCAGTAGTTTCTTCATTCATTTCATTGACTCCAGTGATTCATTTTCTGTGTTGTTTGGCCGTTTATCTACCCATGTGATTTTGTTTTTGTTGTTTTGTGTTTGCCCGCGTGTGTTCGACATCTCCCTCTGTTTCATTGCAGTGAAAAGCCCGTCGTCCTCTTCTCCACCCCTCCCACAGTCTCCTAACTCACCCCCTCAACTCACTGATGGGTCTCACTTCATGTGTGTGTAGTAGCACCAGTAAGGGCCTTCATCAACCTGTTTTGTCCATACTCACAATGCTAAAGTGTTCTCAATGTGTTAATGGTTTGTATCTGGGTAGAACAAGCATGTCGTAATGAAGGGATTGATGGAAAGTTATGTAGAAGTATAAGGCCCGTTGTGATATGTGTGGTATTAGCTTGTGGTCTGTGTAGTCACATGACTCTACTCAACGTTGCTGTAGGACCATTATGTTTAAACACTTTACACTATCCTTGTTGTGTAATTAAAAGACTCAAATGACTATAAAACATTTAGTGGCCACTTTATTATTAATGCGACTCAATGCACAGCTCAGCCATATAATCTGCAATATCGATCCAATGTATCCACTGTGCAATATTAACAATCATTATGTCCGTTTATATCATATTTTATTGTTGTTTTTTCAAAAGTTGTTTTTACTTATTTATTATACTTTTTACTGTGTAATTAGTTATTTATTATACTCAATTTGATCTTGTTTTTCGACTTATATCTCTTATTTGTTTGTTTGCACTATCCACTCTGTTGTGGGACTAATAAAGGATAATCTTATTTTGCCTTAACAAACTTTATAATGGTACATTTTTGTTGACATTGTCAGAAATAACTAGATTAAATTATATTTGTATTACTCAGTTATAGGTAAAGGTGGTGTTGTACTGGACTACATGATATAATCTTTCACATTTACATGCATGAGGTGGCAGAATATTAAAGAAAACCTAATAATAATAATACAGTCCAGCACAACACCACCACTAAATATGACCATTAAATGAACACCTTTATGACTGGGTCAACGAAACCTGGATATTATAGGCATGATAAAAGTTGACTTTATGGCAGTTGTTTTGGATTGCATTAGACTGTACAGGTGGCCACTGAGTGTATAGGAGAACTATGTTACGTAGCCATTGTCTGGTATTATTTTTGGAGCCTAATTTCACCTTTGCCCTCATTAAAAAGTCTCACATTCTCTCTCTCTCTCTCTCTCTCTGCAGCACAAGCTCTGGCCTCTGTGAAAACCTACACATGAAGGAAACAGCGATGGAGGTGTGAAGATGATGCCCCCGAAGACTTCCCCAAGGACATCAGCACAAGGCCGCAGCCTACAGAGAGATAAACTGCCTACTCCGTACTCTGGGTTATTAACCTCTAACTTCTGTATGCTCACTGTGACGTCTTAAGCTCTTATGCCACCAACAACACTTGTTTTCTGTGACATTTTTCTGTTAATTCCTCTTTGCCACAGAATACAGCTTGATACTGTTATTGTTGCAGTTCCATTTTCAGTTTTTACAAGGTTTTAAGGTTGTTTTCATTATTTATATGGTTTTATTAGGTTTGTGTTTGAATGTGGGCCAACATTGGTCTATATATGTATATATGAGGCTAATAGACTGAGCTCTGTTATTAGCTTTAAGCCGCATTTTCCGTTCATGTTTCACCATCTGTCCTAAAAGGTTTCAAAAACATATTCTCACATCATTTTACATATACCAGATAATTTTAGTCTTTTATAAGTCACTCGTCGGTCATCAACTAACCATTTATATTTATCCATTTATTGTAAACAACGTTTGTCAGTGCGAAAGACGAGTTTATAAGAGATGTAGATCCCTCCATTATAATGAAAGGAGGAGACACTTTATTGCTGCAGACCAAGATTATTTGTAATTTCTCCTGTTTCTGGGTTGTAATTATTTAAAAATGGGATCTTCTGTTGTCCCTGTCGCATTGTTGCCGACACATATGTGAATGTTTAAGTCACTCTAAACTGTCTTTTTTTGTATTGCTGAGAGATATATTTAAAGTGAGAGAAGGAAAAAATAATCAGAGTTTGGTTCTATTTTATGACATGTTAGTTTGAAGACTTAGAACTTAAGAAAGAAAAAAAAAGATTAGCACATGTAAAAAGCAATACAAAATAAAATGTTTGTGGATCCAGGATTTTGCGTGTACAAAGTGTAATTATCAGAGGTTTACTGTGTATATAATGTACATGGTAGAGCAGGATGGGGGGGGCGGGGTGTATCCAACATATGGTTACATACTAAATTTGATTTGCAAATGTTCATATCCCATCTGTTTTATATCATGTTAAATAAATGTTGCTGTTCTTAACAAGAAGTTGAATTTTGTTCTTTACCAGCCGTGTAGCCAGCTGTAGTGGACAAGCTGAGGATAAAGCCATGTAAACACACGCACTCTTGATCATCAGCTCATAAAAATTGTTCAGTTTTGTGCACAAATAGTGGACCCATAATTAAAATGATCAGTATTGGATACAATTAAATGTAAAATTGGTCATTTGTAGGGTAAAGATGGAGGTGAATGTGGCATGATTTCATTTGGTTACTTTGGCTTGAGGTCCTCAGTATGAGTGACAGCTAGTTTAAATGTAGAACTACTGCTCCCTCTTGTGGTCACTCTGCAGCTGCAAAATTATTGGTATTTTACAGTAACATTGAACACATCATTTATGGTAGTTGAGACCTCATCTTTCCCAGAGTTCAGTCTCACAGAGCCAAAATCAGATGACTTTAGCTTGTATTTGTCATACAAAAATAACATATCCTTTGTCCCTGAAATGTTTTAATATGATGTACAACATCCAGAGGGTGGAAAATGTGCTGATAGCCATGACAATAACTTAGTTGGGACAGACAATCCAGAGTCTCTGTATCTGCAATCATACAACAGTATACAACATATATACAGTACCAGTCAAAAGTTTGGACACACCTTCTCATTCAAGGGTTTTCTTCATTTTTATTTTATTTTTTTCTACTTTGTAGATTAATATTGAAGACATCTAAACTATGAAGGAACACATATGGAATTATGTGGTAAACAAACAAATGCTCAACACACCAGGATGTTTTATATTTTAGATTCTTCAAAGTAGTTGAATGAGAAGGTGTGTCCAAACTTTTGACTGCTGGTCCAGCTTCACTCAAAAGCACATATTCAGCATATTTGTGGAGCATTTGTTCAGATTGTCCCATCACACTTGAGTAGAATAACATATTGGACCATGACTGTGTTCCCAACTAGTTGTTACTCTGATGCACAGAGAAGAACAAACACTCAAAGAAAATCCAGTAATTCTACTGATCCAATTAATGAAACTGCAGCCACATTATTGGACCAGAAATGGTAACAAGTAGTAGTGACTAGTGGAATGAGTGATAAGATAAGATAAGATAATCCTTTATTAGTCCCGCAGCGGGGAAATTTGCAGGTTTACAGCAGCATAGAGTAAAGTGCACACAAGAGACATAGTAAAGAAAGACAAGATAAAAAAAAAAATAAAATAAAAAAATAAAAATATAAATAAGCAATAAAAAAAGCAGTAGAAAAACACAATAACTGAAATATAATATTTACAGACAGAAAAAAACTATAGCCATGACAATAACTTATTTTGGGGCTCTTGGGGGAAATTTGCTCTTGGGCATTGTTTGGGTTAGTATTAAACAACTATTACAAATGTTAGTGTATTTAAATATTCAAAGGAGCCATTTAGGAGTTAAAAATGTTGAAAAGATGTTCATAAATTGATTTAGGTTCAGATTCTTTGCAAGTTTTTCCCCAGAAGTGGTCCTGCTGGATAATACTAAAAAAACCTGTGAACCCAGAACTTATTTTTCATTAAAACATGTGTTAAAGTATAAAGTAAAACTCAACCTTAAACTGTAGTAAACGCAGGCTTCCATATTTAAAAGAAGCTGTGTGATTTCGGAAACACATGGAAAGTTTAAATGCCAACGTCAGAGTTGACCAATCAGAGAGCAGACGCTGTGACGTGGCCCCGCCCTTCTTCTGCAGTCAGCCGTCCGTCGGTGCCACGGGTAAAAAACTCTCTACCTACGGTGTCTCACGGCACGTACGCCGCTGAAATGGCTGCCGCGGCGACGGAGGAAACCACCGTGCTGACTGCTGAGAATGCACCGTCTGCAGACACGAACGACTCCGACGGTAAGGAGAAAGACAGCGGCCCCACCGGAGCGGACACGGAGGAGCCGAGCAGCAGCGTAGAACCGAAAATGGAAGAGGTGGAGGCGGAGGAGGCGGAGGCGGAGGCCGGCGGAGAGGAGCCCGCTGCTGCGACGGAGAAGGCCGCGAGCGAGGCGGTGACCCAGGAGGAGACAGCCGCTCCTGCAGAACCGGAGCTAAAGATGGAGTTACGGGAAAGCCCGGTGGAAGGAAAGCACGAACATGCAACCGATAATGCATTGAAGGAGGAACCGGGAGAGGGCAGCCAAAGGTGTGCAGGGATGAAGAGCAAGACAGTGAGTGAAGACGGGGAGAAACCCGGCGGCGGGGGCGGGGAGCCGGACGACAAGAGGCGGCCGAGCGTGGAGATGTCATCCTCGGATGGTGAACCGCTGAGCCGCATGGACTCGGAGGACAGGTCGGTGGAATGACAGCTGAGTGTGGATGAGTGTCAATTGGCTAATTAACTCTCAAAGTCTCATTTATTTCCATTTGTACTAATCATATTATTTAGTAATATAAAGACTCTTGCTTGTTTTAGAAGCATGTTAAAATACTCTGCATGGATAGTTATTAAAAATGTACAGTACCAGTCAAAAGTTTGGACACACCTTCTCATTCAACTACTTTGAAGAATGTAAAATATAAAACATATTCTGGTTTGTTGAGCATTTGTTTGTTTACCACATAATTCCATATGTGTTCCTTCATAGTTTGGATGTCTTCAATATTAATCTACAATGTATAAAAAAAAAAGAAAAACCATTGAATGAGAAGGTGTTTCCAAACTTTTGACTGGTACTGTACATATTTTCCTTTTTCCTCATTGGACATTCCAGAGTCTCTGTATCTGCAATCATACAAAAGTATACATTTCTAAACTTTCTCTGCTGGTCAAACTTCACTCAAAAGCACATATTCAGCATATTTGTGGAGCAGGTTTCAGATTGTCCCATCACACTTGAGTAGAATAACATATTGGACCATGACTGTGTTACTCTGTACAAGCAAAATGATGCACAGAGAAGAACAAACACTCAAAGAAAATCCAGTAATTCTACTGATCCAATTAATGAAACTGCAGCCCAAATATCAAGTAGTAGTGTCTAGTGGAATGAGTGATGACTGAGCCCTTTTGTGACGTTGACAGCACAGTAAGTTAATAATCTAGTCCTAGGATGCATTGGTATAATTGATTTGACATGAGTGATGAAAGTGGCATGCATGGAAAATCACTTGCAGCCTGAAGGCTCTCACGCTTAGTAACTATCTAATGTGGCTTGAAACATCCGCACCTGTTCTTCACGGCTCTGCAAAGCCTCATCTAAACTATGACGATATTCTCGATGGCCTTAGCACCCATGTTTTATAACAATGGGACTGTGTTCCTCCTTATTCATATCTGTCTCTCTCTCTCTCTCTCTCTCTCTACCAACCCACCCTCCCCTCTCTCAGTATCAGCAGTACCCTGATGGAGATGGAGAGCACAGTGTCGAGTGGGCGCTCCACCCCTGCCATGATGAACGGACAGAGCAGCGTCAGCTCCTCCGGGGCTAAGACAGTGGCGTACCCCTGCTGCTGGGACCTCTGTCCGCAGTGCTTCAACTCCAGTCCTGACCTGGCAGAACACATCAGAGGCATCCATGTGGATGGACAGAGAGGAGGGGTCAGTAGACTTTGAACTTTTGCACAAACTTCATGTTGATCTCCTTTTTTCTGTCTGAGAGGTAGCCAAAGAAAGATATTGTCCTGTTTAACTTAACGTTGACAGTCCAGGCAGACACCCAAGACAGAGTTGAATGAATTGCTGCAAATGCAACCTTTTGATTATTAAAGGGTTTGTTCAAAAAGCTGTAGGCATTTAAACTACTTTCTACTGAAAGACTCACACTCAACTGTTCACTGTGTGTTCTGTGAATTATCAGGGACACGACAGGGACACTTTTTTTTTTGCAAAGAGATGTTGCTGTTGAACTTTTTCAAATATAGTTTGTCAATGTTTTGAACACTCAAATGGAATTAGATTCGTATTTACTTTATTGGAATTGAGAAATATTAGAGACAGATATCTTAAAACCTGGAAAACATATAAAAAGGCCAGATAACATTAGAGGTACAGTATGTGATAATTGTTTTGTTTAATACTGTGTGTGAACTGACAAAGTTTTATCCATTGCTTGATAACTGGCAGTATCATTACTCAGTACGCACTGAGAAAATACCTTTATGAATACAAATGTGGTAAACAGTATTTTTGTTGTTTTATGAATCATCTGTGATGGTCAGTAGCAAAAACAGGTTTATTACCAAGTAGGTTTTCACATACAATGAATTTGATTAAACATAATAATGGAACCAAACAAAAACTAAATGCTGAAAAAGTCAAAAAAGCGAGAGCTGTACAGTGTTTAAAAATGAAGATGATGGAATTTGCAAAATATGGACAAAAGAATGAGTGATTATTCAAAGTTTTGATAACGGGTGCAATGCAAAAATGTGTGATAATGTAACATGTTGATTTAGGTTCACAGTCACATGTTGAAATTTTCCATTTCCTGACTAAGACAAAACAGATACCAGAAAACACTTGAACCTCTTCCGCCTGTAGTCTGCATTCAAGAAAGTCCACAGACTATATGACTATATATATATATATATATATATATATATATATATATATATATATATATATAGATAGATAATAACTCTCTCTTTGTCTGTCTGTCTGTCCAATAAACCCGCTCACAGCAGTCATGGTCCCTCTTTCTCTCTCTGTTTTTGATAATTTTCTCCTCTCTTCATGTCTCTCTCTCACCTCCCTCAGGTGTTTGTGTGTCTATGGAAGGGTTGTAAAGTGTACAACACACCCTCCACCAGTCAGAGTTGGCTCCAGAGACACATGCTGACCCACAGTGGAGACAAGCCCTTCAAGGTAAAAAAAAATGGTTAATCAAATACAGTGCACGTCTGCAGCTGGTTCTCTACATTCTCATAATCAGTGAACTTTGCTATTTGATAATATTCTGTTTATGGGTAATATTTGTAGTATCAGCATATAAACTGAGTCATCAATTTAGCTTCAGTTATATAGAAGACTGGTTGCAGAGCCTGCTCAGTGGCAAATATACCAAATGCCCTTTGTTTTTGTGCTCTGCTGCAGTGTGTAGTTGGTGGCTGCAACGCCAGCTTTGCTTCCCAAGGAGGGTTAGCTCGCCACGTCCCCAGCCACTTCAGCCAGCAGAGCTCCTCCAAAATGTCCAGCCAGTCCAAACTCAAGGAGGAGTCGCCCTCCAAGGCCGGACTCAACAAGAGGAAGAAACTCAAGAACAAACGCAGGTGCTCCCTACGTACGTACCTAACAGGCACTCAAACTAACCTTAATTCAAAATGTTTCTCCTTGTAAGTTCCCTCTTTTCTTAATCGATAAGAATTTCAAAGTGAACACATTTTTTTAGGTACTGCCATGTTTGTTGTGCTGAAACGGATGTTTGTCGCTTCTAACCTCTCTTTTTTTTGGAGAGGCTGGAGCTGGACATCACGCACATAAACTGGAACAGACGCTTGTGCCAGCTAGACAGATTCTCTCCAAGGCAGTGCTCTGCATTTCAGAGAACAACTTTTTAGTCTATTTGCATAGTTTTTATCAGCGTTCTAGTGTTCCATAGCTCCCTGGTAGAACGTTTTGACTCCTATGGCCTGTGTCTATATTATACAAACGTTGTCCTTTTTTTAACTTGTGGGCCTCTTCTTGTCTTGGGATCCAAGAAATCATAGTTTTTACAGTCATAATGTGTGTGAAGTGAAAGTATAATATTTTATTTATTACATTACATACAGCTACAATGTTGCAGTTCCCTCCATATCTCACATTACTTGGAGTTTTACAATTTTAATTTAACATTTATATGGTCATTAAGAGACCACACCAGTGGTTTTGTATATTTCAGACCATTAGCAACAACATACTTGAAGTTATTGCCACCTGTTTTCCCAAGCATCACATTTCGATTGATTTCCTTCCAGATAGCCATTAGTTACATTCATTTAACAAAATCAGCATCAACTATCCTAGACTCAAAACTTTCCCCAGGTAGTGAACCTTCTCAGTTAACTTTTTTTGTTTAAGACTTTCACGTATGGATTGTAATCCAGGTGGAAAAGTAACCCTTTTTAAAACTCCTTAGTGGTGTATTCAAGGACACTCTTGTAATCTGACGGTTGATGGTTGAATGCCAAAAGACATTTCATTCACAAGACATGCTGCCAGAAAATATAATGCTAGACAAATCATAAGACATTGTGTTTAGAGTGATTGTTCTTGCTGTTTAAAAACAACTCTGAGATGTCAAATGTCAAAGTGTCTTTGAATTAGAAAGAGTCCAGAAAAACTCCAGCCCTAGCCCAGCACCAAATAAACTCAGGCTTGCAGACCTTTTAAATAGGTCTGGGTAGAGCTTGCCACTCCACTACAATCAGATGATAATGTAACATAATATTTCATCAAAAAAGTTGTTTCATACTAGAGTGAACTGGCTGCTAATCAGTTGCTTTCTTGAGGTTAATACTCTTGCATTATTCACTTCCTGTCGATTGATGATTGTTGCTTTTTTGCGTGAGGGAACAGTTGCAAACAATATTATTGTGAAGCCAAATGTGTATCCATTGAGTCTTAAGCAACATGTTGGGCAGCAGGGATAAAGCTGATGTTTGGAATATTATTTATCCAACTAAAACTATGTGTCCTCTGGGCTTTAGTCTCTGGACATGGCTAAACACTCAGCAATAAGGACAATTCAATCTAGCAAAACTTGTAAGAGGTGTTACAAAGTGCTTAGCATTGACCTCAGCCCCAAATCCTGAATAAATATATTTTCTTAAAACTGAATATGTGCAGTGAAGCACGTATTCAGAGCACTAAACCATAAGTATCACTGCCACAGTTTGCAGTGGAGTGTTGTACCTATTTCTTCAGTACCTCTGGCCATCTCTGTCGCTGCGAAGCAACATTTAGAAATCAAAAAGGATTTACATTTTTTAGTCATGAGATGGTTCTGATGTAGTTCTGGTTATATAACAATTCTTGTTTTTTTTAAGTCTTTCTATATCGGATCACAGTGGGAGTCCTGATGTTATGCTTGCTTGACTCTGCTCTCATATGAATCTGTTTTTCCTCCTCCAGCGAGGCCCCACGACTTCTTTGATGCCCAAACCATGGATGCTATTCGTCACAGGGCCATCTGTCTTAACCTCGCCACTCACATCGAAAGTGTGGGCAACGGCCACAGTGTGGTCTTCAACAGCACGGTGAG
Source organism: Anoplopoma fimbria (assembly GCF_027596085.1). Lineage (NCBI taxonomy): Eukaryota > Metazoa > Chordata > Actinopteri > Perciformes > Anoplopomatidae > Anoplopoma > Anoplopoma fimbria. The sequence goes on from NC_072467.1 coordinate 19,109,541, forward strand.
TCCGTGTGCAGCTTCACTACTTTTCTATGTCTTGTATTGATGGCCTCTGGCTACCTGTTTCCATTTGAATGGGTTCAACTACACCATGTAGCTGAGGGGAATCCGAGACAAGGACATCTGTGCCAAATGTTGGCAGAAATAATAAATATGCTATTTCCTGATCCTTAATCAGCATGAACAGAATTTAACCCAAGACATCAAAATATGAAAACTGCTTATTTAGGATTTAACATTACACACTTGCATGGGCCCATCATCAGAAAATTGACTTGCGATAAAGATGAATACAATTTTTATTTATTGAGTTTAAGGCTACTTCAAGTAAGAAAGGTCTAAACAGTTGACTTTTAATTTTATTAAAATGTTATATTGGAAAAATCCACATCACAGAGACTCACAATATCCTGACACAATGAGGATTCTGTTTAAAAAGGACTTATTTTGTAAAAAATATAATCTCAACATCTATATATATATATATTGAAAGGTCAATGAGTGATATAAATAATATGGTAGCAGAGGGCTCCATAGACACTGACATAACAAATATTCAACAATATTCAGCAGACAAAAGAAAGAATCAATTGATCTCTATTGAGGCATTGTTGAAAATATATGTATAAGTATATTGTTGGTACTTACCATGTTTAGGTTTAAATTTGAATCCATCTTATGTATAGTAAAAAGAAAACCTGCCTTTTCATTTAACAAATAATAGTTTCACATTTATTCACCTTTTTTTAGGTTTTGTTTTTTTTTAAAACTTTTTTATTAGGTGGTGTTTTACTATCAGACAACAGGGGGCGTGAAAGAACCACTATTTGCGAATCTGCCTCCTATCACTGCAGGTTTTTTCTGAGTGCACTTGAAGTGAACCTTGTGCATCGCCCCAAGGCTTGACGTTGTTTTTCTGTGAATCGCGCTTCACAGGAAAGACAATTGGATTGTTTTTCTGTACGGTGTTTGGTCCATTCTGAGCCCGGTGCGTGATACATTATTAATGAGCTCTAAAATGCCTTTGCACCTTTCTGTTGAGGGGCACGTATGAGCACTCACAGGAAAAAAAACAATGTTTCCTGTGAAAGATTGTCCTTTTCTCACTGACATCGGCTTCAAAGAGTGGAGGAATTATTGAGGGAGGTTAACCATGAAGACATCTTAGACGTGAATGACAGATTTTTTTTTTTTTTTGAACGACTGCTTTTCTTGTACAGTTCCACTAGGGGGCACTCTATCCCCTGTTCATGACCCCCACATTACATGACGATGGAAAAATGAAAGGGTCATCATCTGCTCTTTCTGAGCACAAACTCCCATATTCATATAGAAATGTACTCTTAGTCTGTGACAATGAATCTGTTTCCACTGGGAACTTCAGAGCAGAAATTTTGCCTGTATTGTCTTTTTCTAGCACTCGTTTTTTTAACGCATATATAGATTATACATTTAATGTGCTGTACTATTATAGCGTGCTACCTCCAGCTAACCTATTTCAAACAATTAGTGTGCTCAGAATCTACATTTTCTCCTTTAAAGAAAAGTGAAAACAGCTCATAGAGCACTACACATGTAATTCAAACCACCTACTCTACATTTGAAGACACAAACATACATACAGAGGGAGGAGGGTATTTTACAGGTTTGGTAAATAATATTGAAATGATAATGATTAAATTAAGGATATTTTCTGATGTCAATATCACAATATGGCAAGTGTGCAAAATCATGTAACAAAGCAAATCAAAGAACAGGGATCCACTGTTACATGAGATCTATTTCTTAATTTGTGTAAAAGAAAACTTCAATAACTTCATTAATGGATTTTAAGTGCAGATTGCTTGTGGAATCATACATTTGTACAACAGAAATTACCAGAAAAAATAACCATACAAGATCATATTGTCAAAATGATTTAAGTTTACTGATGCAAAGTCCGTAAATTGTTATATTATTGATAATGAAGCTCCGGTAGTTTAAACTTTACTCAAATACTTTTTTGAATATTATTTATTGAAATACAATTGAAAGTGTGTGTGTATGTGTTTGTGTATATGTATATGTGATGCCCACAAGCTTACAGATGATGTAAATAGACCTGCAGGTATTACGTGTGTCTCTAATGCATAAATGTACATTTACATCATGCTAATAGAAAGCTATGAAGCCACTTCATGCATCTCTTTCCCATTAAAAGGAATTCCCACTGCAAATAATTCCAGCATTTCTAAAAAAAATGTGCAACTCACTGTCAATGCTTCTGTTCCCGTTAAAGTGTTATTAGAGTGTTGACACTGGTGCTATTCACTACAGTATTTGTCTGCTCTCAGTCCCTTTCAACTCTTTTCTCCTTTGCTCTGCTCCCTGCAAACCTCAGCTGCTCACCAGCAGCCAAGAATTTTAAAAGAAAAGCCCCGAAAAAAAAAAAAAAAAAAAAAAAAAAGAAGATAAAGCTTGGGAAGAGGTTAAGAGAGGTAACCACATATTTGGACACAGACTGAGAGGGAGGAAGAGTCAGCCAGGGGAAGGGAGAGAAACAGAGACTTGGAGAGAAAGGACAAGCAAAAAGGGGTTAAGTGAAGTTCAGGGTCATGGAATCGGAAGGAGATCTGGCCAGTTGGGCATACATTCTCCTTCCCTCTGATCCCGGGAGGATTGTGGTGGAGAAGGACCGTGGCGCTGCGTCAGACCCCGGGGCCCCAGCGGACCCTCCCAGGCCTGGGGAGATGGAGTAGAGCTGTGGGGGTTCTGTGGAGTTTGGCCAGTGGGCCTGCCGACATGCCAGAGCCGCTCAGCCATGTTTATGATGGGATATATTTTTGTTATTCCGCCAAACTGCGTCATCCACAGCTTGACCCCCAGAAACTAGACAGGCACCCGGCTTTAGCAGGCCGGCCCTCCCCCGGCTCTGGTCCTGCGGTTTTCCCTGCCTTCTTTTGGAGCCTCACTAATGTTCACTCCCCATTTCCTCCTTGCTCTTTTCTTACCTCCCTCTCTTGGGTCTATAGAGGATTAAGATCTGTCCCTTAAAGCACAAACTGCCATCATCAAACCACTCTGCTCACAAATCACTTCATGCTGCTTAAACACAAGCCCACTTATTCATCTTCAGGCTTTACATACATGGTCATGGCCTGTTCAAGTGTAGCCGGAGCTTGTGATCATTAACCTGGTGCTGTGAGTAGCCGGGGGCCACAGGTTAAAAGCTATGCATTTTTAATTAAAAGGGCAGTGAAGCAGCAGCTGCTGGTGCACGCAGTCTTAGCCCTGAGACATTTACTCTAGGGCCCTTTGCAGCCAGCACAGGACTCAGGCTCGTGCTGCAGCCGGGCTGATGTCGACTCTGAGAAGTTTACTCTTCTTCGTGTGGGTCCATCGTGAAGCAGCAGTAGCCGGCCAAGTCCTGGTGGGAAGCCAGTAGATAAAGGCAGAGGGAGATAAACAAGAACACAATGCAATGACAATGTTAATTTATGAGGCAAGACTAATGCTCCGATAAGCTGGGAAGGAGTTTTTATTTATTTACAAAGATTGATTTGGAAACGTCAAAGTGGGGTCTCTAATAGCAATTCAATTTAATCTCAATAAAAAAACAAGAACAAGGAATATCCGTTTTGATTGGCAGGTTAACAGACGTCAGCACCTGTTGGCCTGTTCTCTAAAGATTATTGTTACTTTTATTTAACAGTAAAGAGTGACAGGATTTTTCAATTAATGAATTTAAAATATCAAATGCAATGAATTACATCAAGCAGAATACACAATAATTGTACTAAAGTGTTTGTGTATATACAGTCAAACAACACAACAGTTTAAAAGAGTCATTAAAAAACTTAATGTATTTACATATGAAATGTTATTTATAATGGCATATTTAAACTCTCCTAAAAAAGTTAGTAGATGAATAAAAAGCTTCAGATTTGTAATCGTTGTAGTGCTGAGGGAGTAATACAAACTTTTGTGATTCTTCATATGGTGTAATGGGCACAAGAGACATTGGAAGAAAAGGCAGCAAACTAAGTGGAGATTTACAGAATCTTTGTTTGTAAATATAAAATGCAGCAAATATTTAAGTGTGAGAAGCTCAAGTCATTTTACTGTTTCCTCCGTGAAGCTGTTGCTGCTGTGTTGCTCGGCAATCTTGTTTTCTTTTTCCATTCTTAAGAGTTTTACGCTTGAACATTATATTACAGACGAGAGGCAACAACAGCGTTGATTCGCCAACTTGGCTGCTGTTTGCCAAGCTTTTCACAGACAAAAATTAAGGCAACAAGCCAACAACAACAAAATTAATATCTGCTAGCAGAGCCAAAATCTTTCTTACAAAAAGGTGATCAAAGTATAGCTAAATGTGTCAGTGTCAGACTACAGCTTTGCACACCTCTTCATGCCCCTCTGTTACTCACGGCAACATTAGAGGAGGATATTTTCTAACAGTTTAGAAAGTACGGAAGAGATGACTAACATACTGTTTTGCTTTGTGCTAGACAGAAGACAAAAACATGGACCAGCATTGGAAAAAAAAAGGCAAAATTGTAAGATCAGGGAGATAAATAAAGATAAAGTTCAAAAGTTTTTGCTCAAAGTGGGAAGACAAGAAAGGCTGTAAGATGAAGATGAGATGGATTCTAGGTCTCTGTGTCTGTATCTGTGTGTGTCCTCTCGGTGGAGCCTCGTCCCTCCTGTCCTCAAACCAGTTTCCATCAATGCCGCAGCCATTCCCCAGAGTCACAGAAATCATTTCAGATATTTATGTGCGTAAGCGAAGTTCTTCACATATGAGCTCATTCCCCTTCCTAAAAATAGACATTCCTAACAAACAAAAAAAGCCAATTGACGCAAGAGGTTGTATCTCTGGCTATTTTTGACACTCCTGGTTATTTTTCTAGCTTTACTTTCCCCTACTGACAGTGTTTCTGTGAATTCCAGATGAGCTTTTACTATAAACCAACACAGCATGATGGATGAAATGGTATGCATGAAAAGGGCCAACTATGTAGGAAGTTGGATATTGTCTCAACTGTATTTTCACAAGAAGAAATACTTGGATATTTGTGGTTGTTTGGGCAGGTTCGGTCTTTCCTAGTTAATCCAGGTGACGGAACACCGATAAAATGAACACAACTTATAATGTTACTGCAGCAAATGTTAGACAGTCATCAGACTTACTCCTGTCTAAAGCGTTGAAGTGTCTGCTGTGGTGGATTATGTCAGCACCAGTGACTTGTTTACAGTGATAACTGCTCCTTGTGTAGCCCTTGTCCATCTTCTTTGCTCTCAAGAATGTCAGCCGCGATAAGCAGTTCTCAGTGAAGTCTAGATGCTTAGGATTTTAATTTCTCTGTCTTACACTGTGTTGCAGGGGAATGTGGGATATATAAATTTGAATCTCACTGAGCTCTTGCATGCATTATTAAGAGTGCTCACAAAGCTTATTAGTGTAATGATCAGCCACTGTATCACTGGGTGAGATGTTTGAAGCATGTAGCCTCATTATTCGTCGGAGAGATGGGGCCAGGATGGGGGCATGTCTTTGAAGCCTGTTCTCCACAGACGAGAGAGAATGCTGCAATAGGAGCCAAACCCAACACATTTATGCTAATCTGAAGCTTGTAAACTGTCCTGGAATTAACCATAAAATGTAGGTTAAATTATATGTCTGTGTCTATCTTCGGCGGTTACTTTCCATTGGTGAAGCTGATTAGAGGTTCCTCGGCTATGCATGGGCCGGATGCCAACGGTGCGGCAGCGACAAACTGACAGCATGAGGACAGGAGAAGTCATTTTCTTTGGCTCTTAGCACTTATTGTGTCCTTTTATTGCTCAGCTTGAGTTTTTGCTTGATTGTCCCTGTGCAGGTGGTGGCCAAAAGGAAAGAGGGGTCTGGCAAGGTGAAGGTCCTCCTACATTGGACACCTGAGGACATGTGAGTAAAAGGTCCCATGCATAATCCTGTACATCCCCATACACCTTCACCACAGCTAACATAGAATTAAAAAAATTGAGAAAATAGAAAAATATATGACAAATAGAGGTGCAGATAACAAATAATCATAATGATAAAACGCATGAATGAAAGTGCAGATACCAGTTCACTGTCAAAGGATCAGGTTATCATTGCAGGTGTCCAGCTTATTAGGCTAAACTGACAAGAGTTTACCGTCACGTTGCCGTAGTGGTATTGGGGGTAGTTTAACAAGTATGAATAAATGAGCCCAATATTGGACCCAATACTGGTTCTTAATAATAGAAACTTTTGCAAGTTGTGCACCTTTTGCTCTTGTAGTGAACTGCATAGCATAGCGGATACTTCTGAGTCAATTTGCAAAATGACCCAATACCTGCCAAAGTTATTCATTGTAGCTCTATTCCTATTGGGAAACTGGTTAAGGTAGATTTGAAATACTGTTCTGTATATGGAGGTAAAGGGTTTGTTTGCACGACAGATATGTGTCCATAAACACTTTGAGATTTATAGATATAAAATGTCACTGATCTACAAACAGGCACCACAACAGCACATTTACAAATCTCATGCACATTGCTTACCATGTAAAGTCTGGGCCATTCACACAAACATTTCCTTTTGGAGCAGCAGGAGTCGCGCGCATGTACAAGTGAACATCGACAATGTATACGTATCTCTCTGATAGTTTTACGACTCTCTTTTCCATCCAGTTGTGCACACGACATGGTGGCCTTCCTCTACGTCAGGGCTTGCTATAAATCTTCCCAACCTACCTCTGTTGGCTGATCCAATACTTGTTGTGGAGATCTCCCAGTGTCAGGATTCCAGGTCGCCTTATAGTCCCCTTATAGCACCTCATCTTGTAGTCCAGGGGCTCTCCTCAAAGGGAGCTGAGGGCATCAGCCGTGATTATCAGCCAGCACCCTCACTCAGTGTTGTGATGTAAAAGTCTCTGTCTCTCTCTGGTTGTGGCGCTGATTCTGTACCATCTGCTTGGCTTGGTCTCACTCAGACAAGCCTTCAATTTGTCCACTGAAGTGTCTTTTTGAAGGTTGGTTCAGCACTTAAAGTTATTTGATTTTTTTTTTTTTGTGGCTCCCCAATACGTTTTTAGATGAATACCCTGTTTAAGGGAAGGTGAACCTTGGCACCACTTAAGCCCCTTAAGCAATTTGGCAGAAGGGCGAGCAGGTTGGGGACTGTGCTTTGGAAATGGATCCGTCTCATAGAGAGAGAGAGAGCTTCACAGAACGCTGTAACATTCAGCAGGGTTCTTGCTCAGGGGAAGCTCCCACCACACGTCCTACACTCTCATTAAAGGGCTTGACTGCACGGCCTCTGAGTATGATCAGAGAGAGGAAGAGTGAAAGAGAGGAGAAATAGAAGGTGAAGGAGTTGGGAGATGAGAAAAGAAGTAAGCATAACAGGAAAAGAGGTGAGTAAAGGGAGAGGAGGAGGAGGAGGAAAGGAGAGGAGAACAAGGCCAAAAGAGACAAAGAAGAGGATGAACAACAAAGACAAAAATGGATTTGGCGAAGATGGCACCGGGCAGAGAAACCCAGATGATGCATCATGAAGTAGATCGAAGCTGACAGCTTCCGATGAACATACTGTAGCTAAACCCTTGTTCTCTCAGTCTTTTTCCCATCCTCCCTTTTTCCCCTCTCTGATCCACCTCTGCTATCTCCTCCTCGCCCGGCGTGTGGGAGTTTAATCTTGTGCATTGAGAAATAATGAGAGAAAAAGGGAAAGAAGAGAAAGATGAACTTTGGTGATCAGGAAAGACTCCTCAGATTAATTCCAAACAGAGAGACACAGATGGAGATTAATACTGAGACTCAAAGACGGATAGAGGCAGAATGGATGAGGGAAGGAATGGGGGAGACAGAAAATGGACGAAGGTGAGAAATGGGAGTAGGAAGAAAATGGTTGTGGGAGAGAGAATTGGAAGGCAGAAAGAAAACAGAGAGTGAATGATGGGGAGTAAACAGAAAGATGGAAAAAAAGAGAGTGAGGTGCTATTTTTATTCTCCGTCCATGCAAGTCTGCGATGTTACTGATTCTTGTTCTTGCTCTGATCATTAATAAGCATAACCGATCCATAGAGGGATGGTGAGGGAACACACAATGATATCTTTATCTGTCAGGGTGGTTTTATTATCCCCCAACAGATAAAGCTGACCAGGAGATTAATGTATGTAAATGATGTATGCATGTATTTTTTGGCAGATTTTATCAGCTGTAGCTAGTTAGCTAAATAAGCTAACATTAGCTCCATGAATTGGCTCAAACCTCCACCGGTGATTTTTAACAATTAAATCAAGAATCTTGTCAAAGGGATCAATTTATGGCGACATGCACGACATCATCCGAAAAACGCAAAAGGCTAAAATCTCAAGTCCCAGGCAAAATGTCAGTATCCTCATCAGTTGATGCTTGACATGGAAGTCATGGAAATGAGGAGAAAGCGTTCTTGTGTTGCAGTGTCGAGGTAGTCAAGGTATTTCATGTGGCTTTTTGGGTTGCAGGGATGTTCATTAAAAAAATTCACTTAAGAGCTGGAAAGAGCTGCTAACTTTAGCCTAAAAATCGGACAGTTCCCCGCTAGTTAGCTGGACATGCTAATGATTGCAGCGAAATTAGAGGAGATACACACACTATTTAAACCTTTTCTCGACACCACCCTGCACACTTTTCAAATGACAGCAATTGCTGATAGTACAGCCTCACTCACACCGCTTCAGCATGTGGAGAAATCAAAAGCTTTACAGGCATTCAATCGCTGCTCAGGGAAGGGATCTAGTGTCCTGTAAACTGTTTTGAGACATGCATGGTTGGTAGTGAGTGTCAATTTGTCCAAGTTAATATTTAGCCTTCTGCTCAGTGTAATGCACTCGTATCTGACGGACAATATGGTGGTCATTTAGTCAGCCATCAAGTGTCATGACCCTAAACACCAAGTTCAACATCGAGTGCTGTACTGTGTGTGTGTGTACGTGTGTGTGTGTGTGTGTGTGTGTACGTGTATGTTTGTCAGTCAATGATTAGCCGTGTGAATGTGGGAGGTCATGTTTATTAATGTCGGAGAAAACCATTCACATTCTGACCGACACTCATTAACTCCATTTGGATTAATGAGTAACTGATTAACACGAACCATTCTGAACATGAACCACCACCGGCTCGCTAAGGAGGAAGAGGGGGTGGGTGGGAAAAAGAGAACCATAATTGCTGTCTAATCTTTGATGGATGGATGAATGGATTCCTCTGCATGCTGTTGAATGCCGCCAAATAACAAATACACAGTCAGTGACAGTGAACGCCTCGAGCCACTGGATGCATGCTGGGACATCATTTTTGTACAAACTACACGGTGCTTATCATTCATGCACAACATGGGTTTTATCTCTTAAACCTTTGTTAGCTAGTTTGTGATGTTTGGTAACTGCGTTTATATTCACAAGGCAATGAAAAAAAGCAAAATTTGCATAGACTGTCACCAGATGGTAGGGCTTTTGTGAATGGAAGTTTTTCGCCCTTTTGATATATGGCAAAATTTCCATAATAATATTAAAATATGCAAGCTAGATTAACAAAATAAAATTTATATGTAGTGGGGAAAAGTATAAACTTGAAAAAAAAATTGTATTTCCCTCAACCTAAACAAATGAAAGTAAAGCTGATAAGACAATACCTGTTTGAAATTGTTATTTCTATTTAATATAAATATTATATATATATATATATATATATATATATATATATATATATATATAACCTCAATCTCGTATGGCTGTGCTGGAAAAGAATGCATCAAATTCCATGATATGACTTTTATCTATCGTATGTATTCATAATATAAACCTCCCCAACTCCCTAGGGTGAAAAAACATCCTGGAAACTTCGTCACATCAAATTGGCAACAGTAATTCAGCGTGAAGAAGTGGGTCAGAGATCAAGCATCTCTAAATACACTAATTGTCGGGAAGCAGCTTCCATTGGAGCTGTGAAAATGCTTTCGCTTCTTTGTGCATATCTTTTGATGATGGAGGGACAGCAGTACATGAATGACTGAACGTATTATGAGTGTGAGTGTCATATTGTTCTGCACCATAAACAGTTGCATATCTGGTTTACAGTAGAGAGAATAAACGAAACAAAACTGCACTTTGACACTCTAATGCAGGTTATAAATGTAGTAACGTTTACAATTGAGGAACCACTGCTTTTATGTTATAGTAATAAAACAATCTTCCTATCAGGTTTAAAGGGTTGCACACAGAGAAACCAGTCATATAAACATAGACGTCAATCAAAAGGTATGAATTTGCCAAATATAATCCGGCTCCTCCCTTTATTCATCTGATACAACTTCGGGTTTATCCCTGAGGAGGATGAGAGGTTGATAGTGATGGTCAACTATGAGTTTGGTTCAATCAGAATTAGCATGGCAATCCACTTTATACATCTTTCTCACTACTATAGAAATATTTAGATTAGTTACATCCATTCATAAGGCATTTGGGAGTGTAATAACAATAGTGAAGTGTCTGTACTGTGATTCTGCCGTCTCACTCTCTTTAGGCAGCAATGACCTTTGCCGTCTCTGACCCAGCTCTCTGAGCCGGCTCTCTTCTGACGATGCAGTTTATAAGGACGTTGTACTCTTACAGTCCTTCCTGCTGTTCCATATAAAGCCATCTAGTGTGTTAGCGATTAAACATATACTTTGCTGTTTTTGTTATGAACTTATTGCTCCTGTCAACACTTGGAGCTTCAAGGCCCGGAGCCCACCATCCATCCATCCAGGCTGGTAGGCTGGGCTTCACTCTGGCAGTAGCTCTCCCTGCAGAGGCCTCACTCACAATATACATTTCTGTCTCGTAAAGAAGAAAGCCAAATAACAGTCTCTGGAAAATTAAAGTAAATCCATTTGTCTTTATTTAACTTGGTGTGACTGAGTGGAGTCTTCGGGTGGAGATGTCTTTGAAAATCTGTTTGTGTGTGCGTTTGGGGGAGGGATATGAACACTTGGGTGTATAAATGTGTGTGCATGAGATGTTTGTCACATGCTCCCCCCCCCCCCCCCCGTGCAGCCCTCTTTGTGTGCTTTAATCCATCCGAATATAATAACTCATCAGTACCACAGGACACTGGCTCTGACATGTTTGCAGTGACTCTGGAGTGGATCGGGCAAATGAGCGTGCTCACACACCAACACACATGAGTGTTTACTGCATATTTAACACTCGGCGGGTCCTCATCTGTCATTTGAGGTTTGGGTTGCACAAGGACACTAACTCAAGACTAACCCAAACTTTAAAGCTGCTTTGAAGGGAGCTGTTTCTTGTCTTGTCGCTGCCTCTTCTCAACTTCCTCTTTCTTCCCTTCCAAACATTAAAGGGGCTAGGGACACTTTCACCATGCACGACAGAATGAAAAAAAAAAAAAAGAAAAAAATGTAACTAATTTAGTTCGTATCAATTAATATAATGTATATCATCATACATTTTAGAAATGACCTAACTAAATACCCTTTTAATGCTTTTACCTTAATTAAAACTATTTCTTTATCCCATTAGTGCTCACCCATATATTAAAAGTCAACACCTTTGCATGAGCAAAATACTTCATTTTAGCTTTTGTTTTATTTCTATGGCTTTCTAAACCTATTTCTAAAACATGTAGTTGTTTTTTGTTTGCTTCCTTTTTTTTTTTACATTTTTGTTATGTCTCACTCTTTATGAATTATTTAAAGTACCCAGGTAGGATATTGGTAGATTTTAAGTACACTACTGTGGATTAACTGTGGAAGTTTAAAGTATTTGCTAAAATATCCTATGTCACAGACTCCACCTTTTAAGAACTTAATCATGCCATAAACAGAAGGTGAAATCTCTGTTAAAGTGAGCTTTTGTACATTAACATTATCAACTCCTTTTTTTCTTTTTTTTTTTCTCCCTGTTTTTTTCAGTTTTTCATTCGTCAGTTTTCTTTCACCTTTCTCCTTTTGTTCTCCGTCTCTTACCTGCACCTAGTTGCGCTGACTGTGATGCATGTGAAGTGCAACCTGCACACCATCCCGCTGAATGGGCCTGACTAGGCATGTGAATGAGAGATTTGGCTGGGTGGCTGCCTGCCTGCCTAACTGCCGCCTGCAGTGAGCGTGCGTGCGTGCGTGCGTGCGTGCGTGCGTGCGTGCGTGCGTGCGTGCGTGCGTGCGAGTATGTCTGCATCTCTGGGGGCTCCTGCGATGACGCACGTAGTGACGGGGGGGAATGCTGGGGGTGGAGACGGGGTGGGGGCTGCAGGAGGGAGGGGAGGCGCAGTGGACTCGCAAAGCTCTTTGTTTCTACTGCACCTCGACTTGCCGTGCCAGCGCTCGCACACTCCCTCCTTTCACAGGGGGATCACACTGATGAGGGTACAGTGGGGTGCAGCCGAGCAGTACAGTACATCATGTGCACATGTGAATGTGCGGCCATCTCTGAAGACAACACCTCCCCTACTCTCTAGCTTAAAAAGGGTGGACAAATGTTGGATCATTTTGAATGCACAAAAACACGCTGAAATACACACAGTCTTTCACTTGTCCCACATTTGATTTTTAAGTGCACACAAGTGAACAAATGGCAATTATGAAGATAAAGTGTAGAAGTTACTTGATAATTAAGTAATTCCTGTCCTGTGTGTGTGTGTGTGTGTGTGTGTGTGTGTGTGTGTGTGTGTGTGTGTGTGTGTGTGTGTGTGTGTGTGTGTGTGTGTGTGTGTGTGTGTGTGTGTGTGTGTGTGTGTGTGTGTGTGTGTGTGTGTGTGTGTGTGCCCGCCGTCCGTGTGCCTGTGTTGGTCCCAGTGCTTTGGTCAAGGCCACGTTACTTATGGAAACATACTCAGTGTTCAGAGGAAGGTGTTAACATGTGCGCTGGACTCAATGAGGCTCTTTGTCCATCCCTCTCACCCCTTTCCATTCATCCTTACTCCTACTCTACTCCCATTTTCTCTCCCTCTTTCTTGTTAGCGCTTCAACCCTGACCACATGTCTTTTCTCTTTGTGTGTGTGTGTGTGTTGTTGTTTTACAGACTACCTGACGTGTGGGTGAATGAAACGGAGCGATCTCAGCTGAAGTCTAAAGTGGTGCACTTATCCCAGCTACCGCAGGACGCTGCCATGCTGCTAGACCCGAACATCTATAGGTGAGTGTGTGACGACACCAGTGGCCTCTTTGCACACACACACACACACACACACACACACACACACACACACACACACACACACACACACACACACACACACACACACACACACACGACTTATCTAATCCGCATTTAGGTGCCACAAAAAAGTGTTTGAAAATGCTTCAACTGCCCTCCACTACTGTGTGTGTGTGTGTGTGTGTGTGTGTGTGCCCTTAATACTTTGTTCCACCAGGTGGCACCAACTCCTGTATTCAACAATTAGATTAAAAAGGCCCGTCCAGAGAAAACACTTTTTGTTTGTTTCTCTGTGCGTGCATCTGTGCGTGTGATGAGACAAAACATTTTACACTGTACAACCTGATCAAGTAGGTCAGCTGCAGTTGCAAACATGATTTTCAGAGATCACAAACGCATAAAACAAAATAGAAATATTGACAATTACAGATTTTAAACCAGGAAAAATAATGTCTTGCTGGCATTCAAATGCAACTCCACTGTTTATATTTGCTCTGTCTTCAAGTTTATCACATTCCACTAAACATTAACTATGGTGTTATTTGAATCCTGAGCGGACTTGGTTCGCTCATCACTGAGATGAAAAAAAACAAGGTTGGCTTTTATGATGCACCATAAAAGGCTGAAAATGAATCCAGAAAGAGGAACAATGTGCCTAAAATAACAAGAGTGGTCATCTTACCGGAGATATATGGCTCACCAGTGTGCTGATCAGCACACAGGCAGGCTGGCTGATTTTAATTAGACCTGAAGGCTCAGTAACTGCAGGGGCTGCTGCTGGACTCTGGTTTCATAGTTGAATATAACCGTCAGCACTCAGCCAGTTTATGTCAAGGTTGTCCTAATGCATGAAATCCCCAAACAAATGAGCTGGTTGGTTCCTGTGGCAGTAAATAGAGCAGCGTGTTTGAACCCCTCTACATGTGAATGGGATGGCAGGAAGAGACTGACGTAGTGGCAGTCTAGGATTATATTGTTTCAACAATGTTTCCATGTTGAGATTCTTGCACTTTGTCATAAGTCCTGCTGGACTGAAATCAGCTCTTAACACATGATCACATTGTAAGATGTTGGGTTTTTTTGCACAGTGGCCTCACAAACTTTTCCTGTCTTTTCAGAGCACTTCCTCAAAAGCGGCTGAAGCGCAGGTAAGCTGAAACCACGCATCCTGTGTGTTAGATATAGATCAGAATATATATTGATTTACACTTAAAGGTCCGTTTAGATATGGATTCTACACACACAGTACAACGGTGTGTGTCTTTGGCTGAAACACAGTCTTGTAGTAGCTCGCAGCCAACAGTTAGACTGGTGTTAATCAATTACAGTAAGTGCACAAGTTATGTGACCTGGTTATTGATGCCGACACGTTTAACAACAAAAGTAGAATTTGAAGTGGATACTTAACAAAAAGTACAGAACCTCATACTGTATTGTCTCGACAAGTCATACTATACTGTATTGTCACCACAATTACTCATTATAAGTATATAGGAATAGATAAATGTAATCCAACTATTGTATTTGAAAATTTTTCATGCACACATATCTTCTTGAGTATAAATATCGAGGGATTTTGCCTTTTGGGTTATTTTCTTCTGATTTCTTTTTGTTCTTAAATTCAGTTTTGAATGTAATTATTATATGTATTTTTAATAAGAGCAGTATTTGCATAGTGTTGCAGTCACTGGATGCACAAAAAGGGTAGGCTGATGCAAAAAAGATAGCTGAGTGATGCATTGATGTAACGGCATCATTTCCTTTAATCAACATCCGTTGTCCGTGCACAGCTTTGTAGTTCACAGTAAAGTTGGTCTGTGTATGCAGACAACACAGAGCTGCGGCATAATTCTTGCTTCATAGCTCAACTCATCATGCGTCTATACTGTTGTACCATACGCTTTCAATTTTCATATTCTTTGTGCTCTAACGGAGATCAAAATATGCTGATGCCTCGATGGTATGGTAATAATCGTGCATCTGCAGTATTACTCGTAGCTCTGGCTCCACCGTGGTGAAACATCATCATAGACGATTACTTATCGCCTACAGTTTCACGGTTCCTATGTACCGTGAAGCCAGTTAATTTTGGAGCCACGACCCCTTGGCATTCCCTTGTCTCACTCAAAAACGAGGTCATATTTGGCAGTTGTTCATTATTCCATTAATTGACCTCAGTAGTTCAGTGCAGCAAAAGCTCTAAAATACACAGTGTAATGCATCTACAAATGAAGTCAGCTCTGAACATCCAGGATAAAGACCATCTCTCATACTGTAATCTCTCTCGTGGCACACTGAGAACCACTCATTCTCTCCCTCTCTGTCTCTTTCTCTCCTGTCTTTGTGCTCAGCCTCTAAGGAGTCATCTTTGGACTTGATACTTAAGGGGAAATGCTTGTGCATAGGAGGTTTATCTATATGGGAGGGGACGCTCTTCATCCGTCTCCGCTGAACGGGGGAGTGAAGTGGCGATAAAAGGAAACAAAACTTCACGATGCTGCATATTTTTTCTCTTCAGTTTTGTATATCTGAACTGTTGTAGCCAAACGTGGTGGAGAATGGGACTAACATTTTTTTAAAAAGTTTGTTTGCATCATGAATTCAAATGAATGTTTTTTTAACAAGCACCAAACTGAAAATATTCTTAATACCCAATGGTGTTAAAAAAAATGTTTTGTGTAACCATGTCAGAAAATACAACATATTTTATAACTGTTTTTTGTGTAAACTATTTATGCAGATTTGTAACTTATTTTTTTATACCATGAAAATGCTGTTGTAATGTTGATTTTTGTGAAGGTTTTAAACAGAACCGTATTTACTGTGATAATATATGTTAACCGTCACTTATAGGCATATTTGGAAATTCTTAGTTGTAACTAAGCTGTACATGACAGAAGTCTTAACATATTAGCCTATTTATACCTCCTGAATGCATTACTATTACCCGTGTATATGACAATGAAGAGTGAGGTTGTGCCAGGCATAATCTTATTCTTACACAGTTTGTAGACAGTCAGCATACAAATGACTAACATTTCATCAAACACTCTAAGTGTAAATCACAACATACCCCCACTTCCTCTTACCCAAGTAACATAAACTGTGTATATCATAGTTGTTGTGCTACATTTACGTTACTGCTATTTAAGCACTCAACATTATTGTTAAAAAAAAAGGTGTTTTCTACTGTATGTGATGGAAATGGAATGCTCTGTAATAAAAAGAGGGAAACGACAGATGTTGTTTGTGCAGATGACGAGGATGCAAGTTGTTTGAATGGCAAAACAAAGGAGCAATGCATCCATTGTAGTATGAATATGAGTTCCGTATGTGTGCGTTGGAGGGGATTGGCTGGGTTATTTGGCGTCCATTAGCAGAGCAGCTTTGGGAGCGTGCTGTGGAGGAGCTAATGACTGGGCCGGCAGGGCAGGACCCCCGCTAGCCTCAGCTGTTAGTGAACATGCCTGCAGAGAAAACTGAGTTCAGGGAGAGGTCCTCTTCAATATGGCTGCACTGCTCTTCAATATCTCATGCACTTACACACTCACACATACAAAATGCATGGGGAGTTCAGCATGTGGAACTATAATGAGGCCTTCAGGTGTTGTTCCATTCTTTTGTTGGGGGGGGGGGGGGCACTGAAAGTTTTTTGGCACCCTGTAGATTTTGTGTGCTTTTGTTTTATGTCCCTCCCATATCAGCAATGGTCTGTGGCAGCTCTTAAGCTGTTGCGCGGCAAATTGATAAGAGATGAGTCCAAGATTTGCAGGAGACGCACATTGGGGTCGTTACAATGACGCCACCATCAGCCCCACTTACTTTACGGTGAATTGTGAACCTTTTCATGTGTCTACGAATATCTTTGGTCTGGTTTCTTGGCTCAAAATAAATAAAAAACAAGTAACTAGAGAAATATTCTGGTCAATTTGAACTATTGCCAGCCTTTATATCTGAAAGTTTCCACTTTAATACTCCCAAAGTGAGCAAATGAATGTGTCAGTGAAAATGCATAGCTGATACATGAGCCATAACGATAAGAAAAAAAAAAGCCATGTTGCAGTACCATTAGGCCTTCATACGCATTTAAACTCTTTAAAAAAATTGCCATATTTATTTTTTTGTTATACTAAGTTACTAAGAATCATTGCAAGTCCATTAACATGATCAGTTTAAATACATATTTATCTCCTCATCTACAGGACTTATTCATCATATATGAAAGAAAAGAACATTGAGATACCTTGATTGACTTCTGCAGAGGATTTCATAAATCAACCCATTTAACTTTTGACGTTAGGTTATTCTTGTATTGGTTTGAAGACACAAACACATGAAAACCAACTGCAAACACCATAACACCTGTTCAGAAGTTAAAGGTTATAGAGTAAGTCCCATTTTAATGCTTAAAGATGCATTTAACACACTTTTTTTTTGCTTGCAGTTTGGTAAGTAGAGTGTTGGACTTATCACAGGATCACAGAACGGCAAGCAGGAAGTTCTCAATGATAAGCATGTACTGTGAGGTGAGAGTGTGCACGTTATTCACAACAATTCAGTTACTCATGAGTCATACTGCAAAGACAGTTGAATAGGCGGTTTTTTTAGTATCAGTGCGTGAATAACTTTCCCACAGTTCAGTGGACAACACTCGATTAATCACCTGCAGACCGTTTGGCTGTGACAAAGTTTGAATCGGGGTTAGCAACAGGAAGTAGGTCACATCTGCAGTGCTTTCTCCGTTATTGATCAATATTTCAGAGTAGGAGGACCGATGTACTGTGCTTGATGTGCTCTTGCCTTGATATCTCCTTTTTTATATTAATATGAACCCTTAGCTGCTGTCTCTCTTTTCAGGATTGTCGAGCATTAATAGTTTTTGGCAGCTCCGGTTTAAATTTTTAAGTTCTTTATCCCATGTCTGTTGATCAGGCCTTAAGTCTAGCAAAGAGTGTTCATTTTTTGCTTTTTTTTCCTATGAGAATTACTGTTACTAGTTACTCAAATATATATATATATTATGATTTACTTGAATGTGCCTCGACAATCCATAAGTGCCCATTCAAACCTGCAGATATTTTATCTTTTTTTTAAAAATTGTTTTAACATATCATAACCTAGAACCAGGAAACTTGAGCTTTATAGATATTAATGTATATAGCTAGAACGCATAATATCCAACTTTGGAAGCACTTCAATGTTCAATAATCCCTGTCGTTGGATCGAGTATCCATGTTTCTTAATGTCTTCATTCTTTGGAGTATCGTATTTAAAACGTTTCCCTCAAGTGAGTATTTGCAGGATGTTTTGAATGAAACAATAGCACATTGTTACCGAGGTTTGTTTTCGAACCATGACTTCAGAGGTGACATCAGTTGGAGCGAACAGAATGATTGATAGAAAGACTGGGAGGCAGATTGAGAAAGTGGACAGCAGCTCTGCCTGCAGAACCTAATCCCGCCCTCAGCCTGTCTGAGAAGGAAACGCTGGGACTCTACCCTGAAGTGATGTCTGTTCACCCAACCCATGAGATATGTTTCCCTTCCTTGAACTCCTCTTCTTCCAAGTATGATGCCAATCCCTATGTCGACTGAAAAATCCCAGAAAGACATTTGTTTTTTGTTTTGGATCAATCCAAAGCAAAAAAAAAAAGTATTGACGTCACATTCTTTAATATTGATTTCACAGCAACACCAGTAATGGTAGAACATTCTGTCCTGTGATGTGAACTTCATTGAGCCGGTCCATTAGTCATGTGTGACAATGTGTCTGTACGTGTTGTCCACATTGGTTCTGTGGTCCAACTGCTCAAACGTGAAACTCTTCCGTTGGCTACATCTCTTCTTACACTTGGTCCTGAATCATCCATCTGAGTTTCTCGTTGTGCACAAACAAATCTGCCGCTTTGCTTTTGGCTACATGCATCGCTGTCTGCGTAAAGAAGGAAGGCGTTACATAAGGACCCAAAGCGATGAGCTGCTGCTCTAAATCCCAGATTGAAATAGTTTTTTTCCACCCTGTTTCTGAAATTTCTGAGAAAGAAATTCATGGAAATGAATAAGACTTGTTCACTGGTAAACCTAAACCTAAAAGAGCTCAGTTACAAGTATTATGTCATAAGTTGAATAATTGTTGTGGCATACCTAATGCTGTGGGAGCAGCGGGCATCAGACTTTATGATTAAATTGATTAAAATGTATCACAAAAGTGGTTCGAAACGATTTTGATCATTAGTTGGGTCTATGTTATGATGCATGACAGTAAATCAGCCAATTCCGCAACTTTTGTAGCTTATGTGATGAATTACAACAAATAACGTCAACTCCTTCGTCCATTCTTTGTCTCTGTAGTATGCATTTTAAAAGTATCAGAGGCACGATTACAGATTCTGATTTAAAAAAAATAAAATTAAAAAATTCCTTCCACCTGTTTTCTCTCTGTTTTGTCATGGATCAAATATATGGCCCGGCTACATTGATCACAAATTGAAAACCATGTTACATTTTTTGGTTTAAAAAAAATTATTAATAAATGTCTTTTTTTGTGTTTGTCAAAACTGACTTAAATGCTGGGATTTTTTCTTTTTCTACGATTAATAATTGAAAAAATGTATCAACAGATTAATCAATAGCAAAAAAGTTTTTGTTTTTTTCTCCCCTAGACTTTTCTTGTCACTTCATACTATAAAATGTCAATGCATACTTCCCTGCATACACATATGGTTTAGAATAACATATATATTACTTTAGCTCAGATATTTATTCTGTATATGCCTCAGGTACAATGCTTTCCTTTTCATCAACAACATCTAGCTTTAATCATATTGGCAGTTTCACATGCATCAGTGTGACAGCGACCCATATAAGGGATTCATGAAAGGCCTGGAGCAAGTGTACACATAGTAGAGGACAAGGGCACATCAGCTGCAAGACAATTTGTAAACTGCCTCGCTCTTCCTTTTGTTGATATCGTTTTAATTGGGTTTCCGTCATGTTTCTGATTGTTCTGCTACGGCAAGAAGCCCTAATGGACTTTTTATTGAGTGGCCTCTCTATCTCAGTGTTTTTCTTTCAAGTCTATTTGATATGCTGCAAGTCTGTGTTATGTCATAACTGTCCATCCATAGCTTCCTCTCCTTGTATTATTCATTCTGATGGGTTATTCATTTATTTAAGCATTTTGCACAAATGTATTTCGACAGCTTTGGACTATTCCATTAGGGCAGACTGCGTGGAGAAACGGTCAATAATCTGTCCTTAAGTGGCCCTGACTGTTGACCCCTCCTGTCAACACCGAGATCTGATCCGGTCTAAACATCTTCCAGCTGTCTTCCATCTCACTCCTGTCGTTGTGGTCTCTGGCTCCGTAGCCACCAGGTTACATGGTATCCTTTCCTTTCCTTTTATCTCGGATTTTATTGGAGCACAGGATTTTTCCTGTCCTCGTAGAGCAATTTACCAAATGAATGGTGTGAGGAACTTTTGCAGAAATTGTTTGGTCACCAGCTTATTTGAACTTTCTGATGCAGAATCTCAACTCAAATGGCCGTAATGTGCCTTGGCTCACGGATAGGGGTCATCTGTGAACGGTAGACGAGAAGATTGATACCTCTTTCATTTTTGTGCATTAAGTAGGGAGCTTGGGCCAAGAGGCTACTAGCTTAGCTTAGCATAAAGACTGGAAGCGGGGAAAACGGCTTGAAAAATCCCCCACAACAGCGACTCTCAAGCACATTGTAAGGTCCCTATAAAGTATAGGGATAAGCCTTTTGCGTGGTATCTTGATGCCGGAGGTTCGTGCATGGTTGACTTTTTGAAACGGTCAAAACGGTGTAACACATGGTTAACGTTGTAAAACGGTGGTGGTTAGGTTTAGGCAACAAGAGCACCTTATTACGCTGGAAGATTTGTAAAGTAACTTAAGTTACGAGAGTAATGTCATGTAACTCAGTGATGTAGCATAACTTAGCATTACGTGATGCTGTCCTGTGTTTGTTTGACCCTTCCTCCCTCCTACCTTAGCAGACTTTCTCGCTCTTAATACTACTTCCGTTGTGTTTAATAATGACACAGATGGGTTAACACTGGAGTTAGTTGAAAGGCTGGTGCCTCTTATACAGATGCTAAAGGGTATCTGGTGCATCCTTATCAAGAGGCCATGGGCCACAGCACAAGCATACATAATCTGGTGAAATCAGGTGTTTACTTAATCCGTACACAAACCAAAATGTAAGCACCGTTTAGGAGGAGTTACATGCTTGTTTGTCAAGAAATAGTTACACCAAGTAACTCCCTGTCAAGCCATATATTGTTGAATTTATAAACACAAATGAAAGACACAGGATACATTGTGTTTATTTGTCAGCTTAACGGGTGTTGGTATGCGTTTTGAGCTTGGGAGAGAGGAGGGCTAACTGTTTCCCTCTGCTTCCAACGTGTATGCTAAGTTAAGCTGATCGCCTCCTGGTTCAAACTTTAGACTTAGTTGGATTTTCCAAAAGAAAACAATGTATAGACTCTCTCTCAATCATCACTTCTAACACACTAGAACTGTGTGTGGCACAGGCCCCGCCCTCTGACTGTATGGTCTAATTTTGTTGTGTTTAGGAAGTTTCTGGGTGTCAGCCTCTAAATAAACAAAGTAACTAGGGGCAAGATCAAAAGCACGCATCCAAGAGGATGCTACAAACATGGTGGACACGGCGGCAAACACGGCAAGCGGGTTAAGTTTCTTCCAAAGAGAAAGTGAATCGTGGGCTGGCGAGCACCGTAAACCTCCTTGAGCCAGGGAGGAGGGGCCATCTCTGAATGTTGTATTTATAAACCGCATCCGCCAAATCCTACTCCAGTGTGCCTTTAATGCACAGTAGTGGTTTTTATCTTCTCGTATAACTCTCGGAAAGACCATGAATAAGCGTTTTTCTCAAAATGTCAAAGTAATCCTTTAATATATAATCAGCCTGTCAGTATCCTTATAAAGACTCAGTACAACCAGTCCAATAGACTCTGTTGACATCATCAAAATATCACAGCGCGACCCTCTGGAGTCAGTGTTTTGTGGTTATGTAAGGCGTCATTACAGTTGAACTGCAGGCAAAGGGAAGGCCTGCATTAATGAGTTAATGTCAAGCTCTGTCTTTGTGCTCGCCCGAGACTCATTCACTGCTGTTCCAACATTCGGGCCAAAAGGTCCTTTCGACACAAGCAGACAGACTGTGGCCATTTACCCACCGTCACACTCCCTCTTCACTCTCCCATCAGGCTGTGCAGCTGAACAATAGTACCAGCTTTTTATTTATAGATGATAGTATTTCATCAGACTCTCAGTGTGTCTTCGGCACTGGAGGAAAAAACAGCAGCAGTGGGGAGCGGTAGAATCACAGTATCTATGATTGGGGCATTATGAGTTTCCTATTTCAGCTCCAAATATTGTTCCGTGTTTTGATTTGTTGTAAGAATGTGTTCATATATCATACAGTGTTTCTTTTTAATGTTTGTTTACTGGTTCTGGTGGGAATAAGGGAGTTATCTGGGGGGGATTAGATTCTGCAGAAAGATAAAACTGTACGACCTCCAGCTGGTGTTCATCATAAGACAAATAATCACTAATATAAACATAAACCACACTCCACTTTCAGAACCTAAAAGTGGAGTGTGATTACAGGATTACAGTAGTAATTTGTTCTCATTTGTTTATCTGTAAATCAGGTTTTTACTGTTGTGCACTGCATAAAATAAGGTAATAATAAATGTACGTCCCTCCGATTAATTTCAGTTCGCAACAGAGGATACACAATTTAGCAAAAATGAGCCTGTGTGGCTACATTCCTGATTCAGTATCGCCACGTTTGATTCCTTACAGAACTCTTCAGTTTTGACACGGCGTCGCAGTCTTGACAGGTCGATGTGCTGATTCATGAGGGTCAGGAGGAGCGGATGGGATGATACTGATGGCAGCATAATGTGTGGGCTGATGACAGATGCAGAAATAAACGGTTCGGGCTGTTTTTCTGTGTTCTGATCTCAGACCCTGGAGGGAACCGATTAGTGGAGGCACATTAGCTTCTCTTCTACCTCATGCGAAATCGAATAAGTCTTCAATCCTTAAGGTATTGGGCCATGACACATTTCCCATGCATACATCTGTGTCTCTGGAGGATGGATGTGTGTGACTGAGGGTCACCATATGGGAATAATATCATGCTTCATGTCTGCCTTCAACCGATTCCCTCATGTCAGATTGCTTGGGATCATTCTTACCCACAGAAAGAATGTAAACTACTTTCTCTGTTGCAAAGAGAACACATGACAATGATGCAACACTGGACTGTTGTGCAAGATAATGCCAAAGGAAGTTATTCACAGGACATAAAGATATAATCATTGCGAGAGCAGTATGGCTTACGCTCATCAGCATTATCTTCACATCATTGGCATCCCCGCCATCGTCAGAATGCGGGTAGGTATCAGTGGAGTTATTGGGGTTTGCTGGTATAGTTGGGTTTATTATTGTATCTGAGCTGGACCTCTTTTTTCTCTGAGGATTCAATGTATTTGTCCTTAAAATGTGATTGGGCTGCTGCCTCTTCTCTCGCAGCCTCCCATTTTCCAGGCTTCAACGATTTGTCAGAGTTGCTGCCCAGCTTTCTGTGTGGTGTCTCTCTCTCTCTTTCTCTCTCTCTCTCGCCCTCTTTCCACCCCCTCCTCCCTTCATTATCTGCTTAAGATATCGGGCATTACAGGCTCTGACAGCTACAACTCTATTTCCTCCTCACATTAGGCAATTTCTTAGAGTTAGATGAAAGTCCATCAATCCCTTATGGATTTGGAAGGCCCACCAACAGGAAATAGAATATGACGTGTGGGATTTACACTGTGTGAATTGCTCAGTTATTGTACACCAGCATGTTTCTTTGGTTACACAGCAGTCGTGTACACATCGCAGTGAATGTTGACACATTGCTGCCATGCACACAACAAACAAAGCAGGAGACATGCTGCCAAGATGTTTTATTAGGTCATGTTATGGATCTAAGATTGTGCAGTGATACAGTGCTAATGAGACTAGTTTATTTGAGGCTAAATATCTCTGAGCTACTCATTAAATAATCTGTGTAATAAACACTTTAAAGCACACATTTTACCTTTAAGATGGCAGTGCAATCCTAGAGACTACAAATAAGCCTTTACTACATTTAAAAGCAAACAAGATTTTATATTTTCCGGCAGAAATAAGACAAAAGATATGCACACAGTACTGTTGAGTCTCAATAAATTAAATTTAATAGAGCAACATTGCAAACCCAGAGAGGTCTTTGTCTTGTCAAGTCACAGTGCAGGCTCATTAGTCAGGGACTGCAATCTGCATAATTAATAATCAATCTGCTCACAGACAAAACAAATCAGAGCAGCTCTAGACAGCACTGTTGGATTCACCACCAGAGGATGAAAAATGTGCTTCTATAAATGGACTGCAAGAATTATAGCAACCAGGAAAAAAAAAAAGAAATATACTATTTATAATATACTAGTCACTAATAAATAAATATATAGATAAAAAGCAAAAAGACAAGCCAGAATGATGTCGGAGAGATAGTTGATCTGTAACCCTCTTAAAATCAGTAAAAGAAAAAACTATTTCTGTTAATCACACTCGGCTTGTCACAGTCGTATCTCGTGCAAATGAAACTGTTGAGCTGCGCTCGTTAGATCCGGCTGACTTGCAAGTTTAGTGTTTAGCTGCCTGTTCAGGTCAGATTACTTTATGCAGTGATGACCAGTGGTCTCACACACACACACACACACACACACACACACACACACACACACACACACACACACACACACACACACACACACACACACACACACACACACACAGAAGGAATGGGCATGTCACGCTAACTCTGGCATGGATGCTACCTCTTTCATCTGAGGGCCAGCCCACCTCTCTGAATGGGCTCCCCAGCGCCAGCTGCATTGCCTCATATGGAAATAACTTGTGACTGTAAAACTGTTGCCGTGTGAGAGAGGATGCTTGTGTCTTTATAAACCATCAAACTATCCTCATGTTTAAGACAAAAGTATTGTTTGTGCAGCACTTTGAGAGACAGGATCATGAAGTCCTGGACAACATGGGAGCAGTTCTGTTGCCATGTGGTTTATATCTTTCCAAGAAGGGCTGGGAGGGTTTTGTACTTGTCAGAATTAGCAGTGTTTGCACACAGGTAATAGCTAACTCAACCATTAGCCTCTGATCTTTCTTGGTAGAGAGTGACCACTTGACAGCCGTATCCTCCAGATCAACATCACGAGGCTCAGCTCTTCTTATATTAAAGATGTTTTCTTGAACACAACATCAAAAGATCTCTAATCTCTGATGACAAAGCTGTAAATTCTGAGCACTATTTTACTCTGCTTTTAGCTGACACTGTTGCTGATACAAGCCCAACATGGAGCTTTTAATGGATTGTCTCAAATGTAAAATGTTGCTTTTTCATTTCTAAATCTGTTTTCCAGGACTTCATGTCATGTTTGTTATTTGTTATTGGTCCCACTAGCGTGGTAAATCACAGTTGGTGAAACAATGGTTCAGCATGTGGACTGAAAAATGGAGGCTTGTATAAATACCTGAGCAGGATTAATGTTGGCTATCTGTCAGTTTTGTTTTGGTCAGTGCATTTTCATCCGAAGGGAGCGACCAATCAGATTGCAGAATCCAGTTCAATATATAAATACTGACGTCATATTTGCTCTTTTAATGGATCCCAATGGAGGAAACTGCAAACGAGCAATTAATGGAACATTTGTCTCAAGCTCTGCGCTCTCTCGTCGTCATGTCGTTGTTGGGCCAGATGATCTAACCTTAGCCCCGCGATGAGATACATGACATCCGCACATAACAGCGGTGGCTAAAGGCATGATGACAAGCTGTCTGCTGCTCTCAGGGAGACTGAAGAAGGACATTGATGATAAGGGCTGAGCACAGATGTGTCTTTGTGCTGCGGTTGGGGGGGCGACACGTGGAGAGGGGCCTTTGCAGCCTCCTGCCTCTCAGGGCTCCTTTGGCCTGTGTATAATTGATGAGTGGAGTGAATAAGAGATGAGTTTGTGACTGTCAGCCAGCCTGATGGGGATGGACAGAGCTCAAGTTTGGCTCTCCTCATCTGGCTGATGATGACAATGATGGTGATGATGACTGTTGCCCGCGCTTTCTCCCACAACACTGTCCTGGGCTCGGCCCGGGCCGTGCATCACCACTATCGTCACCGCTACCTCTTCTGGATGGCAACACAAAGACAGAGGGACGTGCCAGAAAAGAAGAGGCAAGGAGAGGAGGAGGAGGAGGAGGAGGAGGAGGCGGCGGGGGCTGGCATGTGGGGGAGACGAAGAGAGCAAGAATGGAAGTTGGATAAAAAGGAGGGCAGAGGAATCGGAGTGGGGGAGGGGAGGAAAGAAACGGCAAGAGAGTGGAGAGAAATCACTCAAAAGGAATGATGACATGCAGACCAGGCTTAGAGGGGGATTTGGTTGCAGTAGTGGCCTATAAACTGACCAGGCGAAATGATTTTCACAGATACTTCTTAATTCATAATCAATTTCTTCAATTTTATCTCTGAGGAAATGGAGACAGTTTGGGTAAATATTGGGGAGGTCTGGTACATAGGACGTGTTTGGACAGGAGCGCGCTGCCGTGGTATGAATATATTACCGGGGTCGTCTCTGAATCATTTGCAATCTTCGCCCCCTTTTTAATAACAATTTTGCCATTCTGATACAACAATTTACATATCAATGTGTTCCCTCAGAAAGGGATTACCAACAGAAATTGGACTTGTTATAGATTTGATGGAAAGAAGCGATCTACAAATGGCTCCTAAAGGAAGGCAGTTTCTCTCTCCCTGACATGAATGCTGATGCTAAGTTGTCATTGTAGTGTCCAGCTCTAACTCAGCTAGATACAAAGTTAATACAAGGTAGTTCAGTGTCAAAACTGTTAACTGTTGACCTGGCTTTGAGAGGGGAATTGGTGTGGGTGACATTGCAAGATGTGATCTATGTATTTAAGTTAACGTATTTAAGAGATAAAATAGGATTTTGCAATAATGGGACAGGATTTTGCAGTTTGTAGGCCATTATTTATTAAATCCAAACCATCTGAGAAGCCCTCATAAGAAAAAAATTGGAAAAAGGGCAGGCACTTTAATAAAATATTAGCAGGTGATTGGATGAACCATCTGTCCATCAAAACTCTTACCAAAGCCATTCGGGAGAAGAGCGAGAACATCAGCCTTCAGTGCTTTTCTTTGCCCTTCTTTCAATGAAGAAATAATCTCCAGCTCTGACATGACTTTGCCGCATTCATGCTAACCTCTTCACAGGCCGCCATTGTTGTTTTGAACCAACAGTCTTCTCTCTTTGTCGTTGCAAAACACACACAAGCAAAACCGTCCATAGCTGCCAGTAGCTCCTCACAGGATGCTGATTGGTCTGCGCACTGGTTCTGCGGATTGTCACGTGATCTTGACCATGATGATCTAAAACAATGTTAGGGATCAGGTTGTGACTGTATTAAAATGTTCTGTTATCAACATTGTACATAAGACAACAATAGAAAATCATTTATAAACTCTGCTTCAATTAGGATATTAATTATTTCCATTTTATTTTCCGCTCAGGCTAAAATGCCAAAATTTGGTGCACAACATATATTGTAAGCTAAGTAGCAGAATACCATTGACACACATTTATTCTCCCAAGGTGATACCCCATTTTGACTTCTATGAGCTCATGACCTTTTGTCTAGAGTGCCGACTATTTTTCTTTACACAGTAATTCTCTTTCCACGGATATCTGATTTTAGATACGTCTGTTCAAAATGTATATCATTTATAGCTGTCTGTCTGCCCCATCCTTTGAAAAATGAAATGGAGACATGCTATGGGATTCTGCTGGTTTAGTGGATAGCTGTGGTGGTGCCACGGAGAACGAAAGTCTGCCCTTTACACAACCGCTGGGACCGGGTGACTGACATTTCTGCTAATGCCATCACATGAGCCGTGCCATTTGGGTGAAGACATGGACAGATGCCACCCTCTGCTCACACCACTGTGACCACACAGGAAACTCCATGTCTCTCTGTGTTTTCAAGTGAAAGCCTGCGGAGGTAAATTCTCATCGCCATCTATGGAAGTACGCTGCCTCCATAAACGTCACATGTTGAACACTTCAAATGATCAATGAGTGCCGGTGACAGCACGGAGGAAACGCAGGCGAGTGTAGTATACGTCTGGCCGTTGCGTGGCCCTTCCCCAACGTCACGCGGTGAAGCTTTTATGTGTTGCACTTTACTGCTTCAAATGAATCTCAGACATGTTGCGTGTCTGAATGTCATTTACAGCTTACGTTTTGCAATGTGTTGACTTCAGACGGATCACGTTCGTTAACAATGCATGGTCCACTTTTACAGCACCATGTGTAGTCTGAGGGGAGTAGGAGAGCTTGCAGAGCTCAAGGTCTCTCTCTCTCTCTCTCTCTGATAGACTGGACTCACCCTCCTCTACTTTGTGTCTTTTGGGGGGAAGGTGTTAGTTGGATGTGAAGCAGGCGGCTAAGCAAGCAGTGTAGCGAGGGGAGCCCAGAGTTTCAGCTGAGTCCAGCGTTTTTCTCTCAGCTCCCTGATGGCTCCCAGATGTTTTTTAAAGCAGCCCCCCCTCCCCATCCCCCCCTTCTATGTCTCTCTCTCTCTCTCCTTTCACATATTTTGCCCCCTCGATCTGCCTGCCCTTCCAATTTTCCCCTCTCTTCAGGGATCACACCCTTCGCAAAGAGCGCTCGCTTCACCTTGTCTGATCGTAATCACCCCTCGTCAAATAAACAGTCGTTCTCCACACTTGTTCTCTTTATTTCTCTTTTGCTTCTCCCTGCTCTGTCTCTGCTCTCTTTGCTTCCCTCTCTCCTCCCTCATCTTTCATCATTCGTCACACATCTTGTCAGATCTTTGGCAATGGCATCACGTTTCTACTATAATATACCGGACAATGTTTGCAATGCAGTGTTTGATCACAGGACCAAACTGTGCTCACCATCAAATGCATTGCCCATGCAGAATTCATGTGATTCAAATGCACTGGAGAGCTAGTGAGATTCATTCACCAGAAGTCCAAAACATGGCAGACGACGGCGACTTCAGCCGTTGTGTTTCAGAACTGAAACGCCTTCGGGTCATGTGCAGAAATAGCAGTTGTGCTCAACCTGTGAGTGCTGTGTGAAAGCACCTCTCCTCATGCATAAATGAGTGTGTGTGAAAATATAAAGACAGATATATAGATATAGAGAGGAAAGGAAGAAAGTGAGTGAGGAAGTTGTAAATATGAGGCCCCTCAACCTCTTCCTGAGCTCTCCTGAGAAAACAGGAACTTAACTTCTATCAATGAAAACAGTATTTTTTTAAATTTAATAATTCACTTTCAACATGTGTACTCAGCCTTAAAGAAATACACCAGTTTTTAAAATGGCTCATTAATAAGTTGATCTGTAAAGTAATGATGGAGCAACATCATCTAAAATACCTGTGGGGTCCTGATCCTTGTTGCAATTCATATAACATTATGAATAGATTTTATGCAACTGGCAGTTTTCTTGTACTATGACTTGGAATTTCCTTATTTCAACAAGACCTGGAAGTTAAGAAAGAAAAAGAAAATTTGACTTCTGCTTGTGTGTTTGACCTTTAAATAAATGTTTGAATTTTTACCCTTTTTAACACTTTATTTATTTTAAATGCTTAAACTAGTCATGCTCTTTCAAGTCTGTACTCCTGTTTGCCCAGAACACTTTGTGTATCCATTTGTTTTGCAGCAGTTGCATTATCTGTGTTATCGTTGTTATATTCATTTTATTTTTATTTCTTATGCTTGTTCTTATGTGTTTTGATCTCTGCATCGTTTCTTGATGTGAGACTAATATTCCACTCTAATCGTAAGTCCTAAAAGCTAAACTGTGGCTTGGCTCCAACATATGAGCCATAAAGTCAATGATGCAACCTACACTTTGTAATTACTTAAAGCTCCAGGGGGAATAACGATGACTTTATAATCGTTGCTATATTTCACACAACATTACAGATTCGATTTGGCCAAAACTTAAGGGACCTATTTGTTTGTTTTCCCTATTTGGTCTATTTCACATTGCGTTGACTAACCTAAAGGGATCGCCACATCATTTTTTTACGTGTTCCTCCTGCACAAGATCTTTGATGTTAATGAATTGTGTGTCTAGCGCCAATGTTCCTGCCACAAAGAACAAAATACATACGTTTAAGGATACCCCAATACCATCTTTTTTCAGACTGAGTAAAAGTACTTTGGGTACTTGCCAATACAGAGTACCGTAATGATAACTTAATAATACCATTGCAGGCTAACAATGACTTTAAAAACATTTTCATCAGTCACTTTTTGACTGTAATAAATTAATAACTGATGCAAATGGCTCTTTGCAAAAAGGATGTTTATAATAAAACATTAGTTGACAATACATTTAGGATAAATGCTGTCAATTAAACAGCTAAAAGAAATATAAATCATTTTTAAAAGCAGAGCAAAACTCAGGACCGGCTTGTCACTAAAATGACTGTAGCTGGTCAGCCCACCATAAGTTGCTAGCTTCCACTTTAATCAGCTGTTGGCTAACAAGACACAGGAGCTTGTCTTAGGTCTTGAGAAGTTGAAGCAATTTTCCACTGATTAAAAAAAAAACTTTACACACGCATTGCTACAATAACAGCTATAACGCAACTAATAACTTTATACTCATCATCACACACATGCTGTGGCTATCTACCGGACACTTGCTAACGTTATACCTGGCTTGCAATACACTGGCGGAAACGGAGTAGGCATGCCAGACACACAGCCGACAACTTCAAAGCTAAACTAATTGATGCGGTGGAGACTGAGCGGGAAGCTGGCTGCATGTGTCGATGTCGATGCACGCTGAGGTGTCGGGTGCGGTTGTATCGGAGTACTTTTAAGAGTACGAGTACACAAGCACAGTATAGGACGGATACACGATACTGGTATTGGTATCTGTGCATCTTGACATATGGTAATATCTTTGACTATTTGAACCATAATTGAGCTCATAGTCATTACTGCTGTTATGACTTTCACAACAGCTTCAAACTGATTGCTGCCACTGAAGAATGATAAGAAAGACGTGACAGACTTCTCCTTCAGACTGCATGACCGCAGTCCTTCCTCTCTCTCTACCTCTCTCTCTACCTCTCTCTCTCTCTCTGGACGCAGGTTTCACATGAGTGTTCACCGACAGACTGAGAAGTTGACTGTAAACACTGATCTGTTTTGATGACGCACAACCCATTGCAAGCTCATTGATATGGAGAGGGAACTGAGGGCAGGAGCTTCCTCATCAGCAAACACATTCCTGTTATGTTGACTGAATGGACTCTAAACTCTACCGCAAAGAATTAAAACCTGTGTTTGTTTGTGTGTTTGTGTGTGTGTGTTTGTGTTTGTGTGTTTGTGCATTAACGACACAAAGCCTAAAACAAAAGTAAGCGGTTTTGCTACACTCACATAGTAAAGGAGTGAATCCTAAAAAGGCTTTAGTTTTGAGATATTTTTCATAACTTTATTATGTCTAGTTTTTTTTAAATGGATGGTTGTATACAAATATTTTACTGCATACTTTGTTTATTTGGTAGATGTTTGGGCCCTCCCCAAAACCATGTCTGCCTTATCGCATCTGGAACTAATGATCAAAATTACACTGAATGTGGACTGGATGTTCACAGACAGCCATGAAGACCAATCCCCAAAAACATGTCATCTATGTTTACCAAAGACTGTCATCTTAAAACATATACATCTTTTAATATATATATATACATTTCTTCATCATTCTAAATACATTCTTTCTTTATGTTATCTTTGAATAACACAATATGTATGATGATACTATAAGCCAACAAGCTGCATAACACAATATTCTCACATGATTTTAATTGAAACTTTGACTGAATTAATTGAAAAAAATCCAAGATTAATCATAAATTGAATCATCAATGAACAAAAGATTATGTACACTATATATATATATATATATATATATATATATATATGAGGTCCTCTGTATCACCATCATTTAGTTACTATACTTACTCTGCTGCAGAATATATCTTACTTAAAGAAGTAGTTCCACATTCTGGAAATTACATTTATCCACCTACTTGCGAGAGTTGCATGATCAGATTATCTCCCTGCCGCCGGTCTTTATGCAAAACTCAGTTTATTGCCTCTTCTCTCTAGCTTCATACTTGTATGGATGTTCTCATCTAACTAGCTAATTGTTTATTTTTGTTTTGCTTTAACTCTCAGTGTCATGGCCACTTCTTTGCTGCTGCTTCTGTTCATGAAGTATTTGATAAACAAGCCTGCCAGCTAGCAGTCAGATGATGCCTGTCAGTCAGCTTTTTGGAAGAGGACTTCTTGATGCTGATGTCACAACTTCACATCTCTTTGTTGGTTCTTCTCATATCACCTGTAAGGCCAGCATGGGTTGGGGTCATGCATTTCATAACTGACATGGTGTGAATAGATTTATAAACTCAGTGGCCAATATTTTAAAGTACACCCATGCAATTTATTGCAATTCGTTTTAACTGATCCGTCAGAAATTGTTGTATTTGTAATCCTATCTTAACACGGTTAATAATGTTCAGTTTTTCCTGACATTGTTAGAAATGTGTAATGTTCATACAAAAGGGATGCAGAACAAACTCTGCTGAGATTGGTGGATGCTTGCAGGGAGTGACCCGGTTGTGGCGTCACTAACTGAACTCTGAACTCGCATAGTTTGTTTCATGTGAGTTGCGTGTCTGAAATGGTGTCAGTGCAATTATGGTTGTATATTTCCCACAAATATGCAAACGTACAAAGAGAAAGGGCAGAATGTCTCATGCATGCCTTGAGCAATTAGCACTTTTTCTTTCTTTCGATTTGTGGTCCACATAACTTTATTAAAATGTTTTATTCCTCAACCCCAAAACCATGAATGAAAAGCAGATATGTTTGTGTTCTTGTTGATTCCACAGTTTTGAGCAATGTGATGGAAGAACTCCACAGGGATACATTTTCCTCTTCAAAAGATACGGGCATGAATGTAATTACTGCACAACAATGCTTATAATTAGCAGGAGTACAAGCTGGTGCACTTTGGCACAATGACGAACCTTGCTCCAGATTCTTTGAATCATATTGCTTTTGTCTTTCTTGTAAAAATGTTCATTAACATATGATGAACTGGGGACCTTTGCTCATGCTGCTCACATCTCACGCTGTTTATTTATCTCTTACAACTGATAATCCTCCTTCTTGTTCACTTCCTTCCTTTTTTCTTTATGCCTTTCTATTCTTCAAACAGAACCCTGCTGTTTTTTCTGCCCTCTCTCTCACTGATTACCACTTACCGTAAAGAGTGCTTTCTATAACCTCTCCCGCTCCGGCCCCGCTCCTCCCTCTGTCCCTCCCTATTCTTATTAAAAAACTCTCCCACTTTAGTGTCGACCTGGCCCAGGTCCCACTCGCCTCCACTAAATGATCCAAGGCTTCCTTTCTATCCTCCTTCCCTCCCTAACTCCTCTCTTCATCCTCCCTCTACCCCCCCTCTCTCTCTCTCTCTCTCTCCCCCCCCCCCCTCGCTCCCTCTCTCTCGCTGGCTCGGCATGTAAGGAGTGACGCACAGCCCTGCTGTCAGGGAGAGATAGCAGACCTGACTCTGGCTGTGACGTCACCAGGTTATCTCCAAGCTGTCCTTCTGCAGAACTGCTACACAGTCACACGCACACACACACACACACACACACACACACACACACACACACACACACACACACACACACACACACACACACACACACACACACACACACACACACACACACACACACACACACACACACACACACACACACACACTTGCTTGCACCAGTATTTGGCTGACAACCGCCAAGATTACGGTGCTTCCACTTGTACAGTACATATGAGAAAAATGCACACACACGCTGTCACGTTTCACACCTCCAACATCCGAACCAATTACCAGTACGCATGTCTAAACGCCACACTCCTGCAAGCCAGTCACACTCTGTCTAAATCACTTACACATATATATGAAATCATTAACACCCAAGATTTATTCTTTCCCCATGTGTGCAGCTACAGTGAAATGCTCACAGGGATTCTGGTCCTTCTAATTCACCACCCATGAACAGATACAGTAGGAGCCGACGTGCTGCATAAGCAAAAAGGATGTCTTACTTCATACTTCAAAATCTCAAATGACTTTTTCTTTCTCTCCTTTATTCCCAGAGCTTACTTTTTCTCTGCATGTTTCATGTGATTATTATCATTGACCATGAATTGAATCTTGTATCAAAACATGTAATAAATATTCACAAAACGTGTAAAACAAGCCAAATTGAAGGAAAATATGGATATTTGTGATTTGTCACTGGTTCTTAAAATTGACTGATGTTTATATTACTACTGACAAATATTTAAAAAACCTAAATGCAGTTGTATTAGTATTAAATATTGTTTCATGTATTTATTGATATATTGCAACTAACCATTTTCATTATTATTATTTTCTTTATTTTCTGTATTTACAAACAACCAATCTATGAATTGAATCTTTCTTTATCTCTAAAACAAAATAAAACATATGAAAGAATATACAAAAGTCTATCATTGAAGAATAACAAAAAGATGTAAAATGGTTAAAATATGTGATTAAATCTTACCATCAGAGAATACATGATAAACTGTCAAATGAATCCCTGCTTCATAATGGAAAAGTATCCCAGTTGTTAGACCATTATTGGGTTAATTTGGAACCAGTGAGCTCCATTACTGCACCATCTCCTCCAGTAACGAGAGGAGAGCTGTACTGATGTGTGTTTTCACATGTGGGCAGTGGACCCAGACTTTCCATGATGGATGAATAGGGACGTACCAACCGAAGGACAGCTGTTTGAATAAGACTATAAGTTTGTAATTAGTTTCTCTGTGTGTTGGTTTCTAATGAGCATTTCAATTCGTAATTATTATTTTTTTTGTTCTTTCTCTTTCCCTCAATGAATGTCCTTTTTCTTTTTTTGTCCCAAAATATGAAATATAAAACAACACCTTTAATAGTAATGGTTGTACAAGGGTTTAAGTGGGTCAAGATCTGCCTATTCATTCAATGTTCCCTTGGGGATCAGTCCCTTTTGTCCTGTCCAGTTTCAACCTTCCCTAATATGCTTTGCTTCTCATACAAAGGTATAAGCTTTGTACTTGTTCTTTGTTAATGTGACAGCATTTGTCCCTGAGGTGCTGTCAAAAGTACACCGACTCCCCAGAGAGCTCCACAGGAAGAGAGGTTTTTTTTTTTTTCAAATAAAATTTGCAATACCTGATTTCACAGTTACCACAACCATGCAGTCCCCAAACTGATTGGAGCCTCTACTGAAAAAGCAGGAAAAAAAGGGCCACTCTCAATATTCTTTTGAAGTGGAAAATCAGGCAATGGTGAAGTTCAGTGGGTTTGGGTGGGCTGAAAAAAAATTGGACGGCCTGCTTTTTTTCCATTTCATTGAATTCAGATCAGGACATGAGGCCAACTCTTAGATGTGTCGCACAATTTGGCATCCCCAGTGATGGCAGAGACAGCTGTATCCAACAGCCTCCACCTCCATTAGAACGAGAAAACTCAACCTCCTACAACGCTCCTGGGTTTTGTTCGTCCTGTTCTTTGTTGTAATTTATGTATCCTTCTCCGTCATCTGATTCATATTCTCTGAGTGTTCCAAATTTCATATTGCTGTTCTCATTTTGCACAAAATTGTTTTCAGGATACTTTGTCATCATCCTGCAAAGCATTTGGCTGAAGGGGATTTGCAGTTCTTCCAAAATTGGGCCAGCCAGACACAGGCAGATGTTTGGAGTGGTGTCTGGGTGTGGCCAGGGACTATGTTAGAAGAAGAATAGAAACCGCAGGACAGGCTTCCCCAAAGTAATGACGTAGAGCATGAGCCGCTGCGCTTTCTTTTGTCTTCTCTAGCTTACATCAGCCAGCCGTGATGCAACATGGAGAAGGAAAGACATTGCCATGTTGCAGAAAAGCACTTTGAAGATGAAGCCCAATGTGACATTTGCAGCTTGTCAGGAGAAAACTTATCAGAGTTGTCTTTTTAGAGTCGATAGTGCTCTGACCATTTAGATGAGCTCGGTGGAGGAGGGAAAATGCTTCAATTTGTATGAATTAAGAAATGCGGGTAGAACAGAAAATAAAGAGAACTTTGCTTCTCACATCTGATCAGTTTAGCCGTGATTCTGTTGATAGACATGATTTTTGGTATATATGTTGACACTGTGACACTTCTCCAGCTGTGCACTCTGCTCTTATCACGATCACAACCTTTCCTCTCCCTTATTTATTCTCATGCTTAACCTCAGGGTATTGGCTCAAGTATGTATCTAATCCAATTTTTTTCCATTTAAAATCAGTAACATCAAACTGCGGACTACACATCGCTTCTTATCTAATCCAATTTTTTCCATTTAAAATCAGTAACATCAAACTGCGGACTACACATCGCTTCTTAACTATATTAGGAGACTTTTAATGAATAGTTTTATATTATGGGAAGTATGCTTATTTTTCTTCTTTAAGATTGATATCACTCTCATGTCTGTGTGTTGAATATAAAGCTATTGCCAGCAGCCGATTAGCTTAGCTTAGCTGGAAATGGGGGCTAGCCTGTCTCCGTCTGAAGGTAAACAAACCTGACTTTAAAAGCTCATCAATTATCGCATCAGTTCTTGTTTGTTTAATTAGTTGGAAACATTATGAGCTATTCCCTTAAGGTTTGTGTAAATTGTAGTTGTTCTTGAAGATTTGTAAAGTAGGGTTGTTCATTATTGACCTTGGCAATAGTAGCTTTACAAAACAAGCTTAACTTCAGGTCCATGTTTTTTATCAACAGATAGAGTATAAAGAGTTTAAAAATTGATAATATATCAACAGCTATTTTTTTCCTTTTAAAAAATGTCTAAAAATCACAATATGTCACTAACATTCTTAATCAAGCTCTCCATTCGCTCGCCATGTGTGTCTTCAGTGTAATTGTTTCTGTTCACTGTGTTTATATTGTGGTTTGCTGCAGTCAAGCCATATTTATGCAATACACAAGGGATGAATGAAACAACTCTCCACATGAATCATGCGGTCCAATTCTCTTTAAATATGCAAAATGCATTGTCTCCTCCATTATGGTCTTTATCAGTGCACCAGTCATTGATTTATAGGTTCCCCATAAGTAATTCAGAAGCATAAACAATTCTCCACAAACAGTGCATGCGTGTTTCAACTGACAGAAGGGTGAACGGTGAACTGACTACATTGAGAACGGAGGGGGGAAATCACCTGAGAATGCTGACAGTCACTTCTGATTACATTAAAGCTCTCACCGTCATAATATATTCATCATCTTAGAAGAAACAGATATAAAGACGAGACACCGAAAATAGATTTATGGACTCAGATGAGGAATGCTCGTTGTTTTAATTTTTTAATGCTTCACCTTGAGATTCAAAAAACACAGTTCTGTCAGGATGGATTCAAGAATTTCCGCAGAATTTGATGTCAATCACAAAAATAATCAACGTATAATAATCCAAATAAAGTGCTCAAGTCGGATCTTTGGAGTTAAATGGTAATTTTATGAATTTATATCATCCAATTGTCCTGTCACATCTTATAATGCGCAGTGCACCTTGATGTTACTGAAAGATGATTTGTATTCTGGCTCTGAATTGTGAGATACATACAAATAGCATTATTATAATGCATGCAATCATAAGTGATCTTTACTCTGTCTGGCCCACATGAACCAAAGAGAATAATGTAGGGTGGAAATGGGAAAAGCTTCAAAGATGAAGGATTGTTCTTTTCATTTTTTTCTGGACTTTTTCTTCCGGAATGGTCAAAACAAGTGACACAGCACCGGGGAAATGTGTGCTGATAACACACCTCTCTTTTTGGGCTCTCACTCACTCCTGCTGGCCTAATAGTGTGATTCATAGCTCATCCGATAGTAAGTCAAAGGAAGGACAGAGCAAGGAGAGGGACAGCGACCACAATCCCTCTGTGGCCTCAGATGTGACAGCGAGCCTTTAGTTCCATCCTTTACAGTGTGAAGTGAGAAGTGAGTGATCTGAGAAAAGGGAGTCTGTCTCTGTGGCTCCTGGCTCGTAACCTGGCAGACGGATACTAGAGGGAAAAAGTGGTTATTCGCAGTTATTAGAGGCGTCACAAAAAAGACAAAGACGGTGCCAAAGCTGGGAAACAATCTCTTCATTTTCTCAACATCAAAAGAATGTACTGTCTGCAAATGAAACGACTGTAAAGAGGACAAGAGAGAGATTAATACAGAGCTTAAAATGGGAGAGGGATAATCGTGTCCTCAGTTTGCTTTGGCAAGGTGCTTTCGATACCAAGCCGAAGAAATCAAACAGGTCAACACACAGATAGACCCTAAAACCCCAGCCAGTTTCAACTTCACTCAAACTGGTTTGTATCTCCATTCAATGAAAGTTGTTGCCCAGTTTATTTCATGTTGACAGAAAAAATAATATATATCTAAACCATGTCCAAACATTGGGTTCTGACATATAGCCATTATTCAAATGAAAGAAAGATGATGTTTCTAAGGGTTATTATTGTCTATAGAAATGTCTCTGTGCTTACAGTACACCTGAATTTGTTTTTGAAAAAGTACTTTTATTATTTATTACAGATTGATTCCATACACCAGTGATTCAAACTACTGTGTAATTAATTCACAAGCTTCTAAATAACTGTTTTAGTACAAAGTGCAAGCGTGTTCATATCTGTTCCAACTGGTCACGTTCGACGGCATGACGAAGCCTGGCGTCATAGAGAATCTTTCAATGAATAGTATAAATGTGGATAATTGTCCATACTTTTGGACAAACTCACACGTGCACCCCTCAAACCTCTGCAGCTGCGTAATTGGGGCTGGCGCGCAACCGGGCGTGTGATTTTTGAAAATTGAAACAGCAATCTGCGGCTGTGCCAACTGTTGATGATTGACTAGTTTGTCTCTGAAACACACCATCAAATCCCTTCTTTTCATGTCCTTCCAAAACACACCAGTAACCACAGAGCCGGGGCCTTTTTTTTTTTTATTTCTTGGTATGTTTTTTCTTATATGTAAGCATAAAGAAAAATAAAGAAAAAATAGTACTAAAGGACTATATAAAACGTAAATAATGTACATAATGCTACATATACCACAATGTATCTTGAGAATATAAGTAAATAAAAACAATAAGAAATATGGAATGAGACATATAAGACATATGTCTAATAATGTGGGTCAAACACATACAATATAGTTTTGTGGTCAAACCCTTCTGTGACCTCCCAAAACATGTTTAAGGCCATAACTCAAGAATTGATTTGCTAATTATGACAATATCAAATAAACTTCTAATAGAATGAAATGTTGAAGTGAGGACATTTTGGACATTTTAAACTGCAACATGATTTGTTTGGCGGAGGCATTCAAATGCAAGTTTATAAAAAATACTTGCATCTCAGTGACAACTGATCGAACTTCCTCCACTGTTGAAGACTCCTGGTGAACTTTACGTTCAGGGTTTGTTTGTTCTTTGATCTAACTTTGTAAATGGAGGATGTCTGAGTAATTTAAACAGAGATGTCAAAAAGTTTTAAACCCTGGTTTGGTTTACATTTCAAAATGTAAACCTAAAATTCTACACATTCATGGGCTGCCACCCTTCATGTTATCCAACGATCTGGTACATAATCTCCTGGTGTTGACAGCAGGACAGTAGAAGGCCAAACCCAGAGGTTGCTGTGATAGATTACTGCGCTGCCCTCTGCACTGTTTATCAGACCTCTTCCTTTTTACTGCCTGCATCTATCAGCCTCACAGTAGTTAAATACTGAAGATAAAAGCATATAGTGCAGGGCCCACATTAAAACGGCCACTCAGTTGATTTATTAGCTTGTCCTCCACCAAAGATCTGTGATTCTCAGCGCCACAGTGCAATGACTGGCTTGTGTTGTGTTCGCTGACACCTCTATCCACCGTGCCTCCTGGCAGTAGTCGTCACCGCCTTAATGGCTCTGTTTTTCACCGTAGATGCTTTTTCTCATGTTGGTGAAACGTGGAGCTACTTGGAACATGATGTTCTTTAGGTGGCTGGCTGATATTTAGGCTGCAGCCTAAACGCCAGCCTGTGGCACATGTTGCTTCACAATTCGCTGTTCACTCTTTACTCTTTATACAAAGGTTTTCTGGATTTGATAGGAATTTAGGAAACATATCTCCTGTGTCATGCCCGTTGGTTAATCTGAAGCTGACACTACGGCGGTTGTTTAAAAATGTGTCGCCTGCAGCTCTTGTCTCTATTTGATTGACATTTGGAGATGGCAGCGGCTGATGGAAAGGGTCTGTTTGTTCACCGCGAGAGAGACGGGGAAAAAGATAGACAGAGAGATTGAGGGGAAAATGGGAGAGCAGAGCATCCTGAAGTACGATAACCTTAAGTCCTCCTCTGATGACACATGCTCCCATCTCTGACTGGGTTGATTATGGTGACAGCAGCCTTTGCTCATCTCAGTCGAGCCTCTGCATCACATTCCTATGATGAAAACACTGGAAAGGAAAAACAGTCTTGTTGCTCTGGGAGAAATGTCTCCAAGTGCATCTATGCTTTTATTATGTGTCGCTATGGACGGTGCTCTTTTTAACAGAAAGAAAGATCTGCTTTAGAAAACATGAAATTACATTTGTGATATCATATTTGTTTTAAAACAACTTAACAAACAATTATTATTATTTATTTCAGAAAGATATATAAAAACATAGTAGAGCAAAATCATTTATCACAACACCCAATTAACATGGATACTAGAATTTTGTAAGCTTCTAACAATTGTACAGTTTAATTTTAGAATTTTTTTGTAATTCTTTTTTAACAACTTTGTTTCTGGATGTCTAAGAGGAAGTGTGCAGTCGGACTAGACTTAACTCTAACAGGCTGTCGATAGGAGCGTTTGAAAAAAACAGTGTACTCTGGACCCACTGAGAGTTTTATGGTTTTATGATGACATGCTGACACTTAATTTTTACTGTCATGTTTCACTTATCTTCTTTGATAAATTCCTATTTTGGTTATGGTTAATGTTTATTATCTACTGTGATGGCATGTGGGTCTATTGATCTATTATAGATGCTGACGT
Organism: Anoplopoma fimbria; assembly: GCF_027596085.1. Classification (NCBI taxonomy): domain Eukaryota; kingdom Metazoa; phylum Chordata; class Actinopteri; order Perciformes; family Anoplopomatidae; genus Anoplopoma; species Anoplopoma fimbria. The sequence goes on from NC_072467.1 coordinate 19,151,082, forward strand.
ACATGTTGTCCCTGTCTGGTGACACATATTCAATGCCAAGGCCTTAGTTAAAGGAGCTGTGTTTAACATTCTGAGCGTTAATATGGCAGCAAACAAGTATTATATAGATATAGTGGAGTAATGTCTACCTGAGTAGTTGTTATCCTAGCTTCTCTGACTTTTGTTTACAGAGCCGGGCTGGCCGCGCATGCATGTTAGTGCATGTTTGTGCATGTGAGCGTGCCCCACTCTCTTCCACCAGTGCACCCGCCCTTCAGTTCCCCCTCAGGTAAACACTGTGAGTTCTATCATCACTTTCGCCGTCGTTTGCTTGCCATTGTTAGTGCTGTTTGTTCAGTAAGCTGTGAGGCAGCGGCTCGCCGTCGCCATGTTGAGAGCCATTGAGAAGCAATTGAAATGCTGCCAATCTTGGATCTTGCACCTTGAAATAATGGCTACAGTATGTTGATACAGTTTGTTATAGGCAAATATGTTGAATAAAGCCATAGATAAAAAAAATTATAATTAAATGTAATATTTAGTCATTTGTAGCTTGCTCGCTCCATAGCAAGACTGATAGGGTCTGTGTGTGTGTGTGTGTGTGTGTGTGTGTGTGTGTGTGTGTGTGTGTGTGTGTGTGTGTGTGTGTGTGTGTGTCTATGATCATTGTTGTGAATATTTGGGTATGTGTGAGAGAGTGTTTTGTCTTATTTTTTATATTTTCTTTCTTTCTTGAGATTGAAATTTCGGCCCAAAAAGTATGTTACACAAACTAATGCTCAAATATTGAAGAAAAGTAAGACAAGGCTGAAAACAATAAAAGGCATTATAAGACTTTAATGGGGGGATTCATGTATACTGCATACACTCGTATGTGCGTGCACATGACTGTTTTTGCATGCATGCATGTCTCCGTCTCAAGAGACTCCTCACAGCCACTGGCATTTTTACATTGCATCATGTCGTTCAATGTTCATGCCTGTTACATTTAGTGGAATATCATTCTTGCATGCAATTTATTTCCATCTTGCTGCTCTTCTTATTGAGGAAATTTAACATACACGCTTTCAGCTGCAGTAGATGCGGCGGAGCCGGTATGTGATTAGAATCCTCCATCCTGACCACAACCACCACTGCCGTCACCACCGCTGCCACAGTGTTTCTGAGAAATAGATCACCTCCAAATATTGTGTTATGTAACCTTTAAACAACTGCAGATTTCTCTCTCTGCTACGTTCTTGAGAGCCGCGGGACCACAAGCGTGCCTGGAGGCCAGATGCAGATGATGGTCTGTTAGTTTGCGGACCCATGGTCAGGCCATCACGATGACATTAACACTCCAAGAATGTCTGTAGCACCCACCCTCAACCATCTTTCCACCTTCAGCTCGAGCAGTGAAGGCTAATTCTCCCCTGCAGAATGTGGATTGTTATGAAGGATTGCTTGTACAGTATGTTTGTTCAACCGCAGCGCTCACTGTCTTTTCTTTGTGGTGTGTGAAACTCCTCGAATTCTTTATATGGTATGATATACAGTAGAGCACAGGCAATATTTTACTAAACCTTTAGGATGAAGGACTGAAGCACATTTGTTTTGGGATGTAAACATCTACTGAGTTATGTGCGACATGGTGGCAACAGCAAGCCATCAGCTAGTTTGGACCACTGGAGCAATGGCGTGCAGCATCGGGAAGTGTAAGTGAGGACACATGAAAAGAGATTTTTCACGCATCAAAGAAGTCCCTGTGGATACGCTGATGACATGCACGTCAGCTTCAAATACTTTGAGGGGGGTCACGCTCACTTCCATTGGCTCAATCTCACCGCCCGATTCCAGTCTCTCCTCCTCCTTCTGCTCTTTCTCTCGCTGACCTTTTTTTGCGATTGCAGCCCTGATATGACGAGGGTTTCATGAAAGAAATATTTAGACAGATCATAAGCTTGAGCCCGGGCTTTGAAGCCCACGATGGTGGTGTTGACAGCAACTACTGAACTACTGGAGCGCCTAATTAGGCTGCAGAGGCTGCACCTCTGTGAGGGCTTCTCTGATGCAACGTGGAAGGCACACAGCTAATGCCACCACGCTGTAACAGTGTGGAGATGAAGCTTGCAAAATAACTGATTAGTGTTTGTGTAGTGTCACTTGCATCTCCAAGCATGGATGTCCACTTGCGCTGTAATTGCTGACCGATTTCTGTGAACAGCCGGGAGAAGTTGTTAAGTTGTTAGTACACTGATCTGAAATTTGAGGTTAGCAGGGGTGCAAGTCCTGGGGCTTGTCGTATCCTTCATGTTTGATGTACAGCCTGCTGTGCTGATCATAAATCTTGGCTCGGGAGTTCCGTCTTGATAACATATCTGAGGCAGGAAAGTGGAATGGCCGTCGCCTGTAAAGCCAGCTTCCTGTATGGAGCCCCGCTCTGCTGGGCTCGTATGAATTAAACATGGACCAGGGCCATTATAAATGACAGGGTCAGAACAGCCAAATAGGGATGTTGGAAAAACAATGCGACCAACAGAATCTATCATCTCTGCCAGCTCAGTGAAACTCTGTCTAGTAAGGCCAAGTCAGCAACTATGAGGCTGCAGCTCCAGCGAACACTCTTGTACTGAAATGAACAGAGCCTCATGACAGTAATGGTTAAGGAGGAGACGGGTGCAGTGACGTTGGCTGTGTGCTGTGGTATTGCTTCCCGGTATGTTGTGAATGATAATCTGATAGAGGCTGCTTATCACCCTTTTATTTATTCACACACACACAAAAAAAAGATGTTTCACTCCAGTATATTACTTGCAGGCTGTTCCTTGTGTGCTAGAAACCTTGTAGGTCACCTACAGCAGGTCTTGATAATGTTGATTAGCAGTCAAAGCGGTGGTTGAATATACAGATTAACGTTAGACTTGAATTGAGATATTTAGATATTTACTATTAATCTTAATGTTTTCTGGGGTTGAAACCATAGACTGCATTATATATGGACTTATTCTCCGTGAGGTCACTAATAGGTTTCTGAGGAGCTGTTGTGAAGTTCAAAGTAGGTGGGCTCCGGCCACATGGAGCATCTACGGAGCTGCGTGGAGGTCTATGGAGATTGACTTGTTCAGGTACTTTTTCACTCTTTTGGCCCATGACAATAATCAATAGTTGCTGCACCTATTTTACTTTATCTGTACATGGCATATATTAATTGACTCAAGCCCAGCTCATGTCCAAGGTGTTTGTTATATCGATGCATGTGTCATATTTGCAGCAGCCTTCAATATACCGTGGTATTGTTTCCTCTCTGGACATTGGTTTCTCAAATGCGTCCAGCCTCTCAATGGCTGATGAGCACGACTCCGGGTGCCAAGAGTCTGGCAGCTCCCTCCAAATCTCTCACTGGGTATAACTCTGACTCCCTGTTTGTTTCATATGCCTGAGCTTTGTTATCTGGACTAGAAACAGACACATTGATGAAGTGGACCCTTGAAAAACAGTGGAAGTTGACCAGAACACATCCGTCTCTCTAGTCATGGAAATAAACCAAACAAGTATATAATTAACAGGCGGACCGGGGTGATCTTTACTGAGCTTGGCTGAGCAGTAAACACTGTTGGGTCTGTTTAATCCTGAGACATAAACAAATTACAATAGAGGAAAATAAATCCTTTATAAGATAACACATCATGTAACAGCTAAGTTAGCTTGATTTGATCCTGGATCCAGGTCCAACCGTGGCTTTTGTTAGAGCATTTTGCTTGACCTTAATGTGCAGAAGTATAAGCTGGTTTAAAGTTAAATTGATCACGACCAATAATTTATGTTTTCTCCATCCCTGAATCCACCAATAGAGCTACGATGCAGTGACTGTGGTTTTTAGACAAGAAAACCAAGAGCTATTGGTGTCTGAAAGATACCTGTGTTGAATAATCACAACTATTTTCTTTACAATTAAAATGCATGTGCATGGAATATATTTAAGAAGTCAACAGAATGAAACAATTAGGAAATCATTAACAATTAAGTCTTGGTTAATTAAACTGTACAGTATTAATACTATATTGAAACTCTGGGAACATTCTAATATATATGTATTACTTTCATACTAATACAATATATTCTATTGAGAGTATAAATTGTATTCAGTTAATTTTATTAAATATTTTTTAGGGTTCATTAAAAAACATAAATTGGTGTGTGCCAGTTTAAACAATTAAACACACACCTTTCCTTTTCATGTTTTGATCTGTGGTTTAGAGTTTAAATATGATTTGGAGATTTTTCAGTCCAGCAAAATATTTTCATCCTTTGACTTCCAGTCTCTCTCTTATAAAACACTCTTAAAACCATCTAATTGTACATTGCTAACCAAACAGATTTATTTTCAGTTGATTGTTGCGCAGAGCACAGGCCAGCTGGAAAGTTTCCCTTCTAGGTTTTGGCCCTGAAGACAGAGGAGTAGAAACATTGGTGGGGTAACAGGGTAACAGGGCAGCCTTGTGTTCAGAGATACTTTCCAAAACTGAAGGGGCGAGGATTAGATTTTCACTCCACCGCAAATGCAGGATCACCCACAGAGATTTACAATCACTAGAACAATTCTAATCAATTAAACTTTTGGATTCAGATGATTAAATGTCTATTCATACTACATGAAGACATCTACAAAGTGAAACACAATGGAGGCGGTCAGAATAGTTGGTCAGACTAACACAGTGTCTTAGTTCTAATATCTTGTATAGATTTTTCCAACCCTGATTTTCCTTTTCTGCTGTAACATTGTTTTATATGCGAATCACACTCTGGGTGTCCTGCAGTGTTAGTATGACTGTATCTCTCACATTCTTCCTTGTCAGATAGACTATCGTCTAGTGTGGTCTGAAAGGTAAACAGGACCCAGGGGGTCTGGGAGCTCCGGTCTGTATTCACTCCTCAGTGTCAGAGTCAAGTGTCGGCTAATGGAGCCTGTCAAAATCCCTGTAGCCTAAAACCACCTGCCTTGAGAGGCCTTGTGTGTGGATGTCAGGTCACCATAGTAATACCCACCAGCCCTGCAGCAAGACTCAATACTGTGCTGTCACACTTGATTTATACACCAAGTGGAGAGGGATAAATTCTACAATTAATCTTAATTAAGCCTTGGTAATCCTGACAGAACTCTATTAGCTGCGACTTGTGTGACCTCTAAATTGAAAATGCCTCTCTGTTGACTTGGTCAATATGGGAACAGGTCTGCCATAATTTAGATATGAGAAGCAACTATGTGGCGGTATTTCTACCTCACTAATGCCAGCAAATAGCTCTGTGTTCTAATGTGATTGTCAACTTTGGGCTCTGCTACCTACTGAGTAGCATCTTTGTGTAACATCAACAATTCTTAGATATCTTGGGACGTCATCATTAAAAAAACCTATGTAGATACAATCACATAATCCACAATTTTTTAAAATATTTTTTTAAATAAAAGCTCAAATTTGTAATTGTATTTGGAATATTTATCAATATTTGCCATGTATCAACAAGGTCCCGAATTAATATTCATGCACAATAACTTACTAGTTAATTGTTTAAAAATATGAGTATTTCACAGGTATTGGGAGAAGCCACTAAACTATATCAGCCAAAATTGCTGCAGTAAAGTATATGAAGAATATATATCAGCCTGTTTACTTGTATATTTGTTAATGAATGGACTTCTGGTTCCCTTTCTAGTTTTTTGACCACTCAAAGTGCTTTAGCCAACATTACATGCCAACATTCACCCATTCACACACACACATTCAAACCTATACTGCCATTCAAGGTGCCACCTGCCCATCAGATTCTAATCTAATCTAATCTAATCTAATCTAATCTAATCTAATCTAATCTAATCTAATCACACACACACACTCACACACAGCTCAGCCTTCGGGAGCAATTTGGAATTCAGCATCTTGCCCAAGGACATGCGGATTGGAGGAGCCGAAGATCAAACCCCTGATACAATATAGAACCGCTCTACCTCCTGAGCCACAGCTGCCCTAGTGTTGTTTGTATTACAACTGTTTCTGTGACAATTAACTCATGAGTCAGCTAATTGCCTCTTCAAGATTTATAACCTCTCTCCTCCCTCTCTTCACACATGCAGTGTTCATTCATGCTGCAGACACACTGCCGGTTGGTTGACTGAACCTGGCTCTCTCACCTTGCATCACCAGCAGCTGTTATATGAGCTGGAGAGCCACAACGAGTGCAGGAAAGTAGCTGGTGCATGCTCAAAACGTTGTGTAGTTGTAGCAGCAGAGCTTGCATTGACAACTTAAGTTAATTGTATTTTATTTTATTCATCCTGTATTAATTGAGGCTAGTTTAGCTGATTCCTGGTTACACAGTTAGAATTAATGTCAAAAAGAACAGACAAACATAAACATAAAGCAGTTATAGGTAGTTATGGAGTCATATTGCACATCTTGTAGTTACGGAAGAGCATACATGTTTTGATTTTAGGTGGTTTTGTAGATTACTCCTTGACGTCAGTGTGATTACAGTGAAAGCTGTCTCTCCTATATCACTTCTAGCATGGGCTCCTTAATCATCAGCCAATTATTGTAGAGAGTTAAGTATGGACCAGAGTTCCAAAATTGAGATATAAGAAGTCAATTTTCCGACTGGTGCTTTTTAGATGAATAAACACCAGTGGTTATTATGTCTACAGTCATGGAGGACCAACCAACCTTACTGTATTAAATGCAGTGTTGTAATTATCTCCAGTAATGAACCTGAGAGCGAATGGTTAACCGAATCTTAGGACCTAAAGTAGAGACAGCATCATGTCTACAAAATGAGAGGAAAACTTTGAATAATTATTCAGATAAATCTGCTTCTGCTTCCCTTTTTTTGGAAAAGTAAACTTCTTGTCAAACCAGGCTAACCTCAGTCTCAGCATTAAAACTTGCAATGAGGAACCATGTCTTCTTTACACCTTAAGGTTTAATGAATCTCTAATAAGCATATCCCTAAGTATACTGTATGTACATGTTGGCATTGCTTCAGCAAGGTCAAAGGTCACGGTCAGCCATGCTGTAGTGTTTCTGCCCATTTAAAACATTGTGCGAATAATAATAATGATATTTTTTTTTCCATATCTGTGGATATGGGGAATGCAGGAATGTTGTTTTATTTGCCTTAATTGCCAATTTAAGACTAATAAGAGCAACTTGCAGTGCATTTAAGGCAGTTGAACTTTCACAGTGGCTAGGTAGGCAGAACAGCAGCACTGTATAAAATAGCATTATCTGTATATAGATGTGCCCTTCTTTAACTTCTCTTTGAAAAGATATTTCATGTTTGCTGTGAGCAAGACAGGAATTTAGCACTTTTTTAAATTCAACCCACGTGCTACATTGACGCTAAAAATATATGGTTCATAAACAGAAGTCAACAACTCCACAGGAGCACCTTGACAAGAAACATCCAAAACAAACTTAAACTCTATTGCACACAAGCTGAAGCTAAAGTGCACAGTGTTCTGTTACAGATAGCAAAAAGGAAGCTGTCAGATCTGACAGCTCTGATTCACAGCAGCTGAACCTTTGTAATGTCCGGTTATAGAGAACCATTTGACATGTCAAACTTGAAAGAATATTTCCAGAACTAGCAAGAGTGTCTCAGGTGCAAGTGTAATGAAACTTGCAAGAAGTAGGGGGATGGGAAATGGGGAGGGGCCCAGTGAGCTGTTAATGAATATTCTTAATAATGTATTTTTTGCTGAACAAGGAATAATTAAACAACAACCGCAATGATGGCAGAGAACCTAGCCGCAGAGAAAGTGACACTGCGTCCAAACAGCAAGCATTTCTTTACATCATGTAAACAAATCATGTCCTTATGAGCTGTACCATCGAGATAAGACTTGAGAAATTACTGATAATACAATATAGTGAACATCAAGTAGGAAACTTCTAGCTGATCTACCTCCAGCCGGCTGCCACCTTATTAAGGTTTCTGTAGTGAAATGAGGACGTATCCTATGGATAACATTTTAACTTCACAAATGACCCATTCCTCGTCCATTACAGGCTTTCAAAGTGAGCGAAAGATGTAAATAGATCAAAACAGCGTGTTGCTTCAATTAAGGCTGCTGTCTACCTTTACACAAAATGTTCCTTGACATTGCCAGGTGAAGATAGATAATAGTGACTATACATTACTTTCCTTACTACTGCTCTCTCTGTTCAACACTGTAATACATCAAAGGGTTTGGTAGTTGTAGCTCTCATGATTGGACAAAAATGAAATCAATGCTCCCTGTGTTCAATCAAATGGATTGCTGAATACATTTGCCAATGCACTGCTAAATCAAGCACAACAGTGAAGAGCCGAAAAATAACTGAAGTGTTAGCTGAAGTGTAACTTCCACTTGATTGATGGATGTTGACCTCCTATTATTTTTAGGTGGGTATAATAACACCTGGGGTGTGTATATGCTGAATACTGGTGTATTTGTCCTACCACACCTTGGGGTCAACCAAAGGTGAATGAATGAAATCACATGATGGCAATGTCTCCTACAGATCCCACAACACAGCAAGTGTTTCTCTTTCCTCACGCAATGGAAACTCCCTACAACTTCTCTGCCTGTCATGATAGATCAGCAAAATATTCATCCAAGGAAACTTGAAAAGTGAGAGTGAGTTCCTCCCAGATGGTGTGCCTCCTGGTTCAGCCAAACATGATGTGCGTGTGCCTTCAGCAGCGCATATGAACATGTATATAAACTGCTCTCACACACATGCAAATATAGCTGCAGGCTTGATTTGTCAAGCACCCTCAGCCATGATTACATACAGCTATCCACTGGCATATGTTTCCTTAACAGACTTATTCTTCAGATTCCTGAGCGGTTAGTTAGTCAGTAGGTTTATCTGGCTGCTGAGGCCAACATCCGAGCACAAGGAGCACTTTCCTCGTGAACCGGAGTAATAACAAACTGTGCTGGGTTTTTCTTGCCCAGCACAGATTAGATCAGTGCCAGGGCCCAATGGTTTGGTCTGTCTGAGAGCTCCAAGTCTTTGGCTTTCACCACTTGGCCCAATGTTTAGGCCCTGTCCCCAGGGAACTGTCCAGTTGAGGCCAAGCAGAGTGGAGGGCTGCAGGGAAAGTCCAAGTCCAACACACACAGGTCTGAGCACCAGACAGGAAATGACCTGGGCCTTTGGAAGTCATTAAACCCTTAATCTGATACCGCAGGGCTCGGACACACTTCGGCAGCTCCCATCGCACTCTCATGGAGATATTTTATTCAGTATTTCCAGTGAATGTTTCAGTTCTTGCTGCATTGGAGACTGTATTTGTTTGATTTCATTTCTGATGATGTCTTGTCAAAAATCATTGCATCCATGAATGTGTTGTCTTTATACTTAAAGATCCAGCCCATAAATCAGATAAGAATGATCTTGTCACCAACATAATTCAAGAGAAATCCTCATTATAATGATGTCAAATATTGATCAAATAGAAAGTATAAGAATAACTTGCACATTAAGTCAGAATCTGAATTTTATAAGTGTTTCATGATGTTTTCCATTTCTTTAACTTGCCTTTTCATCTCTTCTTGTTTTTTTGTGTGACAATAATGTTATTTGTATCCTCTTGAAGACACTGTATGGCACATCCCCCAATGCTCATGAAACTGGTAGGATAGTGAGAGGAACAGTGCACAAGTAAGGCAAAAGGGGGTGGTTTAAATTTTTAAACATATGCCATTTTAGCACTTTAATTATTGAAAGCTCCCAGTGAGCCGTGAATAACTTGTGCATAATGCAGACCAAGAGAAATGTTTCAGCACCATATATTCTGAGAAATTTAGCTCATGTCTGTACTCAGTGTACTGTAGTACTTGTTACAGTTTCCTGAGAGAGAGAGAAAAAAGGGGGTTGTGGCGTCACAGGGTTCGAAAGTCAGCAAAATGTTATGTTTTTGTGTCTTCCTAGAAAAGATGACCGGGACTTAAAACTGATTAATTCTTAAGTGCTCTTGTAGTTGAATGAATAGCATTGTAAATGTTTTGAAACTCACATATTACAGAGGACACAGGAATCTAGATGCCATTAATGTCTTTAACCTCACTTAGTCCTACAGATTCAAACCAAATACTTACTGACAGTGATGGAATATTTCAAGAGGAAAAGTACACAATGTTTAAAGTGCAAAGTTGTAACATTTTCTTGTTTGCGATATTTGAATTACATCCTGTGAACTTTATTACAGTGTTTCAGCTTGAGGCAACTTAGACCGAAAACATGTGTACCCCTTGTTCTCATTCACTTTTTCAACAATGACATGTATCGCTGCAGGCTTTGCCTTTAAAGGGTAACAGGGATCTGTTGGTACAGAGCGACAGAGCACACGGTTCTTATAAACACTCCTGACACAAGCTCATGTTCAGTGTATCCTTGGGCACACATGCCTCCTGTAAATTGAACCAAATCTCAGACAAAGCTTCTCATCCAGCAACAGGGCACGAGTACAGGCAAATAGTACAGCTTTGATTCAAGAAATTCAATTTTTGTGATTTTATGCCTTCAAACATAGCAATGAAATTGAAGGTTCCGTGGTTAATTAAACACACGTCCTCTCTCTGTGCCAACTCTAAATCCCTGTTTAAACAACCTCAGTCTAAATAATCCCTATTACCAACAAAGCACTGTATTTATAGATTAAATGCTTTTGCTGAGCTGCTGCTAACTGATAGTATTATATTTGTGTCCATTTCCATAGCAATCTAGCAAACATATTTAGGGGTTGAGTACTTGACCAACTGAGAGAAAGGGACTTGACACGAGAACATTAAGAAGGCAAATGTAGGAAAAGGTGCAGAGGATAAAGTGCTTCGACAAACAAAAGAAGTGTTTGCATTGTCACCGCCATCAGTTTGACATTTTTAGCCCAAACTTCTTTAATGTCTCCCTTTTCCTGGGCAGCACCTTGTGGGTTTTGTGACTCAGTAATGCTTGGATTGCAGAAAATTTGAAAGGTGAGGTGTATGCCCTCGCTCTTTTTTCCACCTCTACAGAACATCTGGATTTGCAAAGCTCATTATAACATTTTTACTGCTGGGGTCAGGCTTTTACTTATGAATGCCATGATGTTTTATGTCATTCTGGACATATCTGCTTGGATCTCTGAAACTATAACAGGGTGTTAAGGAATTATCGACTAAGACGTATTTCATTCCTGTGTTATGAGGTACATAATTAACAGTCTCTAAGATTCTGCTGTGTTAGAACGAAGCTTATAGCACATATTGTACTCTGCAGAGGGCTCATGGGCGGCAAAGATCATGTACGTTTTTTCCCTGATGTTTACAACGTTCGGGCTTAACCAAATGACAACTGTAAGCTGTTAGAGAGGTTTCTCATTTTTGTCAGTTTACTTAAGGCAGCCTTTCCTCCATTAAATGACGTCAAACAGCCACCGGGAAGACTAAATAGGGCTTTTTAAAGCCTGTTGCCGTCTACACAACCGCCGTCACGCAGTTCTTAATGGGAGACTTTAAGTCCCTCCTTCTCAGTTGATGAAGGGAGAAAAGTGAAGAGGTGGAGAAGCATTATATTCTCAATTTAAGAGGCAAAAACGTTGCCTTAAAAGTCCCTGTTCAGTGTATCAACCATGTAGGTGTTTCCCATAAAATGTAATTGATAGAGAAAGGAACAAGAGTGGAGAGTGAGCGTTTGTAAATGGAGGCCTCAACCTGCCTGCTTCATCATGAGAGACCACACACTTTATAGATCACTTCCTCCTCCTCTCTGCTCCAAGACAGGCCTGACGTGTGCCGGCGCCATGCTCTGTGATGGCAACCAGGATAAACGGTACAAACAGCGGGGGATACATGGCAGCCTAAAAGCCTCTGTCCCAAATAAAAGTCACAAAAAAACAAAACAGAGAGAGGGGCTGTCAGAATGTAGAGATGAAGACCAGCCATGTGAGGTTGGAGCTGATCGGACAGAGCCAGGATGAGGCTGAGTGTACGTCTGCTGCTTCTCGGGGACAGGAAGTCTGCTGTGGTGTCCTGTCTTCTCTCTGTCTCTCTGTCTCAATGCCAGTCTGCTGTCTTTGTCTTTTTGCTCTTATGAGCGCCAACTCTCCAAAGGTCAGCCAACATCGAGCTTAAATCTCACGCTCTCTTCTTCATCACAGGGCTAAATCGTGTTTTACGGTAAATCACCTGACAAGTGATTCAGAAAAACTGACTTACGAATGTCTGAAGTTTGGAGGATTTGGCCCCAGGAGAGGAAAGTTTACTTTCATGCTTCACTGAAAGCCCACAGCTGTTGGCTGATTCTGACTGGTACCCTAAATTGTTCCGTAGGTTTTCATGCTTGATGATTGTTTGTGTCTGGCCTTTGAAAGACCATTTGCGTGTTATTCTGAGTTCTCTGTGAATGAAGTCCTCCCAAAGCAGCCCCCTTTTAAACATCACTGTACAGAATTTATTTGGATAATCCGCATGCTAGGTAACACAAAGACAACAGTCTCTATAAATGGTGATGTTCATTCAGCATAAAACGCTTTTTAAACCTGCATTAACTGGTGTTTTGGTCACTTGAGGCAGCAGAAACAAGCTGTGAACACAGCATTGACAACTGACAACATTTTAAGGTGATAAGGGCAACATGTTGGCAAGCCCTTACACATCCAACAGACTCACGGCAACATTATCATTCATTTGGAATATTAATATATATAATATTAACTTTCTTTTAGCTCTGTTTTGGTCTCTACCAACTCGGGAGGGAAATATCCTCCTCTTAAGCTGATAATTGTTCCACTGTGCTCACCAAGTGGTCACTAACTTTCTTCGTCTGACTTTTTATCCTGAGCAGGTAGTTATATTTTCTGCCTTCTGCTGCCAAAAGCAGTACTGATGAGAGCAGTGAGAGTGAACCAAAGCAGTTAAGTTGTCGTGATCTATTATTGATATTGAAACAGTTTGCTTTAACAATATACAGTTTATGGGATGTATTGTCATAATGCATCAACCTCATTTGACCATATCCTTTAGAAGAAAAAAAACTCCAAACATTTACATTTGTGTTCAACAGCTCTCAGATTATCTTTCATCACATTTTGGCGTTACAAAGTGAAAACACAGGTCTCTAAATTAAAGCCTAAAAAAAAGGTTTTTTTATGCTAAAAGCAGTTGAATCATTTTTGACTTCATCCATTTGGCTCGGAAAGATTTTCATCAGTCATGGGATTTTGTCATCCCTTAAAATTCCTTGTGATCTTTCAGTTGAAGTAAATCATTACACTTTCTCCAAACAGTGATGTATGTTTGAGGGTTGTTCCAAGTAATTAGTTATTTAAACATACAGAACAGGGCAAAAATATTTTGCAATCAATAAGAATCTGTCTGATTGTTTGTGATTATGCTTTTGGAAAAGGTCGTCCATTACCCTCATCCTTTTTTCCCCGACTGGAAAGTTGCCGTGAAGCACTTTACCCATGACCCCCTGTTTCCTTAACAAGTGAATAGAGCCCAAGGATCTGTTTCTGGGCCTGAGCGCCCAGCAGCATTCCTCATGTTTAGGAAAACATGTAAACTGACGTCGAAAAAATAGAAGTGAGCAGTCAGCTCCCTTGGCCTTTCTCGCCTGGCCCAGATACCCATATGAAAGCTGACTTTTGTGTGCTGGACAACTCTCATACAAGGTGGACGGCCGGTGTTTTTCCTGGCATGTCTTGAACAAACATGGACCAATTACTCTGGGCTGCCTGGTGTGTGGAGCCATGATCCACGGTTTTTATTTTGCATTATTTGAGAGGGCTTAGGAAGTAAATCTGTACTCCACAGAACAAGAGAGACAGAAATATATAATAAAAGTTCCTGCAGTTCCCTGGGTTAGCATAAATCCTAGGCTAAAGCAGATATCTAGTGTCTAAGACAAGCAGCACGTCCCACGCCAGCTAGCTGCCACGTGGTCTGAGCGAGCAGCTTTGAAAACTTTGACATGGAATATTCAAAACTCATACATGCAACTCCCCTGCATATATATGCAATAAAATGTGTGGCTCATTTTCCACTCAAACCTTGGAATTACATTATTCATCTGAGACAGTGTTTCAACTTCCTCTCTTTCTCTGCCTGCAGTGCTTCCACCCACAGCAGTGAATTAAGAACCCGTCTTCTAATTCAATCCCAATATTCTTCCCCATCGTTCTCCAAAAGCTGAGCCCCACTAGTGTTCACATGTTCTGTCTCTGTGTGCACGGTGGGGACATATGAAACCTTTTTACCTAAACATGCCACATTGATATATGATGAGTTTTTTCAACACAGAATATCATTTTGTTATATGTAAGTAGCAATACCACACTGTAAAAATACTACTATTAGAGAAAAGGTTATGTCGTGTTTTGTTATATTTTGATATATTATATTATTGGATTACAATACCAATGCATTAATTTGTAAGCAGCATTTTACTGTTGTAGTTGGGAGAGGTGCAGTAACTAATTCCTCCACTGACTACTGACTATATGCATATGTTATGATTAGACTTATAATTTGACCTAATAAAACAACCAACAATATGATAAAGGTTTCTCCTGAAGCAGTTTTTCGCACATTTTCTTGACTGTTTAGTTGTCAATAAAGTTTTCGACAAATATATTTTTCATTTGAAGTCTGTCACAGTTTACTTTTCTGTTAATGAGACCTTGAGCTGCCAAAATAATTTAATTAGCATGGGTTTTGTGTCCCACCGGTTTTTAGAGAAAATATTCAGGCGGTGAAAACTTTCTCTGCCATGAACAGTTAAGATACTAAATCAAAACCAAAACAACTATTGGCAGTCTCTGTACAAACATATTTTCATTGGCAAATCTTTCAGAAATTCATCTCCTATACCCCTGTGTGTGTGTGTGTGTGTGTGTGTGTGTGTGTGTGTGTGTGTGTGTGTGTGTGTGTGTGTGTGTGTGTGTGTGTGTGTGTGTGTGTGTGTGTGTGTGTGTGTGTGTGTGTTAGTTAGAGTTTGTTTGCATGTGCATGTACTGTATATAGACATCTGTTTTGGAGTGACATTTCATAACCCTTCTTCTAGATACAGTATGGTACAGTCTGCCATGTGTAGAGTCAGCAGTTTTATTTACCAACAAACACAGGAGACAGGGACAGAGCCTTTCCTCTTCAACAGTAGACTGGAGCGGACTGTAAGCACTGGATTATTCTAGTTATTGATTCATCTGCAGATCATTTTCTCTAATAATTGAGTCACAATTTGCTCTTTTAAACTTTTTTTTTTATTTCCTGAAGCTGATGGTGATAGTTGATGCATCGCTTAGCTTGTTTTGTACGACAAATCACGACGTATCATCAAATGTTTGGATTATAAAAATCTTGCAGATTAATCTTCAATTGATCGATAAATTGCTCTAGATCACATATTCTGTTTTTTGTCATAAAACTAGAGCAGAATGATATCATAATATTGGCTGTGTGTCATCATCTTTGGCTTGAGCATTTTATTTCAGTAGATATAGCATTAATAAAATTGTATCGAGACATCTACTGTAAATCCGTAGCCCTCTTGTGCCAATGAATCTCTGGCTTGTACATGATTTAAATTGGAATATTGATGGGAACATTTTAGTGGATGTTGAAATCATTGATTCACACTCATACATAATGCAATTGGCTCTGCTGTAGGTTCCTGCCAAGTTTTTGCAGTGATTGTTTAATACAAAAAAAGCACAGACTAATTACAGTTAGGGTAAGTGAGGTCAGATCCATGTTTCTAAAGAGAAAGGAAGCTTGTTGATTCCTGCCGGTGTCCTGCCTAGAAGGCCCCTGTTCTGTGGACAACTGCCTGTACACACAAGGGCAGATAAATGACTGTGTCAGGAAGTGTGTGCAAGTGCATGTCTGTGTATATGATGGCGGGAGACGGGTGTCCACAGCACCTTAGTGGAAACTTGGCCACGAGCCGATCGTTGCCCATGAGGGCTGGTAAACACGCTGGATGGATCTCACTCTGCACACGAGTGCCGAACACAATGTAAACTTGTTTCCATCACTCTATTCTGCCTCTTCTCTTCTTCTTTCCCTCTGATTTAGTCTCTCAACTCTGAATCCCACTGTATCCTCAATACAATTCCTGCCAAAGTGTAATCAAACTGACAGCTCCTCTTGATGGATAATCCTATTTAAGTTTATTGAAAGCTATTTACAACCAGATTTGCCTGAAGCGGAGATCATGTGAGTTATGTCATCAGTTCATTGTCATGTTGGATATGAGTAGAGCATGTAGGGGCTGCAGGGCGAAGGGGGGTTTAGTGGTAAACAACTCTGCAGGACATTCACACTTCCTGAGTATACATCAGATCTGTCAGCCTCACTCCCAGAGGCTGGTGTAGGTCTGAGCGAGGTCACATCACAAGTCTGGCCCCCCCATGCTGCTCACAACATCCAAACCAGATGTCTGATGAATTGCTCCTCATAAAAAGATTCCTCTTTTACAATGGACCGTGACATTGCCAAATAGGGTAAGACGGTGACGTTTGCATTCCCTAGTTGTTAAAATTCTTACGGGTAATTCAGAATGGCCTCTAGACGTGTTTGTAGGGACGACCAGGATTTGGTTTTTTTATCCACAACGATCTATTCCGGAGATGCTGCTTGCAGTGGCTGCTGAGGACTGTAGTGATTAATCTTCGTCTGAACCATAACGTGATGCTTCATAGGGGGAAGATGCAGGTTATGATGAGTTTCATTCATGGCCATTGAGAGTTTGCAGGAAAACAAAGACAGCTGCTTGCTTTCACAGTTGACAACACAGGTTTTGTTCCAGATATCTCACATCTGCATAACTGTAATTTATCTCTTAGTTTCCAGCCCATAACATAACCTGCGTCATTTCACTTTATATTAACACACACAGATATAGTTATTTAGTTATTTTGGATAACGGATTTGCCTCTGAAATGTAAAAGAGGACCAACAATGTCACACCATGAGTGCAACCTTGTATCCTACAAGAAAAACGAATGCTTGTATATCCCTGTTCTCTGGCTGACTTCAACTCCTCTCTCCTTTGTCTTGCTCTTATCTTCTGTTTGTAAAGAGGGAATGTTTCTGTTCCTGTCATCCATGAAATAAACCAGTCACATGAGGCAGTATTGTTTCAACTCTTCCAAAGAAAAGTTACCCATGAGATTTGATAAGGTGGAGAAAGAAAAAAAGATGTTGTCGCAAGGATCTGCTCACACTTGGAGCCAGCAGCTGTCCTGTGTGATGCACTGCATCGAAAGAGCTGTCTGGCACTCAGGGAGCATGTGCGGAGGTGATGGACAGGACCTGGCCTCCTCCTGCTCCTATCGCTCCCTGTTAGCGCTTCTTTTCCTCCCGCGCCTCCTGCTAATCTCTACCGACAAGGGATGCACAGGACTCTGTCTACACGATGGATAGAAAGAGTCCAGCTAACCTGTCTCAGCCAGGAATAAGCACAGGTTATGAACATCAGCATCCCAGAAATGAGTCCTAATTATTAGCTCCTTCTCTGTTTTGAATTCTGCAGCAGGATTTCAATAAATATAATGAAGGAAGTGGGGCTGCAAAAGCAAGAGTGTGGCATGATAGAGCATTGTCTATTAGAATGCTCTGACCTCATAAAGATGCTGTGAGGAGACCAGATGTTGGAGAGCTTCAGGGTTAAAGAAAAAGGGGGTTACAGAGTCGATAAATAGGCTGACTCCATTTACAGTATGTGCGTCAGCAAACGTGATGGAGATTACGTGTGCTTGCTCGGCTGTAGATGTCTAAACTGTATACGTGTGAGGGTGTGATCCCATGAGAGCGTTACATCTGAGGGAACACACGTGTGCCTCCTGAACTGTGATGTACTTATGCCCAAAGAAGATCTGGATGCTGAAAAATTGATGGAGACCTTCCACTATGACGCAACACATCATCAGTGACACTTAGAGTGGGATGAATATTTCAATGACCGGGTTAGGGTTAGGGCATCAGGAGTCAAGCTGGAGGGCGAGCAACCACAGGACTATTCTAGGATTTTCACAGCAAAACAGTTTGCATGAGGAGGTCCCACTTCTCTCTTCAGCATCTAGATTCTTATCCCGAGTTAAATATAAATTCATGTCAAGAGAGTTAAAGCCCTCATTTTGCCTCGGCCACCAACCACAAATCAAAATGAAAATACGGCCTTTTAATGTTTGTGTATAAATACACCATTTGTATTCCTTTCAGAGAGGAACTCACTGGGGAAAATATAGGTCAACTCCATTTTATACAAAACAGGTTTTGCCGGTGTTTGAATAAGTGGCAACAACATAAGAATATATATAAATATTTAGAGATTTCTTGTTAAAAAATAAGATATTCAAAAGTGTTCAAGAGACAAATCTAGACATTTTTTTCAGATCTAATGAGGACAACGCCTGCTGGGCTGTCTGGGGAAAGATATGGGGGGTTTCATTGCTGCTGCACTGTCTTGCTCCCTGCGTGGAGCCGGAACTGGAGGGTGTGAATGAGCTGAATCTTGCGGCTGGTTGCAGAGCTGGTGACAAACAGTCCGGATTAGCACCTTCAAAACCGGCCAGCAAAAACCTGACAGACTCTAGGTCAAACTGCTTCAATTCCTCAACGGCGTTTATCCTGGAAAGTAAAAAGGAAAGCCTCTACTTTTTTTTTTTTCAGGAGAGACCGGGGAAATGGTCAAACAATGGACAGGAGGAGCGCGTTTTACCGCTGAAAGCTGACGGAACGGGGACTGATGTTTTGTAAAGACTGCTGCTGCTGCTGCAAGGACCGGGACGCGAAGAGAAAGACGGCAGAAGTCGAAGAAAGGAAGGAGGGCAAAGCAGGACGCGTGTGTGTGTGTGTGTGTGTGCAGAGAAGCAGTGCCCTAGATCTGAAAAAAAAAAACTTCTGAGTTACTCTGTCCTTCAGGCTCCTTTTCATGCCATTTCTTAACCCTGCACCTGGGGGAAAAACAAAAGGGGGAATGCGTTCATCTCCATGCGTAAATGGAGACCCATCGGCGCGTATACTCGCTGTACTTTTCCCCCCCATTCCGCGTACAATAAATTAAGGTTGTCACCGACTCTTGTCCTGTCCCATGACCACACTCGTATAGATGCATTATAGACTTCCTCATACTTCACATCTGCCATGAGTGATGGCGATGCCTGCACAATCTGACAGCACCGGTGCGCAGAGCACTCGTGAAAAAAGCCTCAGCGCACCGGATCGTAATGGTTATGTGAAAACATGTGTCATCCCACTGTGCAGTGACCGAGATTACGAGTCGAGGGTGAGGCTGATGTTCACAAAAATATGGAGTTCCCAGAGACTGCGGAGTGCGGTGTGCGTGTGCGTGGGGTCGCTCTCGCTTTTTCTCGCTCTGTTGGTCAAATGTGCAGAGTGGAGAGCTGGAGCCAGCAGCAGCAGCAGCAGCAGCAGCAGCTCTGACAACAACAGACTCTCGCATTCATCGTCCCCTCTTCACTTCGTCTCAGGCTGCGCGCAGGAGCTGTTGCAAACTTGCTGGAGTGTCGTTTCCCCTTTGTTCACCCTCCTATGTGCCTTCTTTTGGGTCGGTGTCTACTTGATCCGCTGCGGAGTCCTGATCCGCACCGCCCTCTCCCTCCTGACCTTGTGCCACCTGGGCGAAGCAGCGGCGTGGTCTCTCCTGGACGGGACAGATGAGCAGCTGTTTTCACTCACGACAGCAGCCGCGGTGGTGCTCATCTGCGTGGCCACCGGCGCACTCATGGTAGCGCGGCTGAATCAGGGCATATCTGTGGTCGTTTTCATAAGCCTGGTCAGGACTATCTCGCTCTTCTCGCTGCACAAAGTACGGGCCACTTGGAGACCGTACGTGGCGTACCTGGTCGGAGTGCTGGGCATCCTGCTGGCGAGGTATGCTGACAAGCTCCTTCCCAACCAAGGGAGACACAAGGAGGGCTGCACCCCCGTGACTGGAGCTAGGGAAGAGATCCCTGTATTTAAAAGGCGCAGGAGGTCCAGTTCTGTGATAGCCTCAGACATGGCACACAGTCAGTCCAACAGTAAGTCACATCGCCGGACCTCTCTGCCATGCATCCAGAGGGACCAGGTAAGAAGTTTCTGTCCCATTCAACTTTTTTCTATTTCTGCCTTGTTTTTCCTTCTTTCCCAATGACGAGTTTTGTGTTTGAGGCGAGGCGAAAGGAGGGAGAAGTGGGATGGCAATTTCAAAAAAAAAAAAAAAAAAAAAGGACTGTTGGCCTTTATGACTGATTCGAATTTTCATTATTATTATTAATATTATTATTATGGTGATGATTATAGTTATTATTATGGATGTTAATGCATGTAAGGATGGTTGCAGAGTTTTGTAAAATTGATGTATGTATGACCATGTGTAGTGTAACACACAACAACAACAATAATAACATTAATAACATTAATAACGATAATAATAATAATCATACACATGATAGTAATAATAATAATGATAATAAGCTCATATTATGTGTTTCCATGTCATGCTCCTGTTTTACATTGTAGTGTGTATTTTACAGTTTGCTTGAGTGGGATTTGATCTTTGCTCAGTTGTTTTTCTCTGATCTGCACAGATCATCTTTGGACTGATATCTTTTCTGTAGAGCCACTTGCAGCCATTTGAAGGCAAACATGGAATTATAGCACTTTACAATATTGTTTTTCTACTTGAACTCCCCAGTAACATTGTCAAATACAGTAATGCTGAATTATATATTTTTTCTCATTAAAAAATTATACATTATCTTCTACTAAAATAATAATAATAATAATAATAACGACAGTCTATTCATAGATATATACAATATAGTTTACATTCTGTATTTTGTTGCTGAAGAGATGCTATTTTAGTAATAGCTTTCAAGTGCTGATGAGAAAGGGAAGCTGAGGACAAGATGCCAATGATTCATCACATCCCTAATTATTTATGTCAAACATTCTCCCCGGATGATCTCTGAGCCACAGCCACAAAACTGACAAATGCATTATTATCTCTTTGTCCTGGACTTTAATACCACTTGCTCCTCATCACTTATCGGGGATTGCAGTCCTTAAACTCCAGGAATGTAGCAGCTGCCTTTTAAACCTCCTGTGATACTGATACACATGCATACCTTTTTTTAAAAGGAGAGGAGGGGGGCTTCATTCAAGCAGACTCATATCAGCCCCTCAGCCCTCCTTATGGAAAATCAATGAGCATGTTGAGCACATGAATTAGAAACAGATTTCTGCAGTGATCAAAGCTCTCGTTGTGACCTGTGAGTGCGGTGAGGCTGCAGATGAGAGGCTGCACTGTCGGCCTCGGCCACTTGAAAGATGCCCTCAGCTCTCAGGGCCAGTTAACGTTGTAGTGTGCTTGTTTGTTTTTTTCTTTGTAGTGACACTCACACACTCCTGCAAACACAAATCAGATATGAAAAGACTCTTAGATATTTTACCGTTAACACTTTATCCTGATTAAGGTTTGATGTCTCAGCTGAAGCTTATTCAAGTGTCTATCATTATTCATTTGATATTCAGTCGTGGGTTTGCTGCAGTGATGGTGTGAAGATGCATATTTGTTTTTTGAATCCGCGATGAGCTGGAAAGAGGCTGGTTGTATAGTTTACATTGAAGAGTTACTGTATGGCTATAAACAAGCATGTGCATGGATGGCAGATTGCTCTACACTTTGAAGAATATAATACATTTATATTGTCCCTCTTTATTTGTATATATATATTGCATGAGATAAAAATCTCTGTGATTATGCAATAAAAAACAAGGAGAAAACTGGATAGGTGTAAAAACAAAGAAACATTTTTTTCCACTTCACACGGTAATGTTTCCATTATGGTAAGAGCAAACATAGGCATTAGACAAACATGCTGAAATAAACTCACTGATTTTAAGTTGCAGCAATGCACTATTTCAAAGACAGCAAATATGTGAAAAAACAGAGGATGAATGCCATTGCTCTCGGATTCAGACTCCTTTACTTTAAAGGTTTCAAGCTGGAGTTACTCGGAAAACAATAAAAACAGCCCTAAAATCAAGGAATTAGTCGTAAACAGCTACTATTGATGCAACACGTTTTTTTTCTTCTTTAGAATTTTTTCTTTTCTTGCAGGAATGTCCCAATAAAAGCTGAGCAGAACGGAACCACCAGACAAACAATGTAGACAATATCATGCAAAGATGCTAAACATTTCCAGCATCTCTGACTCTTCTCTGCTCTGTCACCTCGGCCAGACTGGAGCCCTCTGCTGAGTGATGATCTCTACTACATGTGTCTGTTGTGGCACATAAAGACAGCAGTGCTCTGACTGTCTTGATAGTACGTTAAAGTTAATGAATTCATTAGATCTTCTGTAACGAAACCTGAGCGTTCTAGCATTTGCTCTCATCTTTGGTGGTGGTGCTAAGCAGTTGAGCAGTCACTGCCTTCCGGTAATTGAGACACACATGGCGGACATATGCTGTCTTAACCGTGTCTTGTCTGTGTGGTCTGTAATGTGTAAACAAGCCTATGCTGACCCACACTAGTCATCACCTTGCTCACACGGGGCTCTGGCCTCCCTAAGGGGGGTCAGACGCACATTTGGGGGCCACCATGCAACCACCACATGGTGACGGGAACAGAGCAGCGTAACGTGTCTATCTGAGTCTGCCTGGAGCCCAAAATGTAGGAAACTTCATGGCTTTATTGTGGCCAAAATTTCCCTAAGTATCACTTCTCAGTTTGATGATATAAAGAGGCCAAATGACGTTTGTGTTTTTGCTGTGTTCAATAGAGTTATGATGTTTTAAAGACGCTGTAAGCTAAGCGCCGTGACAAGGAATAGATCTGCACTTTGTGATGTGACAATGTTTGCATTAGTGCTGAGCGTCTGAAGTGTGTGAAGAATAGTGCGAGGTTGGAAGAAGGATTACAGTTGATACCTAACTTTGTTTTTCTCAGGAAGCTTCTCCCACAGACCTTCTAGTCTTATATAAAGGCCCTTCAGATTGATAGTCACTGTGTAAAAACAGTTTATTCAGAAAATAAATAGAGCAAAGAGGAATCCCTCTGTCTCCTCTTCCTCACAGGCCTTAGAGCTGCCATGTTGCCCTCCGCCGCTCTGCCAAAAAACATGCTCTGAGGCAATGCTTCGCTCTGCACAACTGTAGATTTAATAAACAGCCATTTTCCCTACTTTTGATTACAAATTGGCTGCCAGCATCTATCAGCTCACTAAGTAGGTGCATTTCGCAACGCTGGGGTCGTCCTTCCCATCATGAGTGTAATAAAAGAAAGTCATTATCAGCTGATCTGATAGTGGTTAGTGGGAGCCTCTGCGGGATAGTTCTTCTTCTTGGGTTAATACAAAATGACAGGCCGGTCTTCTGTATTTCAGCTGGCGATATTGAACTGGAGGAAGAGGTGTGGATCGCTTTTCACAGTGTGTCAGGGAAATCTGAGTCCAAGGCTCTCCGGCTGCAGACATCAGCACTGTCATAGAAAATTCCTCTGCTCTCATTCAGAGGAAAGCAGTCTGCCATGTTGCCAGCACACACATTCTTTTTTCAGCTAAACCTACCTGAGCTGCAGAGCTGATTAGCCAGGAAGTGGAGTAGACATTAGCAAGACACTTCTACTTTTTCGCTGATTCTCTTCAGGAGGCGTTAGAAGCCACTCCCTTTTCTGTCAGTAACTCCATCCCTCTCCACAGCGCTCGGCTGTCTGTCCTCTCTCTGACACTAACACAAATATTATCCCAACCAGAGGAGGAAATTCTTTCTTAACTTGTATGATAAAGATATTCTTGAAATCTATGGTAATGACTTCCTCTGGAATTGGATCCAAACACAATTACTGTTGCTGTTGTAAATGTTTCCTGTTACTCTATTTTTGCTGCACCGTCCATAATTGAATTGTGTTTTGGATGGAGGAGGTTGTTGATAGCCTGTAGGGCAGAGATTTACCACTGGGCCACTGCGCACTCTCATCCCAAACAGCTTGTTTGTATTCTAAACACATCGCCTCGTGGGATGTGATGTTTTTTTTTTTTTTTTCTGGACTGGACAGGCCTCTGGGTTAGAAACGGTCTCATTGAGAGCCTCCCCCTGCGTCTGGAAAGGAAGCTGATATCAGCATGGGGCTGTGTGTCTTGTGATTGGGCGATCCACTTCACACTTTCAATCCCCATTCAGTCTCAGTGTATTAGCTGCGCTGTGCCTGTGTGAGGAGGCAACGGGTGGAGGAATTGGTGTAGGAATGAAAGTAGGTCATTCCAGGTTTTGTTCAGTAGCCAGGCAATACAGCAGGGTTACTCTTACCCCCCTGAATGGTGGAAGACAGGGTTTAAACCAAAAGTGCTAGCACCTGAATGCTGGTTATGATCTTAATACCCTATGTTAAAGGATCAGTGTGTAGCATTTAGGGGGATCTATTGCCATAAATGGAATAAAGTGTTGATAAGTATGTTTTCTTTGGTGTATGATCACTTGAAAATAATAATCATTGTGTTTTAGTGGCTTTAGAATGAGCGCTTAGGGACTAGAGCCTCTTCACGGAGTCCGCCATGTTTCTACAGTAGCCCAGAACGGACAAACCAAACACTAGGTAAAGAGGGACATACGTGTTTTCAAACTGTTGCCTCGGCCACAGTAGTTCTATGACATGCTTGGCACACGGGAGAAGTTTCAGTTGGTTTCAATCTGCATCCTCGCCACTAGATGCCACCAAAAAATTGTCTCTAAACTGTGATAAATGTTTACAGCTAACACTTTGTGTAATAATTATACCATTAGCCTCTCTTCCCCAAAAAATCTAAAACAGGCTTGTTTAATGAAATAGTTTGTCATTTCGGGAAGCATTGTTATTAACTTTCTTGCAGTGAGTCCGATGAGAAGTTTAAAGTACAAAATTGGATTTCTGTACTGTAAATATGAAGATACAGCCAGCGGTTTATTAGCTTAGCTTAGCATAAAGACTTGGAAAAGGGAGAAACAGGTAGCCTAAGTTGTAGAGCTAAACCTGTATGATCATCTGAGCAACCCATCTGAACAATTTTTTGTGATGTTGCTCTGTTCCTAGATCTCAGCCATTAACCGTGCGAGAACAATATTGTTATAACCAGCAGCAATGATGGGGAAAAACAAACAAAAAATAAGACCCAAGTTGTTATAAAGTGGAAATATCCTTAAAACTCTACATTACATGGCTCACCCATGTGTGTCCAGCTCTTTCATTACCTTCATTTACAGCAACAAGAGTAGCTCATATTCTGGTTCTTGCCCTGTGTCTCTGATCCCGTATAAACAGGCCAACCAAACCAGAAGTCCAGGACTAAGCTGAGTGCCTCTCTTCCCTCCCTTCACAACCCCTGGCACGACCAAGATCTGGCTCCCTACTGATTACCATGGAAATTATGGAAGGACGTCTGTGTGAGCATGTGTGTGCATGTAAGCGTGTGTGTGTTGCCAGCAGCTTGATGGCTGCCAGCTGCTGCAGGCTGAGAGGTTGAATCCGCTCGTAGAAACACGGAGGGCCTCAAACCACAGGCGCAACCCAACGCAGCTGGAACTGCTAGACAGGCAGAGGCCTCCAGTCCTGACACACAGCACACATATTAACACCTCGGGATCCTAATAACTGCCTCGCATTTGAATAGAATAGTAGAATCTGAAACAAATTATTGATGTACGTGTGCGTTGAAGGAGTAGATTACACGCTGTACTTTCTTCTTCTGCTGTCTGTTCTAAACTAAGGCAATTATGTCACTCAAGTTTTCTGTGTTACCATAAGAGACTATTTTAGTGATGGAGGTGAACAGAATGTTCCTGGCACAAATGTGTGTATGCGTACAGTACGTTGGTGTGTGTGTGCTTGTGAGGCAAAGATAGAGACAGAAAGGAGAGATATTGTGTTTGTGAAGAAATAGATGCATTTGCATATGCACATATATTAGGTGTATGCATGAATAGGACTGGTTATTGTTAGAAATGTTTTAACACTATAGAGCCAGTTTCGGCAACATTACCATAATGACACTTTTGTTGACATTTTTTAGACATATTTTACAGAACTCTTTATTTTTGCTTTAGTAATGTAGAAGCCGCACTTCTTAAATGTTAGATGTTTTTTTAAAACCCAAGCAGGTTGTAAATACATGAATAAACAAGGCTACATAGTATGTAGACATGTGGCATTTGAGAGTCAATTTCAAGTATGACATGTTTAGGCGCAGGCTGAAAACTCACCTCTTCAAGAAGTACTACCCTGAGCCTTCCTCGTAGCACTTATTGCATTCGTATTAGTTGTTGCACTTATTGTATTCGTATCAGTTCGCTGCACTTATTGAATTTGTATTTGTTTACTGCACTTATCCTATTCGTAGTAGTTTGTAGCACTTATTATATTCGTATTAGTCTGTTGCAATTATTGTTTTCGTAGTAATTTGCCTCTGCACTATACTTTTGCTCTGGCTTATGCTTTAGGATGCTTGTTTAAGAAAGGAGATGCACTTATGACTTCTGGTGACTAGTAGTTCTCTTGAATACCTATGTTGAATACACTTCCTGTAAGTCGCTTTGGATAAAAGCGTCTGCTAAATGACTGTAATGTAATGTAATGTAATGTAATGTCTACTATACAAAGTTCTGAGTACTATTAATACTCCTAAACTACTGTACCACTTACTAGCAATAACCATCACAGCTTGATCAAATACAAGCTTTGAATATACATAATAATATTAAACACTCTGATAAGAATGATTGAGAGGAAACAGGTGCAGGCAAATGTAGAAATAGACAAATTTAGAATTTAGAAAAATCTAAGAACTACAACATCTAGAGTGACCGCTGGAAATGCCTCCAAAAGTTGCATCTTTAGTGACAGAATATTGCAGCAGAAATACTGCTCATTGCAGTTTGAAATGATGGTTGTATTTGTTGTGCCATACTGGAGGAGGTACTTTAGTCTGTTAGGTGGTTTTCCCCCGCTGTGCAACTTTTAATAGTTTCTGGAACCTCTTGACGAGGATGTTTGATGAAATGCATTTTTGGGATAGCGTTTAGTTAACCGAAATACATTGAATATTTGTATAATAAAACAAGTCCACAGAGTGCGTAGATTGGAATGGATCAACTGGAAATAGGAAAAACAGCTTAGAAGAGAATAAAACATCTACTTAGTTCCTGGTTGGGCAAAATCTTTCCAACTATGAGCAGACATACAAGCGGCTTGCTTAAATAAAATGAAAAAGGAAACATTTTGATTTGAGAAATATGAATAATGATTTTTTTTACCAAACCCTTTTTCAATTAGCAGAGTAAGCCTAAGGTCTAACATCTTAACACAAACAGGCATTAAAGAAGTTTCACTAATTACAAAACCATCAAATAGACATATCTGATCAAAGAATAACTATTCATTTATCCAGGCATAACTCTTGGTACTTGACACTTTTTGATACTTGGTGATGACCAGTGGTTGTTTTTTAAAGGACTCAGGTTTGATTCCCTGCTCTTTGTAATAAACAAGCTTGTGTTTGCAATGTTGAAGCAATGTTTGTGCCCTTTTAAAGGATGGCCAGGTTAATGGGTGCCAGTAGGTATCCTGTAGGACGACACATCACTTTTGGGGGAGCTTTCATCTCTATTTATCCTCCTGAAGGGCTTTTTCAATCACACGGGAAGCCCACCTTTAAGACAGTGATCCCTTACATGAGGGGGACATTCCTGTGCTTGCCCCGGTGCTAAATGAACTGGAATGTGCAGGTTGAGCAGACCCTGAAGGACAGGCCTGTGGGCCCATTCACCCAGCCCTTCCCCTTCCCGTTCTTCCTCCCCCCCCGCACACCCTGACCTGAGCCAACACCACCATCCTGGGCTGTCACCAGGTGTGCAGCTGGCCTCTGCCGAATGAATAGACACTCTCACATCGCCCGGGGAAGTGTGTGCGTGAGTGTGTGTGTGTGTGTGTGTGTGCATGTTTGTGAGAGGGAAGGTAGCAGCAGAGAGAGGGGGGAGAGTAGTCCGAGACGTAAATAGCTGCAGTCGGTAGATGTGTGAAAAACAAATGGAAGAAACAACTGTTAATATCCCATCTCAGAGTGTGCACATGCACATCCCAGACAGCGGTGTCCAAAAAAAAATATTGATCTCATGTCCTTTGATTGGTGTTGGAGATGAAGCGCAGGTCCAGTCTGACCATTGTGTCTCCACAACGAGCCGAGGAGGCCACAGTCGCTGCTGCTGCGGCCATCATTCATTTAACCAGCAGGAACATTTCAAACCTCTTTGACTGGGGCCGTCCACTAAATCCTAATATGGTTAGCTATTAATTGATTATATATTTTAGGAGCCTGACAAGGAAAGATGTTTTCAGTAATTGATGATTCTGTTTAGTAATCCACTGCCTGGTTGGTTGCTTTACGGTTAATCTCTATAAACAGATTCTACATAGTGCAAAGTAGTCTGTATGCAGCTGGACAAGATTTGGGTATCGGAAACTTTCAGGTTTCTGTTTGTAGTCCAAGTAGTATTGACTAATCACGTTTGGGCAGGCTTTGTAGAGGCCTTTGTGGAACCCACCGGCTATTGTCTGACCATGACTTAGCTTTATATTAGCTTAAAGTTAGCTTGTAAACGTGCTACTTGTGAAGCAATCCGTCTCTCTGCTCTAGCTCCAGTCTCGACTCTCAATCGCCCCGTAAACAATGACCAGGCTTTTGTCCAGGATATCAATCAAATTGACACCTGTCAGAGTTATATGATATATACAGTAATTCTTATTACGGATTGATTTATTAACATTTAAGAAGCATTATTTATCTTGCCGAGGTCAAGCTAGTATTACAATTTATTATGTACTGTCAGTCTGATTAATCTGTCAGAATGCGTTATATTTTATAAACCGATCTTATGTTTTGTTTCAAATCATGATCTATAAAGTTATTAAAGTAGCTCTAAATTAGTGGAGTAAAAAGCACATAATTCCCTCTGTCAGCATGCTGCATGTCTGTCTAGCTCTATGGCGTGGTGCGAGGAAATGTGTTATTGTAACCTCTGCCTGTTGAGCCCCCCTTCCGTCCAGCCCGCTGCCTCACTGGCTCGCCATGAGCCAGTCTGTCCCTGCAGCCAACAAGGCTTCTGCTGTTCCCTGCTCAATGCCATGTTTTACTCTCTAAATATGTTTGAGAGAAAAAATTCTGTCTGTACATCTGTCTGTCAGTCGGGTTATTTCACCCCTCGCAGCGGCGAGAGTCTTAGGGTTTGGGTTAAGGGGGTGTTTTCGTGCAGTCACTTTCAATTAGTCAGATATTTAAAGCAGAATGTATAGCTGCAGTGCTGTGCTGGATTTGCATGATGGTATACAGTGTCTATATGATTTAGACTTTTATGGACATATGGTGTGTACGAACAAATACCAATGTTGGAATGCTGGTTACGATGCTGACATTAACAGTGTGGAGATATTTTTGTACTATGGTCACATTTCTGAATCCACTCTGCAAACAGAAACCGCTTATGGTAAGCACAAGGAAATGAGTTCTTTTTTATGAATTAAAAATAGCAATCTGCTATTCTAATGTTTTCTATTTATCTGTATTTGTTAGCACCATTGCTTGAAAAACATCTGTGCACATTATCACTTATTAAATGGGAAACTGGAAAAAGTTTAGAAAAACTTTTTTTCCCTTAATGTGCTAAGCTCAATGAATATTTAATCAGATTTTTAAAGTGTATGTCGTCTCAAGTTAACCTCCACTTGTTAGGTATTTGGTTTGGAAAAGACATCCAGAGGGCCCTGAGATATCCCCACCACTTGCAAGAGTTCAACTACACGCTGTATTATTCAGTTTGAGAGTATGAGTCTCTACTGTATTGTTAGAGAATCGGCGAGACGAAGGAAGGAGCTATGGCTTGTCCTGAGTTAGTTTTACCTCAACCCTGCTTTGGCCCTCGGCTTTTGTCCATGAGGAGTATGATAAAAGTGGTGACCCCCCTCCAGTTTTTCTTTTCTGTACACTGTAAACACCTGCTAATACACACACAGACACACACAGTCCAGCAAGGCCTCATTGATTTGTTGCTGCTCGGCTCTGCATTGCCTAGAGACACTAAACGATGTCTGAGCTGACGTGTTCTTGTGTTGGTGACATCCGTTTATAGTCGGCCACAATCGATGGCTATGAACAGCAGGCTCTTCTGTGCATATGTGTGTGTGTGTGTGTGTGTGTGTGTGTGTGTGTGTGTGTGTGTGTGTGTGTGTGTGTGTGTGTGTGTGTGTGTGTGTGTGTGTGTGTGTGTGTGTGTGTGTGTGTGTGTGTGTGTGTCAGACAAGTGCTGTGTAGTGGAGATAGTGGTCTATTGGTTCCAAGCACTCCTTCCTGCCAAAGATAGCCAAGCTCACCCACTAATTGCTTTGTGGAGTACAAGCCAAGCTGGTTCAAGTCACATCTCCACCCAGAAAACACAACGTGAGAAAAAGACACACCATGACAACATGTGAACCTTGTGATAAGTTGCATTGCATTGTTTCAGAAAACTTCACATGGATCCCCAGCCTTTCATCCACCCAGATAACTCATAGCCACATGGTGTACAGTATGTCTCTGAAAAGTCTCTCTGTGTTATAAAGAAAGGGGCTCATGTGCCTCAGGTTTCTCTCTAGACCATCTCTCTCCATGATGTTTTCCATTAGCTCCTGTTCCATTCATACTCTCACTGACCCTGCGTCGTCTCTTCTGCGACTGGACGCTTAAATGAAATCTCTACACCTACTGTAGCAGACACCTCCTCCCTTCTCTTCATCTCTGTTATTTTTTCTTTTTTCCTGATCCGTCCTCTCCATGGACAGTGGAAAGACTTTAGTGTCAGGTCTTCAGGCTCAAAGACGTTTAGCAGCCTCAGATCCTGGATCACATTGATGGCTCTGAGACCAGATTGCAGATTCTATCTTTTATAGAGCGTTGCTACAGACATAGTCTGTCTGTAAATATCTTCCTCTCTTTTACCTCTCTCGTATTAGTCTCCTTTTTGAGCTAATGTGAGAATTTGTGTTGACATTTTTTTGATCATGTTTTTTACTCTGTTAATAATAATCCCCTTCACCTTGTGTCTCGCTGTCATGGTCAGATGCACTTCAGTGTTAAGATTTGAGAATTGTTAGAGGTTTGGCAGGTGATTCATCAAGGCTCTTGGCGAGAGCATTTCCATTGTCAGGACGAGGAATGGCATGCGGTGGTTTTGGCAAAGCTCCACAAACTGGAGAGGCAGAAGGACTTTTGACGTCATCTGGAAACGTGACCCACTTCTCAAGAGGCGAGGAGCCTTGGGCTGGTTGAGCAGATGTTGCACAGATGAGCCTGCGCACACACACACACACACACACACACACACACACACACACACACACACACACACACACACACACACACACACACACACACACACACACACATGCAGGCAAGCATGCATGTGCACCTACACTGTGTGCACACTTTCTACTCTGCCTTTATGTCCCATTAAAATACGCACAGAAATAAAAAATCAACGGTCCAGGAGCTTTAGCCGGGTCTCATTTGGGTTTGTGGTTGTGCACAGGTGTGAACTGGTGTAAGCATCAGTGTGCGCGCCACCAAAAGAGGTACAGTACAACAAAAGAGAGGGTGTTAGTGGGTCATTGAGGTCGTATAAACTGGATTTTCTCTAAACAGGTCTCAAAGGGGTTCTGTGGAACCTGAAGCAGCTTAATGCCTTTCAGCTACATTGCTCCTGTTATGTAAGGTGGATGAAGTGAAGACTAGGTGATGATGGGCCCAAGAGAACCGCTAGTTTAGTTCTTCACTGGCTCCATCCTACCTGTCAGCCAGGGGCTTCCTCCTCCTCCTCCTCCGCCTCCTCTCTGCCATCACTCTGGCTTTTTTTTTAGACATTACATAATGCCTTTCTTTCTGGTTTGTCACTTAGTTTGACGTGTGACAGTTCAATAGGCTCTCTTTATCTCTCTGCTATTTTGCACCTTTTATTATCCCCGCCAGGAGATTGTGTGGATTTTGCACATGAGCCAGTGAGTGACTGTGCATATCTGTCCATGTCTGATCTCGCATTCTGCTACAGCAAACTAAGCATTATATTTTGGGTTGCCAGTTATGGCTGCATGCTTAAGGACCTCTCGTAATTGCGGTAACTCACACTTTCTCCAAAACACCTTTTATCGCCTGTTTTAAACTGGCATTGAATGCCGGCTGTCTCCTCGCTCACGCCTCTCTGCAGCCATAGATAAAGTTATTAGGTGCTTTTTTATTTATATGTCAAAAACTGCGCATTTAGCAACTACTGAACTAACTAATTACCTCAGGATTTGGTAGAGACCAAAACAAAGCTAAAAGGAGAGTATATATTGGAATTACATTAGTCAGGTGGACAAAAACATGTCTCGAATAAATGTTTAAGTTGCTCGGTGTCTGCTTTATGTGTAAAATAAACATGCAAAATTAACAATCATGTTCAACATATCAATTTAAATGGTGATGATATGTCGGTGGTGTATTTACAGCTCGTTGCCCAAAGTGGTAAAAAAAACAGGCTATCGAGGATATTATTATTATATAAGTTTTTCTGTCAGTTCATTGATTTTTTCATGTGCCACCATGTGGATCAAAACTCAGTCCCCTGTGCGAGATGATAGTGTTTCATCTAATCTGATTTCACCTCCTAAACCTAATACCCACATCACAATTTGCGGTGTAACCGATCTTCTATATAATTTGTGGTAATGAAGGGAAAAAAACCTCTGGCATTTGACAAATTTCAGAAGATTAAATCAGATCGCGGATAAAGTTTGTTCACAATACTTGCAGCAATTTTGTCTTTGTTAGATACAGTTGTTGGCTGAACGGTCCGGCCTGCAATCTGAATGTTCATGTGATTTGTATATGAATATCACAGGTTTGACAAAATAAACAATTTCAGGGCATTTTCCCTTAAATCTTTCTTTACGTTCATTTGGAGCACTTTTGATAGATATGTTTGGATTTCATCTTAGTTGCATTTAAGTCTCTCTGTCCCTAATGGGGTCAGAGCATTTATCCGTTGCATACAATTGCTTTCTGCCAAGCCGCAGCTGGCAGTCCCATCCTAATTTCTGAGAAAAATCTGATGAATATCCGGGATCTATGGTAAAAGGGAATTATCAAAGTCTATTGATCTCAACCATACACTTGGCTGTGTGCTATTATTATGTTGATATTGTTTAGTTTTTAATCTAGCTCCCTTTTGGCAGCCATGTCCCCTTCATTTGTTGTTTTTTCCCCAGGGACAAGTCAGAGGCTCTATTGATGCAGGCAGATGCTGGGTCAGACCCTTTTTCTATGTGTTCAGAATTCAGACAAAGTCCCGAAAACAAAATGGTGGCTCCTCCAGTGAGAGTCTGCTCACGCTGTCTATGATGAGCTCATTATTTCTGAAATGTCAGTGGTAATGAAGATTGGTCACCTTCAAGAAGCAACCCAATTTACTGTGACTGAGGTCTTTACGTTTCTCGTCACGCCCTGTTCCTCGCCGTTGTATACTCTGTCCCTGAGGCACAGTGAGCTGAGAGCCGATCCGACAACATTTCATGCTTATCAAGATTATCCCTGCTTCGTTTCACATGTGCCGATAGTATTGCTTGACGGCAGGAATGCGCTTGGATGTTGAAGGAAGTAAAAACATTCATGAAACACACATTCATGAAACACACACACAAACACACCTGCGTAGAAAGGGGGCCGGAGCCTGTGATGTTGCCACAGATGTAATAAGCACTCATTCATTTCCACGCTGGCAGAATCTTAAGACTGATTCAGGGGGCCGGTAGATGAAAAGGTCAGCGGGCTTGTTTTGAGTGAGTGTAAGATTTCCATCATCATGCCGCACGCTCTACCAGGCCCAGTCCAAACTACACAAACAGTGTCTCTGAGGCCCTTGACGGCCTCGCTTCTGCCATTAAGTCAATAATCTGCCCTCACTCTCCTCCTTCTCGTCCTGCTCTCTCCTCCCCTCACCACTGACCTGCTGTTAGTTTACGTACTTCCCTTTTTACTTACCCTCAACAACGCTTATCCAAACAGCAGCATAACTTTCCCCCCCCTTATGTGTTTCTCTTTCTACCACCGTGCCATTTTCCACAATTCTTCCACTTTTTCTCCCCTTCCCACTTCTCACCCAATAACGTTCATTGTTTCCAGACAGTGGTGAAACATATTGAGGTAAATGTGTGGAACCTTTGAGTCTGTTTGCACGGAGAAAGACAGGGACACACACACACACAGACACACACACACACACACACACACACACACACACACACACACACACACACACACACACACACACACACACACACACACACACACACACACACAGGAGTAATTGTTCCAGGAAAGTGGCATCTGTGCAGCCCATTAGACAGGGATTCAGTGGACCGGTGCCGTCCTTTCTACATATGGTGGTCAGCTGCTGGAAAGGAACTGGAACCAGGGGTCACATTTGAGAGAAAACATTAGGGGAGATGATGCATGTTGGACACACACACACAAACACACACACACACACACACACACACACACACACACACACACACACACACACACACACACACACACACACACACACACACACACCCTTCAAAGTCCTGTAGTGCCCTTCACCGCCTCCCTGGTACCGAAGCATTGCTCTGGCCAAGTCGTTCATAACCGCAGGGCCCGGCTGCAGGTTGGAGCAGACTGCTACTCTGCGACCTGCAAATAAACCCTCACTCTCTCACATTTGGAACCTCGACAAATTCTAGCACTCATCTCCTCCAGGGTCACTCCTGGAATCAAAAGCCCTAAAAAGTTTGACATTTGTTCATGAGTAAAGGGTGTGGGAGAGAGTGAACTCTGAGAGGCCTCTCATCAGTAGCAACTGAGTTATTATTGCAGCAAAAAGTCCACCCTACTGTAATGGCTGCTGAAATGACTCTCTAGGGAGCAGGTCTGCTTGACTTTAGTGAGAGAAGAGGAGCGAGTGAGGAAGAAAGGAGAGGAGTGGGAGAGTAAGAGACTATTTTGTAAAGATTTTTTGGGAAATTAAGTAAGGGGGAGTCTTTCTCTTTGGATGCTACAGCTGTGATTCATTAGTATATTTGTGTTGCTAGGTCTGAGTTGACTGGACCGTGTATGGAACCAGGCCAGGATACTTCCTACTGGGCCAAATGTTCTGGCCCCATATCTCTCCTCACTGTTTTTATTCAAGAGCCCATAGAGACATTCCTACTAAATGTGTAATGGGTAAAACATGATTGAATTGCACTATATTTATGGCTCATAATTGTGTTTAATTTTTCTCATCTTCTGAACATGACATATTTTGATATATATATTCTATATTACAAATATTTTACTGCAAAGGCATCTTGTGAAAGGAAGATTTTTTTGACTCTCAAATCAGTTTTGTTTAGGCAATCTGAAATGGTATTGTTGTTTGATAAGAAAACCCCTCGAGGCAAATATTGGTTTGTGACAATGGGCTGTATAGATAAAATTGACATCTTGTGAAGCAGTGAGTTACATGGTGATATTACAGCATTTAGTTGAGCCGTTGTTTGGTTCCTCCTACATTGGTTATAATGTAAGAAATTCACTTGAACAGCATTTGATATTGATCTTGTAACCCATGTGAAATAACGTTTTTAATACAACATTTTCTATGCATTATTGTTGCAGAAAAATCTGATTAACATAACATCAAATAATCTGGAAGAATGGTGTCCAGAAACATAAAGGCACTGATTAAACAATTTGGCATAACTTTTTTGGCATAACTTTACATGAATAAAGTAAGCTTGGTGGAACAGATTTAGTACTTTAAATAATTTTACTGCCATGAAATTGGAGTAGATTGTCCATTTAACTTAATATGCTACCTTTATAAATGCAGTTGAAAGCAATACGATCATATGCAATGTGGTTGTACTTTCAGAAGTTAGTCAGTGATAAATTACATTTGGAAAGGTAACTCAATCACCCTTTTTCCAATCCTTTTTTTCGTAAAGAGCCTCCAACATTTTAAAGAGTTAGTTATAGTGAGGTCATGTTATTAGGAGCGAAGTTCTAAAGAAAACTGCTCCTTCTGGGTGGTATGCTGTTGGTCACGGTGATATTACGAGAGGTACAACCCTCTGGGAGGATCCTGCTCACGTTGTTCGAATGTGTGTTGTGTCAGAGCACCTGGTCAGAGCCTCAGGCAGCGGATGTGGCTGCGCATGCTGCATGAATATGAGACTCATTAAGTTTCACTGGCCTGCCAGGTGGACTGCAGCTTGTTCCAGCGCATACACACATGCACAAGGTGCACAAACACACTCGCATGAACCGTGATGCATGGATGTGTACATGTGTGCCTGCTAATAGTTGTGCAAGTAAGACACGTTCACACACTTTGCAGGGACAGACGGAGGCAGGCAGAGCTACTGAGCTTGTAATCAGATCAACTCAGATATGGTATCATTGTAACCAAATTAGTGATGATGCAGAGTATAGTATATCAAGTTTTGGCCAGAGCTCAGTCACATTTGTGGCAGAGAAGTGACATGGAGCACTTGTGCCAAATGCAATAACTGAACTTGCGTCATGCACATTAGGGACAGTTGAAAATACAGATGCAGGGGAAGATAGACTGACGCTGGATGAAGCTCACTCATGTAACTTCATGTAGAAAAAGAGAGAGACAGATATGTCAGACTGGAGCTACAGTCACAAGGTGTCATTTGATTAGTGCTAATCTGTGTCACACAAGGCAGACTCTTTCAAGAAGAAAGCAGTAAAAAGTGTCAAAGAGAGGCCGCAGTTTGCAATTTTTGATGTGTCTTTACTGTAAAATGTTAATCAAAGTTGGAATAGTATTGATGTCCTGGCAAGACATTTGTTCATAAGTATAGGTCTTTATTTTTATTTTAATATTTAAAAATAAGCACTGCACTTAAAAGACAAATGACATTTGTTTTGAACAAAATGGTCTGACTCGAAGCACTGATGTGTGCTTCGAGTCATAAGACATTACATTGCTCTTATTTAAGAGCAATGTAATGCAATGTTTTGATTTTTTTTGTTCCCCTCTCGGTCCAGGACAAAAGAGCAAAGAATATGGCACAAATATACTAACCAGCTGTTTTATTGTTTCGGAGAATTCACTAGTGAGAAGCAGAGCAGATCATCCAATGCCATGATGGTTATTTAATGAGATTTCATCAGCAAAAAATGTTTTTAAATCCATCATTGATGCAGCATACGAGAGAACATAGAGAACTTATTTTCCCTTCATATCATTACTTTTCAACGCTTTTCTCCAGCAGTACCTATTTCATGTCCGAACAGATCTTTACGTAGCTTTTTATCAAGATATCATACATGTGCAGCTGTTTTACGTTTGAGCACTGTGCATTAGAGACCATTATTTTTCTTGACACCAGAGACATTCAGTAGACATTTGGGGTGAAAACACAGTTAATATGATCACAGCTGAAACTACTGGAGCCAGTCTGGCTTTTTTGACTTCTGGTGACTTGCCGTCTGTCTGTTCCCACCTAATGGTCTTTCTGGTGGGAATGCGTACGGCCCCAGTAATGGAGTCTGGATCACGTTTGTCTCGGCATACTCCTCTCTGATAGGCCCGTGGTTCTTAATTACCAGAGTGACTGTTTATCCACACTGTTTGCCTGGATCCTTATCAGCCCTAACAGTGTTTTAACTCCCAGTGGAGAATGTGTGGGAGATGGCGAGAGGAAGTGAGCGTATGTGTGTGTGTGCTGGTGTGTTGTGACGCACAATAGGGTACATGTCAGCGTGCATGTTTGATGTACTTTGTCAGACGTGGGTCAGAGTGTTTGGAATGCAGAACACGCAGATTCTGCCAGCGATATCTTGGTTGTGGTTGATGCCGATGAGGTTGTGTTTGCACTCCTCGTTGTCGGGACGGAGAGAGTCAGACTTGTGGTCTGCAGTCATCGAGGGGACACTTGTGTCGAGGTTTTTAGCGCTGAGGGATGAGTGTTCAAGTTATTACTTCATTCCTCAGCACCAACAGTATCAAGCAAACGGGGAATTTGCACGTTTTTGCATTCCAAATCAGGAGCCCTTGTAAAAGTGTGACCAGTTCACTGAGTCTGGATTGTAAAAATGTTCATGCAGTTTATCATCGGTCTGCTTTTTATTAAAGGTGGAGCGGCTAGAATGAGTTGGTACTTTGTGTGTGTACACAAGTGTGTTTCCATAAGCTTTTATTTGTGTGTCTACTGTATGCATGTGTGAGTGCTTGTGTGTGTGTGTGTGTGTGTGTGTGTGTGTGTGTGTGTGTGTGTGTGTGTGTGTGTGTGTGTGTGTGTGTGTGTGTGTGTGTGTGTGTGTGTGTGTGTGTGTGTGTGTGTGTGTGTGTGCGCATATGCAAGCATGTGTGTAACCTGAGCTCTGGCCATCTCGCTGTGTGTGAGTAATGGTCCCTGTTTTATTGGCCCGCTCCTCAACAGACTCTATGAGTAATCACATAATGCCTGCTCTGACGTCAGAGCTGTTTCCATGGCAACACAGTGCTCCCCACTCTGGGGAGGTGCGTTCATTTTTTATTTTTTTTCCCCCTACATCTCGTCCGATGTACGCTCAAAGCTCCGGCTCCGGATGGAGACATTACTCCTCGAGCTAAAATCACCTCCCCCTAATCTATAGTTTCACAATGTGCTCGTATGATTAGAGCAGCACACTTTGCTCTTTTTTTACCTTCCACTTCTTCTTTTTTTATTATGGTCCATTTCTCTGTATCTCATTCTGAGCCTCTCCTTCTCTCACTTCACTGTCCCTATTTTAGTCATCCTCTGTCTCCTCTTGCCTCCCAGCTCTGTCTCTTTCATGATTAGCCCCCATTTTACTCTCTCTCGTCTCCCTTCCACTCTCCTTTCTTCTCTTCTCCAAACTCTGTAATGCCCGACAAACCACCTCTCCTATTTCCACGCCAGATGTATTCATTTTTCTCCCTGCCTTTCATGCACTGTTGAATTCCAGTGAACGGCCGACCCCTCTCTTTTCTACAGGCTCTTCCTCTTCACAGTTTTGCCTTTTTCCTTTCTCGTTCCCTGCTCTGGTGAGAGGACAGGCTTGGATGAAAAAGAAACATACTCCCTTGTGTACCCGTGCCTACATAAGATTAATACTGCTCCAGCCATCCCCCAGGGAGCCGGAGGACAATACAGCAAGTTCAGGTTTAGTTTGTTACTGGATAGAAAAAAAGAAGCATCGTTAAAAATGATAACTTGCTAGAGTGCACCGATCTATTAACTGCACTCTGTTAATTTGTTTGTATTGAGTTTCACCAGGGCAACCAACTTTTAACAAATAGAAAATAGGGACAAACAGAAAAATGGCCAGCCAAAACTCTTCACTTTTATGTGAGAGGAGATTCAGCTGTTGAAGCAGAATCGAGACAGATTGGAGGTCATCTCTGAAAGTAGAGATTACTTCAATGCTGAAGGGCCAACGGATCTGTGGAGGAAATAAGCACAAAGGTCAATAAAACCACATTTTGAAAGGGAAAGAATGGATGAAAAAGCAACCAGGGACTTGAGGGTCGATATGTTAACGGAAAACACTTGAAATTCAAGTTCTGTAAAATATCAGATATAACACAAACTACAAAGAATTTAGTTTAGTTTATGTAATAAATATTTTATTCTGTTACTACACATTTTCATTATTAAGCTTATTCATAACAGCAGAGTATCTATTACTCAAAATATAAGTTGACTACAAATAGCAACTATATTTTCAGTTATGGAAACCAAAAGCTGATGTCCACTTTAAAAGTAAGTATTGAGCCCTGGTTTCACATTAAGTCAGATACCTTTGGATGCACCATTCAAATAACCTCCGTACATCCGTAATTCAAAGTTCAGCTAAAGCTTTTAAAGCGTCAGAGTTATTCTTACTTTTTCCCAGCCTGAAACCCATCAAAATATCAATAATCAGGCCAGCCTCAATCTCTAGCTAGCAGCGGAAGGTCTGTCTGGCTAGCCAAACACTCACACAGTGAACCCGTTAATGGCTCTGTGTTATGTCTGTTGTCACTGCTCAGAGAGGCCGGGGCTGAAAGCATTACTCTGCCCATTTCCAACCCATTTCCTTCCCCTATTGAAAGTGGTGTATTGCTGCTCAGGAAAAGGGGTATTGCTGTCTCCCAAACCAGTGGTGATCTACCGCCACCGCCCCTCTGTCATGTGGATACTCGTCTCCGTCAGTCATCCAGTCAGGAGTGTGATTGGTGACAAACAATGAAGACAGACTGGTTGTCTGGGTGATGTGTTTGGGTCGGGAGCAGAAACACTGTAATAGACTTTGTGTCTCTACAGCAGTGCTGCCTCGTACAGGCGTCCGTCTTCATTTTCCAATCAATTAGAGCCCAGTGGAAAACAGGCCGTCTGACACAGGTGCATGTGTGTGTGCACAGTTTCTCTGTAGATGTGTGGATGTGTGTTTGAGAGAGGAAAAAGAGGCAGACAGAGGAAACATGAGGGGTAGTGCATGAGTGTGTGTGTGTGTGTGTGTTTGATTCTGTGCGGTTTGCCAGAAAGGCAGCCTCACCAGATGACGGCCATAAAAAAGTGCCGCCTTGCAGCTCAGCCCCGAGTCACGGCCGGGTTTCTGGCTGACTTGTCCTTGACTTGTTTCTGAGGCCCAGGAGCAGACAGAGTCATACCCATTAGTGCATTGTTGCATGTGACTGGAGCTTTGACCCGAGAGCCTGGGAGCACTATCGAACCATAACCCAATGGGCCACAGTTGAGGGCGTTATTGCCCGGGGCGATGTTCATTCTGCTAACACAGGTCCCCTGGTTTTGCACAGTTTAGCGTGGCACTGCCAGCTCAGCAGTGGGATCGAATCCAGCCAAGGACGAGGACAAGGTGAGAGTCAGAGCTGGGGCGGGGTGGATTTTCCCACTGTAAAAATGTTGGAGTCATTGTCAAAGAAATAGTTAGACATTCTTGAAAATACAGTTATCTGCTTCCTTGCCAAGATATTGATTCAAAGATCAGTAGCACTCTTGTATTTGTCTGTTAAATATGAAGCCAGAGCCAGAAGATAGTTAGCTTAGCTTAGCATTAAGACCGAAAACGTGTGACTTTGCTATCCTGGCTCTCTTTGTCTGCAGCTTCTCTTTAACTCATTAATCGACATTAAAAACAATTTGTTTAATCCATACAAAAAACGAATTCTTCCAGTCTTCATGCTAAGCTAAGCAAACATTTCCTGCCTTTAGCTTCATATTTAATGGACGTGTACAAAAGTGGTTAAATTCTCTGGAAAAAAGCAAACAAAGTGTCTCCCAAAATACTGAACTTTTCCTTTAAGTGTACTCGTCTCATCAGCAATGCTGTCGCGTCACAGCCCATCAGTTTAAATAAACCAGTTGGTATAACAGTGTTTAAAAGATCGGAATGAAATGTGACACATGGAAAATGCCCCGTCCCACTAAAACAATCTCCCTTCGACCTGACAGGAGTCATTTAGCCATTGGCTTCCAACTTCTGACAGCTCATTATTGTTGCCGTGTAGTTCTTAGTACTGTAATGTTGTATTCACAGACAGCAAATGTTTTGGTTGTGGGTGCAGGTTGGGCGAGATCTGTCTGCAGTTTCTTCCTCCTTGTTTTGTCTTCAGTGTTTAACCGTGTGACAGTGGCAGTGACGGCCAGCTCTGAGAGCCCTCCGCCCCCCCTCTTTATCCCCGCTGGTTGTCTGCACAGATCCATTAGCTTCAGGCTGAAGCAGCTGTACTAATCAGGTTATATGGGGGGAACTAATTTGGTTTGGGGTCTGTTTTCCATTAGATTAATGCACACATGCAGATAATAAACATGCAGATTTTTTTTAGATGGAAAAAAAATAACCATTTGCCCAAATTTCCACAGTTTTTAACTACAAGGTGGCCATTTTGCAGTTATAAGTCCTGCACAGTACGGCCTTATCAACCGTGCCGTTGATACTGTTTATGGCTCAGTTTTATGATTCCTCTCTTCTAGTCTACCTCCCTAATTAATTGAACTACTTCCCATTATACTAGATTATCCTTTCCAATTGGGCATTTTCCAGCCAGGATTGTGAAAACAACCTTGGCTGATGGTCATCATTTATCCAGAGTTGCAGCAGACATTATTTGTTTCTGCTTTTACATGGTCTATGGAAAGTGCAATTACAGCAATTACAGATGAGGAGTCACACTAGCTTCAGGCTACAGACCCACTTTGTCGGACTCATACGGGCTGTGAACCTCTGTTGAACACGATTTTAAAACCAGGATTAATCTTTCTTTTCATTGTTTGATTAATTGTACTGCCACCATTACTGATTGGCCAATTAAGAGTATAACAAATGAGGATTTGGACAGTGTAATGGCTGAGTGAGGTTAACCGCAGCCTCCATCACACTCTCCATCATGTTTTTTCTCTGCTTCTTCAGATGGTAGCAAGATGAGCCCGCTGTTTTGCGGTGTCGTTGGATCATGTTGTTGGGAGCAGAATGCAAAGGCAAAGGTCTCAGCAAATTGTTTCCTCAGCTGTGCTGCAGAGGGGACTGTTTAGGATAGGCTAAGAATGGAGAAGCCCTTTTACAGTTGTGTTGTCTTAAACTTTCTCTGCTGGGAGAGTTTTTGTGCCACCATTTTGTGAAGGAGAACAAAAAAAGTTAACAACAAAATGACACTGTTTCCTATGTTCATGATAATATAACATACACATACACATTACCAAATTAAATAAATTGCCTTTCTATGACACTAAGTTGTTATAGGATAACAAATATGAGTTGAAGGAAATGTAACTGCCGCCTGGATATATTCATGTTTTTTTGGGGGAAAAGAGGAATTAAAGGAGGTATTTTGCTTTTGTACAGCATGAATGCATTAGGGAGGTGGTTAGGTGTGGATGGGGTTCATACAAAGCTTAGGACTGTTACACCATGGACCGGGGATTGCATCCTGTGTCCCCAGTGGATTTGGATTTGGCAACAAAATCACTTTGTTTAAGGTTAAGTTTGGTTTTGGTGTGCTGTTAAAGGGACAGTGTGTAGAATGTTGTGGCATCTAGCGGTGTGGATAACACTACTTTAAGATCAATGGCAGTCCACAGTTCTTTCTGCGGCTCTCGTTACCAAAGCTTCCCAAGCGTGTCTGAGAACTACGGTGGCCTTTAGATAACGTAAAAACACGAAAGAGGCTCTCGCTAAATACATGGCTGTGCAAAATGGTGAACCCAATAGTGAAAATGACCTCCTCCCTATGTAGATATGAAGGACTCATTATAAACTAAAGAAAGCAATACAATTTTTAGTTACAGGTGCGTATACTCCAATGGAAACAGGTATGAATATTATATTCCATGTTGTGAACTGTGCCTCAACTCACTGTTGACT
This sequence comes from Anoplopoma fimbria, assembly GCF_027596085.1. Taxonomy (NCBI): domain Eukaryota; kingdom Metazoa; phylum Chordata; class Actinopteri; order Perciformes; family Anoplopomatidae; genus Anoplopoma; species Anoplopoma fimbria. Next base: position 19,194,531 of record NC_072467.1, read on the forward strand.
TTTTCAGTATTAAACAATAAAACAGCCTATGTCTCTTATCTTAAGTGAGTGCTACGAGTTCCTGAACCGTTGACCTTTACCTCACATGTCACGAGCTGATATCGTATTGCAATAGCGTATGAGAGTAATTTCCTTGGAACAGATTAACTGTTGCAAATTAGTTGTATAGAAATGTAATTTTGTAATGTCAAATCCTATTGTTTGGTACATGACCTTCTATGAATACTTAACTGTTCACATTAAGCCTACATACACGCATTGAGCAACCATTTTATATGATCATAGTTAGAAGGTATTGTCCAAAAGCTACCAGAAATCATTTTTCTGTTATGTAAACCATGTTGTCTGGAAGGTGGTGAGTAGCTGTAACTGTTGGACTAAAAGTTAAATGACCTGCTTGCTTTGGTAGTCTGGACAGTGTAGTAACTTTCAGCCAACAACATAAACAAATTTACATTAAATACATAACATAACTTTTCACACCATAGGTTAATCTAATTGTAAATGCTGTACCGCTAGTACAGATTCAAATGTTTCATTTACACACTGTACATTATCAGACATACCTTATACTGTAAGATCCTCTTTTCCACTATTGTCCTCTATAATACAAGAGAGGAAAATACACTAATTTAACAATAAGCCTCAGACACGACACCAAACAAAACACATTGTAGTTTAGAGCTGAAGCGTTCATGCATATTTATGTAGTGAGTTGTTTGTTCCCTGTATCCATCTCCTGACAGCAGTTTTGAAATTATTTATGGATTCCATGTTTTAAGTGGAACAGGAAGACTATTTCAGGCAAAAGCTTTTTATGAGCGCACAACTGCATATGAAAACAGATGGCAAACACAATGCAGTTCTTATTTATTTTATCAGGAAAGAGGAATATAGCAAACTCAGGCCCGGTGAATGATTGCTGCTTTTATAATGTCTGATTTCTGCTCCCTCTGTTCTGCAGCATCTGAGACAGTATCAGTGAGAACTGAGACTGATGAATGTAAGGAATGTAAGCTGACGTCACTGCACGTACTGTAGCTTCAGTCACATGGCTAGGTAAACACAAGTATCCGTTTGGCCTAATGTGTGTGTGTGTGTGGGTGGCACCAGTGGCTCTGATCAAGAAGATCCAGGAGCAAAATGTTCCTTCAAGAGAGTTTTTTGCTCTGTTTTGAAAAAAGAAACAAATGCTTTGTGTATTTTATTAAGATTCCTTCCATGTTTAAATAGCAGGCCAACAAAGTTTTTTTACAATGTTTTTCTTGCTTGTGGTTGGCCTTAATGCTGTTCAAGATCCTGAGCACACATGCATACATGGACATTATTACTGTACACGTCTGTATGCACACAGACATTAAACCTGAGCCATGCACAAGCATATATATAGGGACATACTTAATGTTTATTGTACACCTATCAGGGATAAACTAACAGACATACAGTGTAAACACACAAAAGACCAACTTTTTATATATACAGACATGTAGTAACACACAAACATGCATTTTAACTCACTCACAGGTTGTAGAAAGTGCGTTTACTTGAATAATTCCATCATATGCAACATCATCTCTTCTCCGCTATTTTTTTACTTAACTACATTTATCTGACACCTTAGTTATTAACTACTATGAAGATCAGGATTATACACACTAAACATATATTGAGATTGTAATGTGAGACGCTGAACTTAAGTTGGTTTAAACGTGTCCTTAGTTCGTTGTGCTGACAGCCTTTTACCTAAAGCTGCACTAGTTCATATGTTTGTATTAGAAATATATCAAATGACTAAGTAATGTGAAAGGTCCTGTAGTGACAATAAAACGACACAGAATTATCAACTGACTCTGCAGTTCATCTCTGTTTTAGTTCAATGTCAACCTCTAGACATAGCACCCTGCTGTTTTCAGTAAACAAGCTCTGATAAACCCACTATATGCAACTTGCCCAGCAGCAAATGGCACAAAGGCAAAGTTAGTGACAAGCTGATCGGCATAATGGAGCATTTAGTTATCGTCTCCAAAAGTCGGTTAAGAAAAATTTAAGGAGAGTGAATAGTGGACTCACATTCACCTAGTGGCAAAAAACATTTTAAAGTTTAGCTCGTTAATCTTCGACTCTTTGCTAAAACAACTCCATAAGATGTTATTATGTCAGTGATATGCTATATGCCTTTTGTTCTACATCCAATTGGCAAAAAAAGCCATCACTGGCTTACACACATATAAAGCACAAGTCCACTCACAAATTCAGTTTGTAATATTTTAACCTTAATCACTCTGGGGTTTCCAGTAACAGAGCTGTTGTCACTTTTCAGTAGAGCTCTACTGAAACCATACATCATGATATACCTTTGCCAAAGGCATAACTGCTGCACGGCACAGAGACAACATATTATTGTTACTGTATCTTTGGTTATTATCACATCATATATCACTTATGTGAGCGGGACAGAGAGCTTTTTAGATAGTATATGTTGTGTGGTGCTTGCTAAGACTCCGTGAGCCCCAGCGAGGGTGTGATCAAAGAAGATGGCTTTCCTTTCACTTATGGAGCCTGTAGCCTATTTCCCCAGAGGACAACCAGGATCTCCTATATGTTATCCCCTTGTTTGCTTTGCTCTAAGCCAGGGTTTCTAGGATGGCCATAAGCATGATGATCCATTCCTAATGCCTTTATGTTTTGCCTCATCGAGAGAAGCCCACCAGAGTGAGTCAGAGAAGGCTGTCTCTTGTTCCCCTTTACCTTCATGGTCCCCGCAGACCCCTACATTCCTTCTACATGGGGAACTAGACCCCTCTGGGAATTTAACTGACAAAGCAAGCGTTTTACGAGCTAATGGTGGAAAACCCGCCCATGGGGCTGACCTGAGCCTCTCAGAGGGAACAGGCTCCGCAATGCAAAACCGTCCACCTGCAAAAAGAGGAAGCAGAGATTTATGCTCGCACACAGGTACACATGCTGTTTATTAGCGGCTGGCATTCACACACTTTCATGCATGCACACGCAGGCTTTGAGTACATCAGTCAGTACATAGGTGCTGTCTTGACTGTACATTTATATTTCTACAGCAGTGATTTATAAAGGATGTAGGGATGTGATTTAAAGGCACATGCTTGAGTGGGCAGTCGCTGTCTGTTTGTTGACTGGAGTCCTGTGGGAATCTTGATGGGATTGTAAATGTTCTACATGCAGCTGAAATAGTAGGGTGTGTGTGTGTGTGTGTGTGTGTGTGTGTGTGTGTGTGTGTGTGTGTGTGTGTGTGTGTGTGTGTGTGTGTGTGTGTGTGTGGTCCTCTCTCTGATGAGCATGGACAAAATGGGGAGAACACAGACCTAGCTGAGTCAGGCCTGTGAATAAAAGATGAAATAATGTATGCACTGGAGGCATGAATGCACAAATTCCCATACTGCTTTCATAATGTTGCCGTTCACTGTGTCCTCAGAGTCTCATTCCCCATTCACTGCATTATCTTCTAGCAAAGATTAAGTTAGATGCTAAAGCTATAATGGTTAGATATAAAAATATAGTAAATTTCAGATGTCACTATTGCGCCAAAACTAACTCAATTCGAGTCAATTGAAATGTGTTTGCTTCAGTTCTCATGTCAGAGTCAGGTCCAAATTGTTTTGTTATTCAACTGTTCATTAACTTTGAAATCCCCTCTTGACGTAGGTTGCCTCCTCCAAAAGAAATATTGCCTTCCGTCCCAGTCAGACTTATGGCTTCATAAAAACATTTTACAGTGGAACTGTAACACCCAGCCCTGTTGTCTGAGACCTGCACTCTGCACTAAACCAGCACATATCTATCCATTTCTCATTGCTTAAGTAAGACCAATGAGCAGCAAAATACTGTAAAATGTGGCTTAAGCCTTTATTATCGGCCTAGGCTCCTTATCCTCTCGCCTTTCATAATGTAATTCATAAATGTGACAGAAAGTCTTTAAGAAGACACATAAATCAATATAACCATTTCCATTTTTGTAATGAAAGCTGAGCTGGAAAATAAGTGGCTGAAGCAGGCTGAAGGGCTGAATCACCGAGTTGATGGATGATGGGGAAATGCACTCTTTATCTCAATGCTGTCCATCTTTTCTGATTAACATGTAGCCGGGCAAATGACACACACATAAGAGATCATTTGTTATCCCGTTGATTGGTATGTAATTAGCAAATCAACAAGCAGGTGCAGTCACCTTTGGGGAAATGTGTCGACCACAGAATGAGTGACAGCCCAGCCTTAATATATTCCAGAGGGAGACAAGTTACCTTACATTAAGTAAATTAATTGCAGCGTCACAACCTATTTATTGTGAAAAAGCTCTTCGAAACAAGTGTGCAGTGGCCATAGAGTAGCCACTAGTGTTGTCACAGTTTGAATCGACTGTGAATTAAACCACACAAAGCCCACTGGCACCTTGCAGATTGAACAGAGCAGAGGCTTGTAAAACAAACAAACAAGTGAGTGCTGTGTTCCCTTCTCAGCTTTCCAGGCCCCAGCAGTAATCCTGACTGGACTATTATACACTAATGGTGTTGGCATGCTGTTTTGAGGTGGGCTGCCAGGTCTAGCCAGCCAGATCCCCCCTTTCTAACCAGGCTGAATGTGCGGAGCTGGGAATCTAACTGCTTGAGGAGGATTTTCGGCCAGAGCTCATAAGCAAGGAAAAGCAGTGTGTACACAAATAATATTACAAAAGAGTAAAAGGTGATGCTTTGGTTTAGGCTTTCATGAAGAGATTTCTGCTTTATCATTGGCACATTGCAGGTCGTCGTGTTTGATGATTTTCGAGGTCAGAATATGGGGTACTCCCATAGAGGTTTTCTCTGGGCCACGGCATCCTTGTGGCCTGTGTTTTCACCCTTGGAGACTGACAGATCTATCTCTGGTAGAGCCTCAAACACTGGGTTTCTTCGAGGATCAGGCTAATTCTCTCCAAGGAAACGTAGGGATAAATCCCATTAGTCACACTTCTGAAATTAGCGGAGTCTGAGTAAGAAAGTGTGAAGAGTATGTCAGGGCTAAACAGAGTGCAGATGCAGTTTTGGTGTGGGAAATATATCATTGGATCACATGTGTGCATGTGACTATTGTTAACGCACATGCAATTGTGGTTTTGCTCATTAAGCGTGCGTGTTTGCCTTGCAGGCTGGTGCATGAGACAGAAAATTCCAGAGTGTATGGATGCCAAACAGCTTTTAGGTGTGAGTGTGTGCTAAGCTTTGCATTCACATAAGTGCGTTCCTCATTCCCTGCACACGGCCCCCCTCCGCTTTGGCAGCCCACCTCAATAGTTCCCCTCCCTCCAGCGATGACGCAAATGCCCCAGGATGACTGACCCCCACGGTAAAACCTGTAAAACATTAGCCAGCGTGAATAGGAATGACTCTCCATACTCTACCCTCAGCATGCAGGCAGGGGAGGATTTATTAAATTATTTATTTATTTAAGTGTCCTCCCAGTGGACGGCTGCCGTGCTTTGGGAGGATGTGGCAGAGGAGAAGGTGTGGCAAGGTTTTTGGAGTCGTTTTGGACAACGAGCCGGGCCGTTTGTGTCATAAATGTGCATTTGCCGTTCCTGAGAATTTACACACTCTTTTTCTGCAGTTTAACTGTAAAGTGTACAGTAAAAAAAAGACACATCCCTATTAATTCATAGCACTTAATGTCTTTTTTGCCTCATAGCATTACTATTGCCTTGTGTCCAATTAAATTGAGAACAGTTTATGAAGAGAGTTTCTAAAGGAGGTTTATAGTTTATTTGCAAGAGTGGGAAAGTAAATATAATGGGTAGAAATACGATGAAGACTCACACGTTTCCACTTCTCATTTCCATTTTTTCCATGTGTTTGTTAATCATATGGAATTTTCTTTTCTTTTGCTTGTTGTAATGTAAGTGGAATTTATGTAGCCGGAATGGGCTGTTTCTGGAGTCCAAATGCTATATTTAGATATCTTATAAAGAAAATCTGTCTACACTTCAGAGAAAGAAATGGATGAAGAACACTACGGTAGACCAGAGGGTCCAGTTATCAAAGCTTCCTGCGCTCAAAGCTTAGGTAGCAATTAATGTAGATGATAAACAATAATGTACACTATTACATAAGTTTCTCCAACTGGTGCTGAAAAAATACTTTTATTAGAAGAAATATCCTATAAATATACATTGTCATGATTCTCTCAAACAAAAATGTATTAAACCAAAAAGGACAGTTTCCAAAACGGTGCTATATGGCACTCACCATGAGAATACCTCCACCTGTGGGTGCAAAAGAAGATTACACCTCAATTTCAGAGCTTTGATGAGCAAGGTGGAGTTTACTGAGGCTCTAACAATCATAAAAGTGAGTACAAGAATCTTTGATTGTTGCTTCGATGGTGTTCTTTCAGCTAAGCTGCTGTCATTTCTGAAGCCTTCTTATAGTGAGACTTAGTTGAATCTGACCTAGTTTCTTTTTGTCGACTGAAATGAAAGTGAGTGCGGGAATATCGGAGTCAAGCAATGCAGACGTCAGAATATCTTTGACAGAGACCAGTGATAAAGGAACAAAAGGGGAATAAGTAAGAAAATATTCAGAGACCTGGAGGCAGCGAGTGTGAGTCTGAGTGCATGTGTGTGTGTGTGTGTGCAACTATGTAAGTAGGCATATGTGTGAATTCATGACTTTGCAGACCTGATTGTAAGTTAGAGCATAGTGAGTTTAATTGGACAGAGCTGGGTACACTAAACCCATGGGGCAAGCTGATTAATTAACCCAACCATACTGTTAGATCAGCACTCTCTCTCTTTCTTCTTCCCTTCCCTCAACCAGGAGATCTTTATCTGGCACTTCTTGTATCCATGTCCTCAATTGAAGCTGTATTTGGGTCCCAGTAAATCCAGTTCACTAACAAGCTACCACCGCTACTGAAGATCCAAGTAGACACACATCAACTCCACTCGTATGAAGCCAGTAATGAGGGTCGAAGTAGGACGCGGGAGGCGGAGAATGAAAGAGGGAGGCAGAGAAGAATGAAGGCCTGATCATGAATGAATGATTAAGAAACACTGCACTACCAGTTATCTTGCACTGAGCTATATTAGGACGAGGCAGTTTCCGGTTCCCTTTCCAGACACATTTAGAAAAAGTAATCGGTAGTGAGTCGATGACAGTGGGTCAGACTCATTGCGAGGCTTTAGAGTTATCGGTGTGAAAGTGGAGCTTCACTACGGGTTGCTGTCTGCCACTTCACACTCACAGGGAAGTGGTTCTCTGGTGGGAGCAAGTCAAAAAAACAAGCATATTCCAGTAGTTTGTTTGTGCTTTGACACTGTGGTGTTTACCCAGCACCTCAGAGGCACGGCAGCTTGCTGTGGGCCGTGGCTCGGAGCCATGGTGGTGGACAGGGCATGGCTGCATACTGGCATCCACGCTGCTGCCCTCTTAACACTCTTGGTGAGAGGAAGGCTGGGAGTTTGCTTGGCTGGCACGATTTCATTTTGAGTCATCAGAGTGCAGCTCCTTTACAGAGGGAAGCAGGCTTATTTTGTCTGGCTGCTTTCTTTGTCTGACAATTTTATATCATCTACTGTACTTATGGGAGCCCTTTTCATCATTTACCTTTGTGCCTATAAATCTAAACAAACTGTCATCAAGTCGGACATTAAAAGACAGGACTTCTTGTAACAAGACACAGGTTATAATCTAAATCTGTAAACATCCATCTTCTCCTTAAGCAACTTAATCATAGTGAATCCACTGTAAGACATTTTGGACAAGGGACAGTCCTTGTTTGAGCAAATAGACGAAAATCTGCCAAAACTAATATGAGGTTTCAGTCTGATTTACCTGAATCCAGTCTGTATCTTTGTCCTGGTAGTCTTGTGAAGTTTATTTGTCATTGTTTTTTTTCTTCTGCCTCCGTTTAGCAATAAAACACCATCCGATTTAAAATAAAGAAGGAATTTTGCACTTAAAAGACATCTGGAAAAAACTTCTAAAACTCTATTTGTCTAACTTGTGCAGACTGCTCTCCCTCAAGAGGTCAGTTTATCCCCCAAAAGTTGGAGTTTCTCACTTAAAGTTCAAAGATGTAAATCTCTGAAATTTCTGCCTTCACGCCATCACTTGGAAAAATTGAACAGCAACATCTCTTTTAAGGAGCAATGTCATGGTAACTCTGTGTGTGAAGACTTTAAAAGCAGAAAAAAGTGCCAAAGAAAACTATGGACGGTGAGGTCTTTGTTCCTGGAAAGACACATTGTTGTTAAAGTTTAAACCCTAGTGGGTAACTCTGGAGTTGTAATTTGAGAGAATACAAGTATGTGAACACTAGTTCCATAGTAAAAGCAATGGAAAATAGTTCGAACCTCCAGTCTCTGACAATCCAAGAGGTAGTATGAATGCAAACGTGGCCAAACCGACTGAAATAAAAAACAAATGGACCAAACCTTAATGTTGACAATGCCAGAATATTTATGCCTCTTAATCAGTGTTAAATAACATCCAGTTTGAATTTGTTTGAAATGAATTAAAATTGACACATTTAAACATGACCAGTGGTGCGGATGAGGGGTCACATGAACTCAGTATGTCTTTATCATTCCCAATTTAGTTCATTTAAAGGTCCTTTACTTCGCTGCCCCTTCATGACACTGAACTCCACATTATCATTTCTTTCTCTTGTTTGTTTCTTGAAAGTACAGCAAAATTCCAGAATGAGTTCACAATGGAGCTAGAGTCCCATAAAAATGCCTTAGACCTTGCTGAGAGTTTGTGTGTCATGTTACTCTGGTAGCTATTGCGCCATGATTGAAAGACGTACTTTCAAAGACACAAAGCATTTTATTCCTGAAGACTGGTTTCAGTCTCTTGTAAATCAACAGCATTGCTATAACTAAAAGCCACTGCTAGACCTGAGTTATGGGTTGGTAATGAATCTAGCAGAGGGTGAAACAAAGGGCATAACTTCTACAAAGTTGTTATTTTTCCCAGTAGGTGCACTGGAGCTTTAGGACAAAAACAAATCCATTTGGAAATTTTACTGCTTCGGCTGTGTTGTGCCTCCTGGAGGGTGTCCATGAAAAACCAGGAGATATCTAAGAAATCATTCATGTGCGGTTTTACCTCTTCAGACATAATATTGGCGGTGAACTGTCCTACGTTTTAAGTTTAATCCCCATCCTCCTGAAGCAAAACTTGGTAATAAAGTTTGAACAAGACTTTTTATTACCAGCCGCGACAGCATGTGGCTGGTATTGTTTTCATCTTGTGAGTCTGTGTGTGTGTGTGTGTATGTGTATGTGTGTGTGTGTGTGTGTGTGTGTGTGTGTGTGTGTGTGTGTGTGTGTGTGTGTGTGTGTGTGTGTGTGTGTGTGTGTGTGTGTCATCATGGCAAATGGTCATGGAGACACCTACTGTAGCAGGAACTACAACAGATGTGGTTTTGAGTACTTTGCCTGGTGTTTATATTTACGTCTCTCTGTCTGTGGACAGATTTTAGCAACGTGATAGTATAACAAGATCAAAATGAAAGCCAAGTTCGAAGATGGCTGTGGGAACAAGAGTGATGGATTATGGTCTCTGTTTTTTCTTGTTTCTTATCATTGTTTATTCTTGTTTGAAAAGGACTAACTGGCTTAGAAAGAAGACGTATATCCTCTTTGTGTTGTCATATTTGTCTTTACTTTTTTATTGACCGTTATATACTGTAGCCTCTGTGAAGTTATTGTCTAGTTCTGCTGGGTTTCTTTTGACTCTTGTGGCTTAAATTTCTTCTTTTTGTTTTTGAAAAATAGATGATTGTTCTACGGTAATTCCTTGTTTATTATGACACTGGTGATTTGAAAGCTGGAAGCACTAACACCCCAAAATTTTGTTTACTAATTTTCCAGCACTTGTAAAGAACATTCAAACACAGTGGCACCAGACTGCATCCACTGTTTGGTTTAGTAAGTGAGTAGCACACCATCCACATGTATTTGTTGATGAAATGTTATGAGCCGGTCTCAGAGGAAATGAAGTCCACTGTGGCCCGTAAAGTCGCTCTGTGCAAGCGGCTATCTGCGGCGCTCAAATTTTATGCTCAGCTTTGAATTTGTGTGGGTTTTTTGTTTTGGCACATCAAAGGCTGCATGTAGACTTCTGTGTAGTCTGGGTCTGTCTCTCAGTGCATGGAGATGAAAGGTTGGGTTACATAAGACTGTAAGACCGAATAGGCTGTTTATGTGTGTGCGCCTGGAGAGCCTCACTGATGCTTAGACCTTCTAATGGAGCAGGACTCCGCTGTGACCATGGAGGGGCTGCTGCCAGCTCCTATACTGTAAAAGAAAACCCCGTCGTCAGAGCAGTAAAATAAGACAAACAGCTCACTGACTGGCTAATATTATCATTCACAGTAATTTACATCTCATACATGGGCCCTTTACACAGCTGATTGCCTGTTTGACTTCCTTTTTCATCTAGCATGGTTATTTTAATGCATGAGAGGGTACACACACGCTTGACAGAGCTTTAAAGTGACTCACAGATATTATCATGCTTACGATTGAAGAATCCAGGCTCCTCATAGCTGCAGTCCTTGGGCTAGAAAATGGAGGATGGGTGAAGAAGATGTTTGTTGAGAAAGGGCAAACCCCTCATATTGCACTTAAATCAAAAAAAAAAAACTCCTAAATGTCAAACTGTGGAAAAGCTGGTGTGCTTTATGAATGGATGTGCATCGTGTTGTATGTGATGTTAAATTAAGCTGCCCTTGTTTTCTTACTGTCAGGGTTACCGCCGTTTTCTGGAGCCATTACAAAATTAAAAACACAGGATTTAAACTTGCTTTGACTCCCAACTTAATTTATAGTGCATGTGTCTTAAGGCCCTGAAAACATAGGTTCTCAATCAACTTCTTACTGCAACTGGTTCAATTAGATTCATATATTTAAATGTATAACGAAACTATCTTATAGCTAGAAAGGTGCACTCATTGGAGTGCAGACTCCACCAGATGTCTGCACCGGCGCTGTGCAGGTGTTGGTCTCAGCTCTGTCTCACAGGTGTAACAATAACTTGAAGGAATTATTTATGCTTAAAGTATTTTTTTATGACAATGCATGTGTAAATGTAAGATTGATGCCAAATAAAGAGGCATGAATTAACTGTGTCTGTGGCTGCAGAGCAGTGGCTAAGCGGCAGCGATGCAGATAGCTGCGTGTGTAGTTCTGTTAGCTGATAGCCAAATACAACGTGAAAAACAAAAGTCGGCAAAGTGCTATTCCTACTGTGTCTCACTTGCCTTGTCTCACCTCACCTGCCCAGGTAGGGGCCGCAGAGTAATGAGTGAGGAGTCAGCAGTCAATCAATGGCAGTATCAAACAGGCACTAAATGCTTGAGTTCCTCGAGCCATCAATGAGCACACAAAATATTTAGCTGATTGGTGCAGCAGTATGCAAGATTAGCCGTGGACAGACACAGAGGCACACACACGCGCAAACACTCAGTCACTCATTATCTCCTGGCAGAGATGATTATAAGGCAACAGGAACAATGTGTTTAGAACCTAGCAGCACTGTTGAAACACCACACCACAAAACAACATATCTGTCCAGATGGACCAGAAGCACAGACGACCGAAACCCACAGTTTTATAATGTTTTCTCTCACAGCATGACACAACTCAATGACCTCCTCTGACACAGTAAATTACACCTGAATTATCAATTTGGCTCTTATGCTGAGCCTCTTGCCTCAGTGTGTGCACCAGCAATTTGTCACAGCGACATGCTGGGTTTCTCAGGGCTTCTCAGTTCTGGGGCAGAAAGCCCTAACAGAGGTGGGGGGGGTTGACTTGGCTCTCCTGCAACATGTTCACCAAAAAAAATCAGTGACAGAGCTGCACTGATGCATTCGGTGACTCCCAAGAAAGTGGAAAACGGGTTTAAGAGGCCTGTGGGAGGACACAGTGGTTGGTAATTAGACAGCGTAAAAATCCACAGCCCCCACCAGGCCCTTAGGCCGTGAATAGGAGCTAAAGTAAACCAAACCTGGCTGTGAAATTGCATTAGACGTCTGCGCTTAATGGAAAGTAAAAAAAAAAGATAGACAAAACCCAATTTTTGCATTTACGAGCGTTTCCATTCCCCTGTCCATACACACACACTTCCTCAACTGTTTGCATCACCATTCCTGCTCCTCCTCTTTTTCGCTACAGCACAGTATTTCTCAATTACGGTGTTGCCTTTGTGCAGAAAAGTTCTGTTGTGGGACGCTAACAGGAACAGGATGTTCATGACTGTGGTTTGAACATGTCTCTCTTTTCCCACAGATGCTCTCCCGTTCGGATTGGGACCACAAGAGAGGCTCCCGAGGATCACAGGTTAGCACTGTCCACACAAAAAGAGACGCACTAGTAATAACAATAATGTTAAACAGCTGGAAGGAAAACACACAAACACACACAGGAACTAGTTCCCTGATCTCTGTCACTCGCCCACCCACACCTTATAAATGATGCAAATAGCAGAAATCCTACCACTAACAGGCCCGTTCACCCACTCATTTCAGCCCTGGTTAAACAGCATGTCCAGAGGTGTCACTTCCCACCAGAGTCCTTGTTGTGCCCTTCTAGTCTAAAGGATGCAGGTCTGTGATTTGGCTGTAAGGTTCTGCACAAGCCATTAAAGGCCAGGGAATTGAAACTAGGGGGACTCAGGTGAAACAGCTCGTAGAGGGCAGACACACACAAACACATTGAGATTACCTTTCCCATCTTTAGGGGGGGAGGAATGTGTGTGTGTGTGTGTGTGTGTGTGTGTGTTTTGGTGATTGGTGTATTGAGGTGCCACAGGGCTGAGCTCTAGAGTACATGAAGAACAAACATTGCCCTTGGTGTTGGCATGGCCATATACAGTATGTTCTGCTATCAGTAGGACATCTTTCAGAAAGTAATAGACAGTGCGTTCCTGCTGACAGTGTATGCTGGGGTAGCAATAAAAAAGTTGTGGTTGCGGGGTGAATTGGGGCCTTTTTTTTATGAAAAGCTCTCATAACTGTGCAGCGCAGGACTGGGCTTGAAATCAGATTACACACTGTAATTTCCTAGAGATGCTAAGACTCATAGAGCGGTATATCTGTTCCTGAATCAGCCTTACAGTAGTATCCCCTTTGAGCAGAGACATTTTCAAATAGCATGTTACCCTTTTGAAATATTGTCCAAGGCTCATATCAATTTGTTATGTGGGGTTAGTGCTGTAGGCAAGCACATAGTTTTTGATTGATGCATTCCCTAAGCTGCCATTTAGACTCAGTGGTCAGCTCAGTCTTTTTTTTTTTTTTTTTTTTTTTTTTTTTTTTTTTTTTTTTTTTTTTTTTTTTGGGGATTGGTGCTCTGCGTTCGTCAGTGGAATCCTGTAATAGTCCAGAGACTGACAAGACGTGTAAGAAGCCGAGGCTTATGTTGGCATCTCTCTCCATCTCATGGCTATTTTCCCTTGGCTCTGCTCTCTCGGACCGGGCTGCCGGTCAGAGAGGCTGGTAGCGCTCAACTATGCCATGGCACCTCGTAGAGTTTGTAAATCACACACTCCGCTCTTTACCCGGTGACCAGAGAGTTTGAGTGATCTCCACTTTGTCGTAGTCGCCAACATGCACACATTAGCAGGCTCATTTTCCAAACCGCGTTTTTTTTTTTTTTTTTTTTTTTTTCCCCACCCGTCCAAAGCATGCGGTGGATGTTTTAGCCTAGGAATTGACAGTGAAGTTATGTATGGAGAGAGCTATTTAAATATTTGTATTCGACTTGAAAACACATTGGTTTTGGAACACTACCCGGGGAGATTATCGAAGAAAAGAGTGTTTGTAGGTCCCGGATCTTGTGACTGTTATTCTAAATTACAGAAAGGCTGGAAGAGTGGTCTGTGAGGCAGACGAACCATGACATGGCAGTCATGTTGAAGATTTCTCAAAATCACTGTGAGCACTTCAAACACTTGAGACCAGTGATTCTTAAAATGCTGTTTTTTGTCGTTGTTAGAGGTCACTGACCTTCTGGTTGGTCCAATCATGACAGTCAAGTACAGTATTTTCTCATTAAATTGGGTCCTTTGGCATGACTGAATTCTAAGGTGAAATAGATTGAAAACATTCAACTTCCTGAGCTAGTGACCGTCCTCTGCCTGGTAAATAGTTGTATCTGCAAAGGATACAGAAGCATTAGCAGTTTTCAAGCTCCTACTTTTATGACGTGTGACAGTAAAACACCTCTGAGCTGGTGCCATTTCTCAGAGAGAAAGTGATGAATAGAATGACATTTTAATTTGGTTTAATTTATAGCAGGCCTATTCGGTTTGCAAGATTTAAAAATAAATTGTGACTGTGCTCACTGCTGATCATGGATTTATGTTTAACCACTTGTATCATGTGGTAAATCTTCGCTCAGTGTAAGCGTTCTGTATTACGTTTGCCCTGTCCTATGTGTCGGCATTTCTTGCTTGCTCCTGTCTCTACCGGTCTGTTTGTGTGTCTCTCTAGTTCTGTTTTTTTAATCTTACTTGGTTCCTTTGTTGGAATCAAACCCCCTGAAATATGTGTAAGGAAAAACAAGCCTCTCCTCGGAGATGAGATAGCTGCTTGTAAGAGGTCAGTTGGCTTGACCTTTCACAGTAAATCATTAATGAGGCAGTTATTATTTTTTGTTTTGTGTTAATACCCCTCAGATCCCACAGCACACCCCCTTTAATAAAATATGTAATAGTGTGTAATTGTATCCTGGCTGCAGCCGAGGACCTGGCTCAGCACAGCTTCGGTCTGAGTTGACAGAGGGGTTTGTGAGGGGAGTTGGGTCGTGGTGGGGGTTTCGTCGGGAAGTGGGAAATGCAGTTTTGGCTGTCGGAGCTCAGGCAAGGAGCAAAGAGTGTCTCAGTGGAGTTTTCTGTTACCGTTCTGCTGTGATTCACACAGTATCGCTGCTCCCTTATTTCAAATAGAGAACATCACCAACTCCCAGGCTCCTCCTCAGCTACTCCATCTGGACAGATGTAATCAGGGCCATTTCTGCACTGCCACTGAAATAGAAAACGGCACGGTAATGATTTTTCAAACATGCAGAGAGTTCTGTGTAAATGAAATCAACCTAAGAAAAATAATGAATGCACTTAAGTATTTTTTATTTAATATATTCCCCAGCTTCTTGCTCAGCAAATCCCTGTATATCTCAGTGTACGGGGGGTTAATTGCACTTTGTGCTTTTTGAGGATCCAGAGTTGCTTACATTATTCAAATGTGTTTACTAAGAGAATCAAATACCTTTCGTTCTCCAGTCGGCCCCCTGAGGTATTTGTCTCTCCTGTAGGATACATTATATTCTCACCATTGCACAATTTTTAGAAGCTTCACATATCACTGGTATTTTACTTGACTCTTAGAGGACTGTATGTTTAGATGAGGGAGCCAAGGGGTTAAAAGTGCAATAAGTGGAGCGTCTCAGAAATTGCAAAAATGTGACCTCTCTGTCTGTGTATCCCATTAATAATAATCATTGGACAGAAGGATCAGCGTTTTGTTTGTTGCATCAAATGCACTTCATCTGTCTTCTGTAGAGTTATTGGCAAAAACATGTGGACGCATCAGGAACACCAGCAAACATGTTTCAAATGTTGCAACAGTAAATGTCTGTGGTTTTGTTTATAATGTGTGATGTTTACCATGAAAAAATTACTTTTGTGCATACACATATCTCAAGTTTAAATATTGTAGATGCAGTAGAGTCCTGAGTACAGACAAGCTGTGTGGACAAACAGCTTTTCACTCTTCAAGAGTGATTGCTGGTTTGTTTTGACTGGCCCTTGGTTTGGTTTACATGAACTGCTGTGCGGGTGTTAATCTATGGCATGCCTACTGACGTAGTTTTCCAAACTGTGTTATTCACTTATACACTGTTGTTATTCATAGGAAAATGTCATTCCAGCATGTCCAAGCATGGTTTAGTATATGACTTGGCTCGTTGAAGAATCATAAAAATTGTTTGTTAATGCTGGTAGTCAGTTTTCTCAAATGTAGCTTTTCAACAAATGCTGGGGGCTTGTGACCAAATATCACACTGATTTGTGGTAAATTTGTGACCAGAGGTGCCTGGCACAGGGGCCGGATTAGGAGGATCAGTGGGTGTGTGAAAGGCTGGCATCAGTCGAAACAGGAACTTTTCTGCCTTTTAACATCAGCATGCCTCCTGCCAGTTAAATGCAAAAGATTGGCCAGCCACAAAAATACCAAACAGCTGCAAGCATGAGAAAATCCACATGCTCCAAAAATATTACTTCTTCAATAGCACAAGGTCACCACAATAATCTCCAATGGCACAAAAACAGGCTCTTATATATTAAAAATTAGAGATAAATATATTTCTAAATGCCCCAACCGGTAACTTGCTCTTGAGCAATGTATTTAACTGATAGAAATTGTAAAAATCATTCACTTCTCTTTCGCTAAGAACACCCTCCCACAGGATAAAGCGCAGCACAAAGTGTAGTCTGACTACTTTATTTATTTAAATTGGAAACACACAACTTTCAACTTCTCCCACTGGCATTTCCAAGTGGTATTAGACAACCGGAGCGATTTCCGTTTTCCTCATAGACTAGCAACTATACAACACAGGACACACTGCATTTTGTTTTCCACAGTTACTTTGGTTGTTTCATCTTCTGGAATTTCCGCTGCAAGGGATAGTACCTGCAAAGAACTACATTGATACTTTTTGGCAACTGAGGATAGCTAATGGTAGCTTCTGGGTAAAACAAAAGTGCTATCCACTTCCTGATTTAGTTGCACAATGGTTGATGCACCTTCTTTGGGTCGTGAATCAAGCCGTCATTATCCCAGGAGATCTAACCTGTTGGCAGATAGAATCTCATAATGAAAGCCAGGCTTATAGGGAGCCAATCTAAAGGCAGATGGTGTCATTATTCTGTAGCCATTACATTGTGCAATCACCATTCACTTCATAATGAAAAGTTAAAAGGCAGTTTGTAGGATTTTGTGGCATCTAGCGGTGTTGTTGCATATTGCAGTCTATTGAAAACACCTTTGCTCACTTCTCCCTTGTCAAGACTGTGGTAACGAGAGCCGCCAAATGCATAACCACCTAGCTCAGAGTCAATACTTACCATAATAACATTACTTTAGGAGCAACGGGAGCCAGACGGCGGATGGTGCTAACACAGTTTTTCTGCGACTCAGTTACAGTTCACAATCACTATGGTGGCCTTTGGGTAACGTAAAAACGAGAAAGGCATCTCTAGTGTTTGGTTTGTCTGTTCTGGGCTACTGTAGAAACATTTTGGTGCAACATGGCAAACTCCATGAAGAGGACCTGCTCCTTATGTAGATATGAAGGGCTAAAATAAACACAACGATTCTTATTTTCAGGTGATTATACACTACTGAAAACATAGTTATAAATATGATATTCCATTACTGCTAATTGATCCCCAAAGTGCTACACACTGCCCCTTTAAAGCCCAAAACTTGTTTATTGCCAGTTTGAAGCAATAGTGTAATATTTTCGGAAACACCCCGATTTGGTCTTCTTGCTGAGAGTGGACGGGAATATACCACTCTCATGTATGTAATGTAAAAATGAATCTTGAGACACTTTTTTAAAGCTAGCTTTTTTCTGTGATACTTTCCCCAGACAGGGGTCACTGTGTGGGGCCGCTACAGAGGTGGATGTGGCTGATGAATGAAACTGATCATCTAACCTGACGGGAAACGTTATATAACCTCATGATATTATGTAACTTACTCACAATTCAATCTGTTTCTTGACGTCCATTGATGATTCTAAAGTTTTAGTTTGCAGATTGTTGGAAGATTTGGAACATGTGGACTTTTTTTCCAGCCAAGACAAACTTGCGCCAGGGATGGTAGATCCTTTCAATTCTTAATCTTTCCCTGCAATCAGCTTTGTTTGATAGCTCAGAGCTCTTGCTCCTCGTCTCACAAACATTCTTTAGATAACTGTAATGGGAGGATTTTTAAAGGCAGATATACAGTGTTTTTTAACAGCACATTTTTTCAAATTAAGCAAGATCCTTGCTTGTTTTTTTGTAGCAGAGCAGGTTTGCCATTTTTTCAGGTCAATAAGAACAGCACAAATTCAGTTGGAGCAAGATCCCCACTGTGTCCCCGAATCTCAAATGCTACCAATGCACCTGGAGCCTTTCACCACACTTTATTTATCAATGACATGTTTTGGGCGTTAAGGGGCTTGCTCCAAGTGCAATATCAAACTGCGCACATTCATCATACCCTCCTAGGTTACATTTTTTTAGGTATTCAAAATTATTGACATCATTCTCATCCTGCATAGTGTGTTTAACTGGGTGCACACATGTGTCTTTGTGCTGCATGCTCAGGATGATGCCATTTTCACTGTATATTTGTGAAAATATCATGTGTCAGTCTTTGTCTATGCAACATTTGTTTTACTTAACTTTTGTGTTGGCTGTGGTGTGAAAACTAGGTGTTAAGTTTTTAGAAGTTGCACAAGTTGTTTGTTCGTGCACGCATGCGTGGTTGGAGAAGCTCTGACCAGACAGATGTTCTCCAGCAGCTATATATTCTGCTTAAACCCCCTTTTGAGCAAACTCCTAAATCAGCCTGTAAATGAGCTGAGAGACAGGTGTTTACGTCTTATCCTCACAGCATGCTTTAAAGCAGAATATAGGAAAGAGGAAAGGGAGGAGAAGAAAAAGAGAAGTGGAGAGGAGAGGAGAGGAGGGATGAGGGGGGTACAATAGTCTTCTGTCCAGAAACGTTCCATCGACCATCCCACAGGACGTCTCCTTGACTTTAAAACTTTAAAACGGATTAGCTTGGTCCCCGTGCTGACCATTTGTCAGATTTATCAATAAATGGGTGTCATTATCATGTGTGGATCAACACGTGTGGAGGAATGCCCTCGCACCAGCTGAACACACGGCTTTTGTCCTTTTGTAGACTAAAAGGAAAAGTGCATAAATACAGTGACTTATCTGATATGACTAGGAAAAATAAAACGCCAAACCTTCACTGTTCCCACAAGTCGAGACGAATGAAAGGTGTTCACACATGTGTTGTTCAGGTCAACCTCTTGCCACTTAGCCAGTGTAAACAGTATAATTCAGGGTGCCTGGCAGCTGGTGTCAAAGTGAATGGGACATTGGGGGAGAAAAATCTGATAACATTCTTTGGAGAAAAAGGGAACTCGTGAGCTTATTAGATAAATTTGTTGGCAGCCAAGACTGACGTATTTAATTGTGGTTGTTCAACTGCTCTCGGCAAAGCAATTAAGAGTGGGTTGTGAACTTTTCACTTTACCCCGCAAAGACAGGGCAGGCTCACACTATGATGGTGGCTTCAAAGCACAGGGGAGGAAAGGTCAGAAACAGACGAGGGCTGGTGGCCGTCTCAGGGGTCGAGAGTGAGGAAGTCAAAGGTCGGATTCTAGCTGAGGCATTGCTAACGAGTCCATTTATTAAGCATTAAGTACAACACAGCTGTGCTCAACATGATTAACTTCATGTTGTTGTTCACATGTCTAAAAGGCTGCAAGTATGTCAACTCCTACAGCTGTGAAGGACCACTCCCTCCTCCTCCTCACGTTTTGGCTTTTGTCTGAGCTGAAAGGAGCCATATAAGGTGTAGGTTAAAGCCTTGATGTGTGAGTGGATGGACGAGTGCATGTGCGTGTGAAAAACATTATTAAAATACACTTTACAAAGCTTGGCCTCATCTCAGTCTGACACTGTGATTGAATATGTCTCCTATGATAGTGGTCCAAATGAATTGTCTATTGTTTTCCCGCTTTCATATTGTTGTTGTTGGGTATTGTTTATAGATGTCATTTGTGCCATGTTGGTTTTTTCCCTGAGCTAAGTGCACTATTGAGACATAATTTGGTTATGGCTGTGCTCACTGTCATTGTCCTCTTATAATATATTCTCAATAAACATGGGACAAAGCTGATGAGTGTTAATTTTTGCTAGGGGACAATTGGCCTCCCCACATAATTTCTGAATACAGACTGTGGTAGTTTTTAAATCAGTCTTTGTTGTGTCAGCAGTAGATCCTGCTGTGATATAATATTTTATAGTAAAGAAAAAACAGTTGTGAAAGCATATTCAGATCCTTCATTAAGTAAAAAAAGCAAACGTAAGCAATGTAATGATAATCCATTACTAGTTATGCATTCAAATTGTTACATAAAGACAAGTATGTTCGAATTAAAAGCTAAATGTAAATATACTAGTTTCAAAAGTGAAAGTAGTCTTTCTGTAGGTAAAGGGCCTCCATAGGTTCCATTGATAAATAATTATGATGCATAAATGTGCAATCCACATTAAAACACAAAATTAGTACCTTGCTAAAAAAGCTGTTTCATTGTATATATGTTAAATCAGTTAGCATCCCCAATGGGTGTAGTATTGTTGTGTCAGAAGTTTGCTCTATTGCATTTGTAAACAAGTCTAACAATGACATCACTGTGCACTGACACAACCTGGAGTACACCTCTACATCAATGCAGCAAGATGAGAAGTCTAACCACTAGAAGTCAGTGAAAACTAGAGTTTGAGCTGCTGTTGTGTTGCTCTTTAATGTTGAAGCCATTTTATAAACTTAAAAACATAAACTGTATTAGAATCAACATATAAAACAGGTACATAGATGAAATTTGACCTCTGCATCTAACCCATCCTGAGCATTTAGCACACTTTCACATGCAGACAGAAGGAGCAGGGGGATTAAACCTTGTGGTTAACCTGCTCTACCATTTGCTTTATTGGCACATACACTGATAAAGCTGTTATTGCAAGTCCAATAGAAATTCCTGAATCCTTGTGGTTCCATCTTGTTCTCGAGGGAAACATATCTGGCTCTCGAGCTGCTAAACGCTCCACTAAGTTCACAAACTAGTTGCTTACTCTGTCCGTCGGTGGTTTGGCGCTGGACAGGAAGTGAACAGTGGATCTGTTAGAGCTAGCAGTTTTTTGCTGATGGGAGCAGTGAGACTGAACCAAAACAATAAAGCAAAGACAATGAGCTTAAGGTGCCAAAACACTCTGTGGAGTTGAGGGAAAATGTAGAGTTATTATTCTTTATGGGTTTGTTTTTATGGTCAACACCTTCTAGTACTATATGACCCATTGTTTATATAAAATATTTATCAGTGCAACTTAAAGTACAAATACCTCAGAATTATTCCAATTCTTTTTTTGTGCAACTTCCCTACAAAATCTTAGTTTTGCCCAAAAATGTTTGCTTGTACAACTTTAATACACTGTCAGTTTCCACCACTGAGAGAGTTTGAACTGTTTGTCTTAATGCAAAGACATAACTCCACCATAGTTTATTCCATTGACTTCCATTTCGGTAGAATTAACAACACAAGTGATGCCACACCTGCCACCCAAGAAGCTTCACACAACCACTATCAGATCCAGCCATACATCATCATCGACTCACATTAACCACAGCAGCAGTGATGTTTTATTTCACCTTTATCTTTCTCCCTGTCACCCCACAGTCATCAGGCACCACTGTCATGGTGGACATAGCAGTGATGGGAGAAGCCCACGGACTAATCTCAGACCTGCTGGCTGACCCCTCTCTGCCCCCCAACACCTGCACCTCACTGCGGGCCGTCAGCAACCTGCTGACCACCCAGCTCACCTTCCAACCGCTGCACCGGCCGCGCCCCGCTCCCCTGCTCAACCCCGGCGATGCCTACACTTTCTCCGACTCAGAGGAGGGACCAGAGAAGGGGGAGAAGACGTCCATCCATAAGGTAGAGATGTAGATGAAGATCATGATTTTCCCTTTACTGGTAAGATATACAGGGACAGGAAAGTGAGGATATTACACCCACTTATCAAAAGTCAGAATTGTTAATCAAAAGTAGTCATAGTACTTCTGTTTTTGGGGGGGGGGGGGGTTGAGATTAATCCTTAGATGGAAATGCAGTCCGCTTTATTAGGGCCAAATGATTTATACACCACACAGCGCTCCACACACATGTTAATCTTTTAGCCCATGTTTCAGCTAATGAGTGCTTCCTGCTCTCAGAGCTTTTAGCATCAAATGAAGGAGCGTATTTTCATAGAGTTGAGTGAAGAAAAATAGAGCGTGTCTACTGCTCCGAGCACTGTTCTCCCTTTCATAGCCACAGCTGTGTCAACATGACAGATGTGCCGAGCCAGACAGTGTGTGTGTGTGTACGTGTGTGTACGTGTGTGTGTATATACATATGTAGTCGTGAAAAGGGAGAGGCAACATGAAGGTGAACACATCTTTCAAAAGGTTACAAAGAGGGACGAGTATGTGTCAACAAAGCTGGACCCCCCACCACAATTACGGATCCAGTTATTAATCTCGGGAAGGTACCTATCCCAGCTGTTTCGGAAGCTGCCGTGTGGTCGATGGCTGCCATGCCATCAAGCCAATTTTGGGCTGACAGGTGGACGTTTTTTGTATATCGTCTTAACTTTGTCAAAGTAGCTAAGACAAGCTGTGCCTGTGGAGCGGCCGGTGAGGCTGCCCTCATTAAGACTCTGCTCCCCAGAGATGACGTGCAGCCTCTGACTGCCCAGGAGGAGAGTAGCGGGAGGAGTGAAGGTGGTTAATGCAGGAGTGGAAAGCCCTGTGCTTGCTTTTCTGCCTCCTGGCTAAGAGTTTGATGTCCATCGTGGTGCATACTGATGCCTTTCAAGCACTTTTCCAAAAACCCATTTTCTATCCAACACAGCGTTTGTTCTCTGTGCTGCAAAGAAGGAAGAAACACCTACTGTACATGAAAGAATACACAACTAATTATGAAATATTTGAAGTTTCATCAATCTTACTTTTATTCTGACTAAACAGTTATAGAGATAGGTCCAGGTATGGACTTCAATCAACACTGACTTTTTCTTTTTATGTGAGGATGGCCTGGTTTTTACCATGCTGTTGCCGTTGGTGATGCGTGTGTTTCTGTGATGTGATGTTTTGCTTTTGGTGTGTGTCTGAAGGGTTTACATTAGAAAATGGAACGATGGTGCTGCAAAATCATACCACAGCACCATTATTACGCATTCAAAATCAGGAATTAAACTTTTAAAAGCGTCTGCTAAATGACTGTAATGTAATGTAATGTTATATTCATGCAGTTTTAGTATACAATGTATTGTTCAAAACATGTCGGTAATACATAACTCTAATCATAACAGCATCATACACAGGATGTTTTGGGGACAACCCTGGTATGTGCAAATTTAAATGCAATTTTGAGTGCTTAAATGTGACAGTGCTGTCTGAATGTGTACATAGTATGATTGGGTATTGCTCTTTTGTGTGTGTGTGTGTGTGTGTGTGTGTGTGTGTGTGTGTGTGTGTGTGTGTGTGTGTGTGTGTGTGTGTGTGTGTGTGTGTTTGTGTCTGTGTGTTTTGTATGCATTTGCCTTCACAAATTGGTTTATCTGCAACTGAAATCAGCTAATGCTAAAACCAGGCATTTGTATTGGTCTTAAATTAAGGTTAAAGGTTATGGTAAAGCCCAAAGATAAAGTCAGTGAAATGTCCACTAAAGTGGTTCAAACCGACAGCGTGTTTGAGTGTATGTGCTTGCACTCAGTAAATGACGCCTTGCTCTGAATGGGCCCATTCAGGATTCTGAGGCGATCTTTACTAGGTCACCCTGCAGAAGACTGAGAGAGAGAGATCCTGCCATGTTTGGCGCTGATGTGCCAAGCTGCTGCATGGCACCGAACAGATGGAGGCGCCACAAGGGCACAGACCACTGGGAATCCCAGAGAAAGAGCAAAGATAAGACGGGTTAAAGAAAGAGACTGAGAGAACGAGACAAAAGAGACATACAGAGAGAGAATAGAAAGCAGAGAGGCAGAATCCATGTGATGAAATCTGTGCAATGCAATAATGGAATTGTAACTTTTAATGTTACTGTGAGAGGCATCGTTGGCACAGCGGCCCGCCAATAATCTCCAGTCAGTGATGACTGTTGATTTCTTGGATCGACTGAAGGAAAAATTAAAGTGCCCCATGAAAGATTATGCATATTCTATCAGCTCATGTGTTTCATCTTCAAGAAAAACAATTGTCCCATCTAGATGATTAACTTGACTGCAGACAAAGCAAATAAGCATTAACCTTATCTCACAGGTGGGAGTGCTTTAAGAGCCAACGCAATTATAGCCATGGGTTTTTTTTCATTTGTGTAGTTAGGTTATGGCTGAGGATTTTATTAATTTATGGGAAATAGTGCTGAGAAGGGTTTACCTTTAGTGTTAACTGTGTGTGTGTTTGCAGCGTCTTAGGCGGAGTCTACACCCTGGTCTTCTGAGGAGGATCTCTTCCACGTGGACCACCACCACCTCCGCCACAGGCCTGCCCACCATTGAGCCGGGGCCCGTCCGAAGAGATCGCAGCGCCAGTATCAAACCCTACCATGAAGCACTCACCTGCAGGTACCTGAGCTACAGCTGAACACCTGATGTCTCATTCTCCTCTCAGCATCCTATCCTCTGAAACTTTTACTTTTACTTGTGCTCCAGTTGCAGATTTAGCAAATGCAATTTTTACATTACTTTTTTGCCTGCTGTATTATTTTTTCCTCCCCAGAGGGAGCTACATGGAAAAAAAGTTGTTTTGTAAAAGAATTTTGTATTTCGGTATACTAATTAGATCCTACTGTGCAACTACTACTTATGCACAACTATGGTGCAAATGCGGACTCCTACAATGGCTAGCACAGTATGACACATCACTCTGAGGCTTTAGAGGTTTATTCCCAGCAGTGTGGCTGTAGTTATACCAAAGACAGCTTGAGTGAACAGTAATGGCGCAGCAGTTCGGAAGAGGATGTGTGTGCATGGGAGCAGGAATGGAAATATGCCCCACAGGCAAACGCATTAACCTGAATAGCTAAGACACACAAAAACTCTCTGCACGCTGAGCTGAAGATAGCACGAGACTCAGGCTACACAGAAGTATCATGGTTCAGAAGTAGATGTGTATGCTAGTGATACAATTTTTATTTCGTTTTATTTTTCTTTGCATACTTTTAATGCAATAAAATCATAAATCAGTACAACCACAAACTGTACAACCACATATATTTACATGTATTTGCAAATATTATTTTTATCTATCAATAATGCCTTACAACACTAAGCATAGCATATTATAAAGCATCTTGTAATTACTTGCCAGGTCAAGTGTAATATTAATTTATAATTTTTGGTCACTGACATTTTTTTTGCTCATGCTCAGGATCATAGTGTATTATAATCCCCACAGTTGTAATACATTATAATCTTTTCATTATACATTAATACATTTTAATCACTTGTGTAATGCATTATAATGTGATTATCAGTTACTCTAAGTGCTAACTGTGTTTTCAAATAAAGTAAAAATGAATTTGAATATATATGTATATATAAATATATATAATTGGGGTTTTCTTTTGTGGGGGGGGTTGTTGGATATAGAGAAGGTTGCAGGATAAGTGTAAGTATGGATGAGCGTATGTGTGCATTCATGGGTTTGTGTGTGCATGAAAGCATTTATTTTTGTGCTGGGGTTTATGCTTGGCTGCTTTTTGGTTTGCATAAGCTGTTGAGAAAATCTGGCCTGGTAGTTCCATTGTGTTCTGACAGGACTAATACAGATGCAGTGAATGAGTAGAAATGTCAAGACAGGACAGACCAATATTGTTGAAACTACATTGAAACTACAATAAACACAATTTATTAGTGTTGTTATGATTACTAAGTGAAACATTTCAGCATAATTTACTGTGATCAGTGCAGAGATTGCATTCCTTACAATTACTTTGTGATTACTGTGACGTTATGTTTGGATTATTTTAGAACAGCTCGTGTATTTTATGAATTTCAAAAGGGGCAGAACATTGGAGATTCAACTTGAAAATTTTCATCTGTGCATGTTCGTGTGTGCTTCAATATGAGTTATCGTGCACACAATGTTTTTATGATGTGGATGCACAAGCAGTACCAGACATCACATGCTCCCTGTCTTTAAAATATTAAGTATCTCTCAACAAGAAAGAGACTCTTCGTTTTTCATCTACCTTATTCAGTTTCGCCCCTGTGGAGTTTGTGTCACAGGCATGAGAGTCCTCAGATGAAGATCGGCGTTAGTCTGTAAATACAAACGCTTCTGGGCGTCTCTGTGCTGCCAAGCAGCGCCGAGGATGCTTGTCATGTGCCAAATTTTGGGACAGTTAGTACATGGTGTAGGTTTGTCTATATGTGTGTACATGTTGTTGTAGTGAGTTTGTTTTATTTTCAAATGCTGCAAAAGAACTTTCTCTCAGATCTCTAAACTGAAGCTGGAGCTCAATTATTAATGTGAAAAGAACTGCAGAAAGCCCCGTCTGATGCCTGACTCAAAGAAACCCTGAACAGCCTGCTCGGATTCAAACAAAACAGTTTCGACTGATGATAGCCTCTGAGTTCCTGGGTTGGGTTTGTTTGGGAAGTGTATGTGCAGACAAACAGAACAAGAATTCATGCAACTTGTTTCTTACTTACTGTATTTAAGGCTAGTATTAGGAAATATTTAATTCTAATAAATTAAGATTTGTACATAAGAAAACCTGTCAATTTCAGACAGAATACATCTCACAAGCTTATTTTTCACTACAATTTAAGTCTACAACTTGAAATTTAAATCAGCTCACTCACATACATACTGGACCGGTTGAGGAACTTTTAGATAAAAATGAACTCACTGCTGTAAAATGAGGCATGACTCTGCTACTGCATGGCCTATTTCCCACCTCAGATTAATTGAGAAATTATTTTTGGGTTGGTAGTTTTGCAGAAATTACATTTTTTCCAGAAGAGTTGCCATGTTGTTTTTAGTTTGGAAATTACAAGCGGATACCAATTACAGGGCAGCCGGTGATAAGTTGATCCAATCAGGATAAGGAGGATACTGGCTCATTGTACTTTTAAGTATAGTTTGTATATCGTACATATACACTTATGTACAAATGACTTCACTTAATTCATCCAGTTAAAGAAGCCAGCCTACCATTAGTTGTGTATTGCAAAGTATTTTTTGTCGTGAGGAGATTTCTTTATGATTATTGCTGCACCATAAAGCTGAACTGGTCCCGTAAAAACATGTGGCTCCTGTCTTCTAAGGCAGTGGTTCTCAAATGGGGGTACGTGTACCCCTGGGGGTACGTGAAGGCACTCCAGGGGGTACTTGAGATTTTTAAAGAATATATTTAAAATTAGCATCCGTTCAAAAATCCTTTCAAAATAGTTATTTGATAAATATTCAATAAAATATAAGTGTAAGTTCATGAACTGAATTCAATGCCACAATGCAATCTTCAGTGTTGACAGTTTAATAAATCAGACACTGATGGCACAGCGCTGTGTATTCCATCTTTTTTTCAACCAAAAATTCTTTGCGCTGGTTAGGGGGTACTTGGCTGAAAAAATATTTCACAGGGGGTACATCACTGAAAAAAGGTTGAGAACCACTGTTCTAAGGTAATTGTTAAAGCTGAGCTGTCTCGAGAAACATGCTAACTATCCAGTGAAACAATCCCTGCAGCTCATGGTACATGTAGATGGACAAACCTACAATATTCGCTCAGTTTATGGTCCTTATCCAAAACTCATGTTGTGTTAGTTTAAAGTATTTGGTGAAGTTATATTCATGGATTTTTACCTTATTGGCACATTACTTACAGATTCTGAATGTTCAGTTGACATGATTTTACATCACTAAACACTCTGCAGACAGCTTTCCAGTCACATTTCTCTGTTTTCAATTTACCAGAACATATGTTATTTGAATTGTAGAAATGCTTTAGCAAGAGCTCCTTGTGGCGTTTTTACATCCTTATACTAATACAAACTCATAATATTGATACAGCACCTTCAGAAAGACTCACCCACCAACTCACTCTTAGGATGAATTCTGTGTTTTCAATTATTTATCAATATGTTAGTGAACAGTTAAATATAAAGTTAAAATATGTCAAGAAAACCTTCAACAAGGTGACAAACTTTTTAAATAACTTCAGTCGGGGAGGAGTCTTCCATGCACATTATTTATCCGTGGACAACATAAATGTCACATTGTGTATCTGCTAGTTGATAAAAAGCTGGTGGCTTGGTTGCTTTTTATTCTCTTATAAACAATCAATACATAACACACTTGTTAAAATATTTACACAACAAAAGTGTGGGACAACGAGATGCAGAGACAAGAATGAAAATAAATGAAACAAACTATTTATTGCATATTACACAAACAAGGTGTTATGCATACAATTGAGACCTTAATGTTAAATTGATGTAAAATAATAGAATAATTAGTAGAAAATTGATATAAAAGTTGACTACAGTATATCAAACCTTCACATCTAAATGTTTTGTCTTGCGTCTTGAGCCCTATAAAGAACGGTGTGGGCTGTGTCTGTCAGCGACCTGTTTGGGTCTGTTTGCACAATGACAGTGTGATACTTGAACAAGTTCTGTAAATGTAAGCACACTGAGCAGCTTCTGTACACAAAGACCCGTCGCCTGGTCTTAAAGCTCAGCCCAGCCCAGCAGCAGGCCCCAGCTATGGCCACTTATGGTGGTGTGAGTATAAACAAACACCTGGGCCTTTCCCCAGTCACCGCAACCTCACAATTAACACACACACACACACGCACGCACGCACGCACGCACGCACGCACGCACGCGCGCACACGCACACACACACACACACACACACACACACACACACACACACGCGCACACACACGCTTAGACACACTGTCACAGCTGCTTCTTCTGGCAGGGGTTATACAGACACAATTGGAGAGAACAGAGAGTCTCTGGGTTTAGTTTACTGCAGCTGAGAGGGCTCTCTTCGGGGTAACACTTCATTTAAATTTTGTTTTAGGCATCTGGCTCTTTTACAGATGCCTCAAATGAAAAAGAGATCTGGTTAAGGCTTCCATGACGAACTAAACTTAAACAGGGCCAGTGCCTTCTGACAACTACTCTCCATTGTTGGGGTTTAAACTGTGATGGTTCGATAAGCAATCGGCAACTTGCCAACACATCATCTCTCAAGTGGGCTTAAACAAAACAATCAAAAGTTTTGGGAAGTAGTGGGAAGTATTTTTGTAATTGATGTACTTTAAACCTGTATTTGTCATGCCTTGTGTTAGGCCAATACACAGTGACATCTGAATTTATTCACAGATCAAACAAACTGCCAATAATCATTTCTGATTTGTAATGAGTCTCATCAGAAAAGTGAGAGGCAGAAATGTTTGGATGGAGGCGAGAGAGAAAACACATGGAGGGGATAAAATGAGCACATGGCTTCAATTGCCTTCTCTCTGCTCCATCATCAAATCTCTATAATCTTAATTAGGACATTAGGCTTCTTTTTTTACTCCCTTCTTTTTTCCATCATGTCAGCTTTCAGTGACGTACGTTGTTAAGGCGGAATAACACAAACTTCAAAGCTACAATATCTTCTTTATTATCACACGGACCCGGTAAAAAAAGGGGCCGATTGAATACCTTCCATTTCCCTGAGCCCCGGCCACTGTGCTGTTATCTTCTTCACGTCATCTGGCTCGAGAGTGGGTAGATTACTGGAAGCAGAAATAATGGCTGCTGTGTTTATCGTGGCTTGGACACTGTCCGTTTGGGCTCTGAACCAAAGGTAATCTGTCAACCTGCTGTGAGTGGTTGAGTTTAAAATCTGGGAGTATACTGCAGCGGAGACGGGAGTGGACAGATTATTGCATGGCTTGAAACTATTCAGATAAGCAACATGGAAAATGTGGACAATGTTGCAATTTATACAGTATTTCCTATTGCAGGATAATTACCTTGATGAAGGTTTATTCTGGAGAATGCCAAGGTGCTTTTGTATGAGAACAGGAGTCATTTTCTACTTCAGAGAAAGACTTGACTGTCGACAATTCACCTTGGCTGTATTAACATTTGTTAAAATTATGCAGACGGCAAGAAACCAATTTTGACCTTTGACAAATGCATTATAAGTCTTATAATGTTTATGTACTAAACATTTTCTACAACAGCAAAAGCACGTTTTGAATAAAAAAGTGAATTACCTTTTATATCATTATTATGAGGAAATATTTAATTTACTTAATGCAAAGTCACAAAAGGATTACACAGAATTTATCTAAAGCTGAGAAGATCAATTAATTAGACGATCGACAGAAAAGTCATTCACAAATATTTTCATGCCAGATAACAACTCTATAATGCTTCTCAAGTTGAATATTTGGTGTAAATAAAAATATATGGCTCTGTTGGTATATAAAGTTGCATTTTTCCCATTATTTACTTGTTTCTTTTGACACTTTATAGACCAAACAATGAACAGGTTAATTGCAGTAATAATTATCTGATTTATAGTAGATCAATATAAAAGGTAGTTGCTGCCCTAGATGTATCTGCAAAATATTGATTGACAAACCACTTGTAGCAACAACATTATAATTAATGTTTTTTTGGTTGCACTCACAGCACTTGGTTAAGGTTTGAGAAAAAATGTTGATTTGGTTAAAGGATGAAGACCTCCACACTGACTTAAAGCACAAGAGAGGAGATGATTTTCTTTATTTTTTTTGGTCTAAATCTAACCACACAACGTGATGAAGATTGTTTCCTGGACCGAACAAACATTTTTGCAGACATCAGTTACATTCCCCCCAAAGTTATCAGGCAAAATAAATTATTTTCTTTGAGACAGGGTTGAAACAAAAACAAAGGATAAGTGTATTTAGTCTTCGTACTGTAGGTACATCTCACTGGGACAGTTAAATTACTGTAACTACAGTGCTAAATACTGTAACTACTCTTAAGAATATTTTCTGTGATAAAAGCAGAGTCACTGGATACATGACTGACAGATTCCTCAAGTGAAGGCGGCCCGACTTCCTTATTTACATTCAGTGCCGAAGGCTCAATGTCAGTAGCTGAGGTTATTCTGCTGCATTAGCAGAATAGGGAGAGTGTCTGCCAGTTCTTCAACTTTCATTAAAAGTAAACCTTTTAGGCCAAGCGCTGCTGCCTGCCCAGACCCCCCTGACAATAATGTACTAACTGTTCGCCCGCCAAACTATCAAACTATTTTATATTCCACACCTGCTAGGCATTACACGCAGTGGTCCAACCTGGCCATGCAAACACAACAGAACTGCCTTTGTTGGGGCCTCAGGGCCATTAAGGCAGGGTGGGTACAGCTCAAAAGTGTTCAAGAAACAATTTATCAGAAGGAGAAAGACACACTACGGGACTTTGTGCTCCCTTTGACACAATGCTCTAACGGCAGGCATTTCCTGCCCCTGAAAAAGGCAGGTTTTACTGCATTTAGAGAGAGGTATTTTAATTGGAACCACCTACATGTACAGTTTGACAGTGGCCTCAGTGGAGAAACATGGAAAAGCTGTTGAGAGCAGCTCGGGAGGCGAACAGTGATTTGTCATAAAGCTCAAAGAGGGTGGGCTCAATTTCTTATGAGTCATTTATAACAGTGCCAGTACCAGCAACTGTTTCGAATTTGTTTGGTTGTTTATTCTTGTTGCATTGTGTTAATGTGTGCGTCCATTAAGTTCAATAATGAGTATTTTTTGAAGCATCTGTACAACGTCTGTTTCATGTGGGGACAGCACAGTAGGAATCCCATTAAAAAAAAATTGACAACTTGACAACTTCTGCCGACCGGTTAGACATCAAAGACAGATGTAGTGAATGCCGTTATTCCCAATTATTTGGCGCAGCTACAGACAGCAAAGGCTTGCACAAACGCAAATGTACAGAATACCAGTCTGCAATTTTCCCCAATGTTTTCTTTTTTTTAATTTCTTCTCATCCTACAAAAACTACATTACTGATTCTAGCATTTGAAAATATAAAAACTGAAGCAGAAAATGTGTTGTTTTTTGACATTTAGCAGCCTTTCCGTGTGTATTCTCATAGCATGGAGGTTGAACATGTTCTTCTTTAAAGATCATTGAAATTGATTGATTCTGACATATATATGCAGGAGTGGAAGATGCAACACAGCACCGGCTGCAAATACCACAGCATTACAACAGGGAACGTCAAATATAACATTTCCCTTTTATGCACTTTATCTCTAACCTTTTAAACCCCTCTCGTCTACAGCTGTGGGAGACCATACATCAGACTGAGCCATGGGGAGGGTTCTATAGACAAGGGAGACAGGATACCTCGGTCAGGTATGCTCTCAAACTCCTTCCTTCCTATCACTACAACCACTATACTTCCAAACAGTAATGTGGGCATATATACTTTATCTCCTCTGAGACTCCCTGCACCCATTGCAATGTAATTAAATAGGAGTCTAATATATAGTAGATCTATTAAAAACAAAAAAAAGCATGTTCCTAACTGTAGGGCTGCATGAAACCCTCAAAATCAAATTCCATTCCAAGTATTAATTTTGTTGTGGTGTTACAAGAAAAATAGAAATAATTCCAATGTATTTTGTTTCTGTTTGTTGTTGTTGTTGTTGTTGTTGTTGTTGTTGTTGTTGTTGTTTATCCAACTGGACTAACCTAGATGTTATAATGTCAAATCAATATAGTTTCAGAATAATAATAATAATCATTTAAAGGTGACCATCAAATTTTAGTCTCAATCCTTTTTTCTGATGATTCAAAGTCAGACTTCTGCCACTGGGCACCCTATAAGACATCTTTTGAGTCAGAGGCGTGGCAGCAATCACTGAAACGCACAAGTGTTAATGAACAAGAGCAACCGAGATCTCTGGGAGTTTGAAAATAACCAGCTATAGTTGGATTATAGGAGGAGGATTTACCAGAGAAATCAATTCAACACCCCCCAAAAAGCCAGACGATAAGCATCAGTTTATCAGTTTCCTAGACTTCAGTGTGACATCTCTTTTGTTTTTGTCTTTTACTAGCAGAGGACCAAGTGGTGGCGTCATCAGACTATGACAGCACCCACGAAGCAAACCACAGTGACAGCAGTGATGTAGCACACACAGAGGAGGACACAGAGGAAGGAAAAAACCCTGCCCAGAATGTCATCCTCCACCCACTAATACCTCCTGAGGTAAGGCCAGGCGGAACGACTGCTATTACAAAAGCACCCTGTTAGTGAAACACAACAAACCTGCAAATGAACACTCATATTGGGACATTCATTATTAACATTGTATCTATTTGTCTCGCTACTTTTCATCACTTGTCACAGGACAAACCAACCCTTGCTCCAGAGCCATTAGTAATGGACCTGGAGCCTTTGATGAGTCAGCTAAATAATTGGAACTTCCCCATCTTCAGTTTGATGGAGAAAACCAATGGGAAATGTGGACGGATCCTCAGTCAGGTGAGCACATCTGAGAACACCAATGATTAAGCTCAGAGTGTCAATACATCTATTGATTATTTGCATAATGATGGAGAAATTTCCATCAATAAAATGCTTGAAAGTAATAAAAACTGCTGAGTAACATTGTATTTTGTTTCATTTATTAATTGGTTAGACAAGCAAGTAATTGCAGAGATGATTATACCCCCTCTTAACTGTGATGTGATGATTATTTAAGCCTGCTGATGATCACAGACTCTCTTTTTGTGTTTCAGGTCTCCTACAGGCTCTTTGAGGACACTGGCCTGTTTTCGACCTTCAAGATCCCTGTAAATGAATTCATGAACTACTTCCATGCCCTTGAGAACGGTTACAGAGACATACCATGTAAGCCTGAACAACCCTCTCCTTCTGTTTTTGAGTTTGCTTCAGTTTTTCTTGTAATCTTGTTTGCAGCTGTAACAATGGAACCCGTCACTAGAGGGAAATGTCACACCGTCATATATGACTGTTTGCAGCCTTTATGTTGTTACAGGAAACATAAGCAGCCTAACAGTGCACCCTGGTGGGGAAGATTACACACTGACTGAGGCTTTTTTTGCTTTTTTCTGACCCAGATCACAACCGGGTCCACGCCACAGATGTGCTTCATGCAGTCTGGTACCTCACTACGCAGGCTGTTCCTGGTCTGCCCAGCCTCATTACTGACCACGGCTCTGCCAGTGACTCAGGTGTGTTCATTAGTACATACATGCAGACATTTTTGTGTCCTGGTGGGGGTGCTGCTGTGTATGTGAAACTATCACTTCATAAAAGTGTGTTTTAAAACACATGAGCTCCGAATACCTTTTTATCGAGTTTTCTAACTTTTGTTAAGCCATTTATTATCATAAAGACCGTCTATATGTAGGCCAGACTTTTTTTCTTTTATATTTTTCCATCTGCCTGCAGCTTTACTGTGAGCCATCTCATTAATGGTGGAGCATCAAACCTGCAGGAGTATGTGTTCTTATCCTACTCACAGTTTGTCTTATCTAACTCAGGCTTTTGGCACTTGCAGTTACGTACCAAACGCTATTTGAAGTCTAGAACACCATGAAATTGCAGGAAGATTAGAGTTCCCTCTCACCCATATTTCCATAACCTCATTTGTATGCCTCACTAGGGCCATCCCTTTGATCCACATATAAGTGGATTTGAATTTTCAAGTGTGTGTTACTGCGTGTGTGTCTGTGTGTGCTCCAGAGTGCGTGCACATGAAAGTACATTGTGTGTTTGTGTAAATTCTGCCACCCTGCTATTCAACCTCCTCTCCTTGTCTGCTCCCCTGCGGCTAGACTCCGACAGTGGAATAACACACAGTCATATGGGCTTCCTGGTTTCAAAGACCTACACTGTGTCAGAAGATGGTTACGGCTGCCTGTCGGGCCTCATACCTGCTCTGGAGCTCATGGCGCTTTATGTGGCCGCTGCAATGCACGACTACGACCACCCCGGGCGGACCAATGCTTTCCTCGTGGCCACCAGCGCCCCACAGGTACTCGAGCTATTCAGCTAAAGAGAACGGCATCTAATTAGGAGCAAAGTCAGTAGAAGTCCAATTAGTTTATTTACTGTTACACACTCAGTTTTTCTTTGTTATCAACAAGTTGATCATTTTGATTGCCGATTTTCTTCCATTTTGTCTGTTTCACTGCCAAACTGCACTGGCAAACCTGAGGCGAATCATCAATCTTTGACAGCATAATCAGACAGTTACAGTAACTCGCCACGGCCAAGCAATGGGGAGGAAATGTCAGTGTTGGATTTGTAAAGTTCTGTTGAGATCTGCAGAGTATTTTCTGTCTAGACATACGTCCTGAATGTGGATAAACATGCTGTCATAACACTGAAAGATTGCATATCTATCAGAGGGTAGCAATGCAGTGCACTGGCTCTATTTCTCTTGAGAATACTAACACACCAGAAACATTTGAATCAACTACACCATCCACTCTCTAAAGTATTTAATGTGCAGGAATGATGGATTCACATAGATTAATTTCTGTACTTGTTCATGTAAATGTAAAGTGTTTGTGTGTTTGCAGGCAGTGCTCTACAATGATCGATCCGTCCTGGAAAACCACCACGCTGCCTCAGCCTGGTCCCTCTTCATGTCGCGGCCAGAGTACAACTTCCTCGTCAACCTGGACCACGGGGAGTTCAAGCGTTTCCGTTTCCTGGTCATTGAGGCCATATTGGCCACTGATCTGAAGAAGCACTTTGACTTCCTAGCTGAGTTCAATGCCAAGGTACTTCTAGAAACAATCATTTGACATTAAATATTTAAAAGATGTGACTTTTAGATCTGAAGAGTTTCTGAATGTGGTGATTAAATCCTATGAAAAAATGTTGAGTTGACAACATCATGAACTTAAAGACTTCTCAGATTGTTTTTTGACCTTCATTCAAGTAATTTGTAGGCAGTTTGGGATTATAGGTCAAAAAGTTTACGTTTATTTACATATTTTATTTTCTTGTCTTTGGAAACTAGGCTGATTTGAATTTTCTTGACAAACTCTAGCGTCCAAAGTACGAGAAGTGCTTGTCTCAAACATTCATACCTCAGCTCTTGACAGACTGAAAAAAAGAGCTTCATTGAAAGAGTAATGTCCAGTGGTTTTTCGAAGAACAGGTCTGTTTGTGCAGAACATTGCAGCACTTGGAGTATGTTCCGCTCAAGTCAACAACATAAAGCGCCCTGTAGCTTTTCAAGAACTGCAGACAGAATGTTGGCTTTGGATTTGAGGTTTTTCCATTGTGAGTATTAGTACAGTGGTGCTGCTCGATGGCAGGGGCCTGTCAGCTAGCACTGAGCTTGCTGGCTTGGCAGCAAAAGTAAGAGCAATGTCTCTCACTGTAGTGAACCCCACTCTGCTCTTCCTTGAAGCAAATTAGCTTTCTGTGAAGTACCCATCAAGTTTCTCACTTGATCTCTTCAGCTTCCTGAATTATTAGGCGAGGATGATAAGACTGCTGCTGCCTCTTCAGATCTGAAGCTCATTAAACATAACTAGAAATAATAAATTAATTCAAACAGTGTTGTTCTTAATGCATACGTTAACCTCATGTGTTTGAAGCCTACTGCCTCTGTGGAAATAAGTTAATAATCAAAAATGTCACAGATTTAGTTCAGAGAAATGCATAATTTGTTATATTTTACACAAACTATGAGGGGTCATAATATATTTAAAGCATAATAATGAAAACCTCTTCACTTTTTGGGGGACAAGTCTGTTCATGTAACTCATAATAGGATAAGGAGGTTCAATTAAAATGCCTAAATAAACCTTCTTCACATTAAAATGAATATGAAATCTTTGAACAATGGCATCATATTAACAGAATATCCACATATTTGAATATATGTTAAATGTTAATGGTCTCTCTGTTGATCCTCTAGGTGGGCGATGATCCATCCACGGGTATTGATTGGTCTAATGAGAACGACCGGTTGCTGGTCTGCCAGATGTGCATCAAACTGGCTGACATCAATGGGCCTCTGAAGTGCAAGGACCTGCATCTGCAGTGGACCGAGGGCATCGTCAACGAGTTCTATGAACAGGTGTGTGAACTGTCTCCGATGGGAACGTAGACCTTGTTTGTATTTGCTTAAGTAAAGATCAATCTACTGTCATGTTTAAGTGAAGGGGGAAACAAACACGTGTGCAGTTTAACACACCACGTCCAGTGCAATACTTCTGTAATACTAAATCATACCTTTGTTAAGATGAGGAGAATGTTTTGGTGCCAGTGTTATGTCATTTCTGAGGACATCATTTTCTTATTTTGCATTTGGTTTATATAATTGATATAATAGATATGTTATTCTGTCTTTAAACTGGACCCCCCAATCCCATGAACAGTTCAGAATCTTTAATGAGTTGATCAAACTAACAAGTGTTGTCTGTGTTTCTATTAGTCTTATGAATCTGATGACTTTGAGCCATAGATCTTCATTACTGACCAATTACTAAAACGCATACAGTCAGTGATCCTCATTATTGCACTTGGTGACATGTTTTTTCATTACTATTAAGACGGTTTTAAGTCAATCCCACATACAATGCACTGTTCTGGTGTCTCAAATAATCACTAGCCAACCAAATGTGTATCAATCCCTATCTGAAAATAATCCTCAACAAATACACAATTTTCTTCTTTTTTTTAACAGGAGGAAACTGTACATGTGTTAAGGATTATTTTCCTGTTTCACATTTGTTAAGAAATTATTTGATATTTATTTTAAAATGAATGTGTATTGTAAAAGAAATGTAAGTATTTGTGATGTTTTCTGTTGTTGTTTTATAAAAAAATATATAAGATTTTAATCTTATTGAAACAAATGGGCAGAACTATATATTTCTTTATCTTTTCATGGGATTTGTTTAACAAAAGTAAAAAATAAAGACAACACAGAAAATTGCCAACCTTATCCTTTCAGCAACACAACTATATGCCTTATCTTCATCTTAACATGCCTAATCTTACCTATATTT
Organism: Anoplopoma fimbria; assembly: GCF_027596085.1. NCBI lineage: Eukaryota > Metazoa > Chordata > Actinopteri > Perciformes > Anoplopomatidae > Anoplopoma > Anoplopoma fimbria. Next base: position 19,232,461 of record NC_072467.1, read on the forward strand.
CTAACTTTAACCCTTAAACCAACTTCTAAACATCCACTTTAATCGGATCCAGAATGTCCTTATTATGCAAATTTCTCTGATTTTTCAGACCTGAAAATATAACTGATGAAACACAAACACTCATTCAGATACACATTCACATACAGAGTGAGTAAATATATGTAAAGTACTTGAATTTGTCTCAAACCCATAGAAGCAAGTACAGAATCTGAAATACAGTCCTCCCAACTTTGTTTTTTCTTCTATGTAGACTTGATGCTTGATGGATTTTTCTCCCTTTTCTTCATTTTTTCTTCAATCTTTCATACTTATTGAGATAGATATGGCAGTGCTCTGCCTGAGAGCTGTTATTCTGTGAGGTGCTGTCATAATTCCATGGCAAGATGGATGCATCTGTTCAGTTATGTATTCTGCTTTTGCATTATTCATTTACATGTTTTTTACATAAGCAAAGGAAACAGTAGAGATAGTAGAGGATTCTTGTAGTTTGGGCTTTATTGTCAGTGTTATAAAATAATGTTTAATTGTGGCCTCATGTTCAATATACTTTCAGTTCCCAACTTATTAGGTACACCTGTACAATTTATTGCATTACATTACATTACATTACAGTCATTTAGCAGACGCTTTTATCCAAAGCGACTTGCAATTAAACTTAACAGCTCTGCCATCATTTTTACTTTGACTAAGTTTATCATGTTTAGTTTTTGTTGTCATTTGCAGGAAATATATATAAATGTATATTCAAGTATACGTTTCGCAGAAGAAATACTCTTCAGTGACAATAGGTTTAAGGCTGTGGGATGTGGTGACACAAGCCGGCTGCCCAGGCAACTGTCGGTCAGGTGGAGCAGAAGCCTGTGATTACACTGACCCCCCCTGAGAGTCCAACAACCTTGGAAAAAAAAGCAGCAAAGCAATACAACTCCCCCTTAATACAGAACATGCTCAGGCATGCATACAAAGCATAACCACCATCAAACATACACAAACACTTTGTCATGAAGCACAAGAAAACATGTCGACAGAGCCTTGTGGTTAAGATTTGTTCGCCATGCCGACAGAAATCTCTGAAATTGATTATGATGTGTGAACTAGGATCTGGGTGTCTTGAATCTGTATCGCAATTCCGGAGGAATCTCTTGGCTTACAGGGCTTTATACTTTATATATACCCAAAGTCCTACTCCAAAATATGAGCAGTCTTGTATTTATTTGGAAAGATCCCTGAGAATACAACTGGCCATTGTATTCATAACAATGTTTCTTAACCATATCTCATAGACACGAGAGAGCTTACCTTGCAATACCTCTGAAATCTACACATCTGTATAGGATGTAGTCATTGTGGCAGCTGGATCTCAGATCTCCTCCTCCCCTTCTTTTATGAACGCTCACCTGTCAAGAAATTCCATCAAGTTGCAGATCCATCTCAGATCCCTTCTTTTGATGACTCTCATTGTACCTTACATGAAAAGCCCACTGATCTGCGGTAACAAAAGCCTGCTACTGTAGAGTGTATGGGATGACACTTGAGGTCAGTTACCACGGCAACCAGGAAACCTTTCTATAGCTGTTGTTTATTGCCATCCATACAGACGTCATAGACGGCGCACATGCTGCTGCCCCACAGCCTTCCCACTATTTTCTATATTCTTAAGGTCTTTGTGTGAGTGACTTTCATGGATGCTTTTGACTGGTTTCCATGTTCAGCTTTACAGAAGATATATTTTGCTCATTTCCAATTTCATGCTTGTATTTTGGGGTTTCTACTAGAACTTATTTACATCCTTTAATGTTAAAAAAAACTCTTGTTTCAAGCCTTTACCTGAACTAGCAATTGCCCTGCTAGGCAATAGCTTGGGTCTAGTTTAACTTCCTGTTAGCTGCTTTCATTCACAGGAAATAAACCGGGACACATTTAGCATGTTTGCATTTCAAATTTTGAAATGGTCTATTTATTTAAAAGTTGTAACATCTCAACTGTAGAGACAACCTTACGTCTTGTTTAAAGGCACAGCTCCTAATTACGGGCTATGTGTATTTCGCCATTGTTTGAGCGTTACGATACTTTCACTGTATTTATTTAGCACTAAACCTGCTTTATTAAAAAAAAAGACATATAAATCACACATTTTACATTATGGGACCTTAAAACTTCTCTCCTTTGTACCACCTTTATATGATTTGAGAGTTAACAGTGCCTTAAATAACTTTCTTTGGTTTCATCTCTCTGATGCAGTCGGCACCAACTGTCGGTTGTTGGCTTGATATCTTTCCCATGAATGTTTTTCGGCCTGAATGACTCAGTTCTTTTGTATGATGAAAGGTGAATCGTGCCATGTCGTGGCATTCATGCACTAATGTGGGTCATGCTTCATGTAGGGCGATGAGGAGTCCAGCCAGGGCCTCCCAATCAGCCCCTTCATGGACCGAGCGGCACCACAGTTGGCCAAACTCCAGGAATCGTTCATCACACACATCGTGGGCCCGCTGTGCAACTCCTACGACTCAGCCAGCCTCATGCCTGGACGATGGGTGGAGCCAAACCCAGAGGAAGAGGAGCCAGAGATCACTGAGAATGAGGGGGAGGATGATGAGGATACTGCAGAGGAAGACACGTCCACCAGCTCAGAAGCATCACGTAAGAACTACGTTCTCAAACAGAGCTATAAACCTGAAGTAGTCGTGCAAGCATGAGAGACATGTCAACTATATTGCCTGATTTTGCATGAAATAGTTTTTTCTAGCCATCTTTAAAGGTATTTGATTGTACAATATAATATTCTGAGGGACCTCAAACAGTGGTTTGTTATGTGAACGATGGGAAATAAATTTAGCTGATTTTTGTATTTTACAAAACATTGCAACATTGGATTACAAAGCCTCTGATCAGAATAGTGTATGCTACAAATGTTAATGAGAACAGCCAAAGGGAAGTGCAATTTTTTAGTAAACCACTTGACCAGCCTGGGAGTAGCACTGTACATGTTGTAGTGTATATTTGTACAAGAAATCAGTCCCTCCCAGTAATAATATTTATATCAAATACAGAAACAGAGAAGAAAGAGTGGTGAGTCACACTGGTTGAGCCATTTGGAGCTGCTCTTGTGTTATTGTTTAGCTTCTGACAAAAAGATCTGACCACACAGTCTGACAGAGAGACCAATCACTAGAGGTGAGCTAGAGGTCTTTGGTTTGCTTTCTGTTGAATGACTGCAACTGTTAGTTACTTTTCAATTTGCACAATGTGTAAAATCTGTTGTAGAAATGTTTTTTTAATCAAGCTATTTTTTTTTTCCAGAGAAGGGAACATCCAAGAAAAGAAGGAAAGTCTTCTGCCAGATCACCCACCACCTGCTGGAGAACCACGAGATGTGGAAGAAGGTGATTGGAGAGGAAGCCCAGAAACAGGGCCAAGGAGCAGAATCTGTCCATTTAAACAATGTAGCCGAGCCAATCCTGGCTATTCACGAGGAGGAAGAGGAGCCAGGCAGCCGAGAGGAGCTAGTAGAAGGAGAGGATCCAGAGGAGGGGGTGGAGGAATCGGAGTGGCCCGTTTCTCCGCAGGAGGAACTAGCGGAGGGGGACCCACAGTGAAACAGCCTATTGGAAATATGGGGCCAGTCAGGGCAAGGACGTGAAGAAGTATTTCTTGTTTTCTTATCCTATCAACTGACTCCTGTCTTTGCCAGCACTTCACTTAGACACAACACTGTAGATGTTTGGGAAATGTGTGCCTATACAGAAAAAAAAAACAGGGTGGGAAAATTTGTGCTTTACACATTTTATCTGAATATCTGGTTTCACCAAAAACATTTAAAGGAGCTTTCCATATTGCAATACAGGATTATTTGTGTACTTTGGGATACAGACTCTTTTGCTACTGTCAAGAGAAGAGGAAGACTGCTTGCACAGACCTCAACCCAATGTGGTAACAGGACTGCAGAAATTTGCTGCCAATTTATACATAATTATTTTCTGAATGCAATTATATATAGACATCACAGTTACTTGTACTTGTGTTTCAATTTTAGCAAGAGTTTTTGAGGTCTCACATGGACCATAATATGTTTTTTTTTATATATATATGGATTATAAAGGGAGTCAATCAAATGAGGAACATTGGCGTATCTTTTATTCCCTTCACCTTCTGCCAAAATGAATCACTCACCCATAGGATTTAGCATATGAAATCAAATGATAGTGCTTTTTTTTGTCTTACATTTGTTGCCAAATTAAGTACTTTATACAATTAGCTGTAGCCATATTACTTTATGGTAGGAGGCTCGAGGCTCCTAACACTCTGTATTTGTGTGCGTGCGTGTGTGTCTGCATGTTTAAATTAGTGCGCTCAAATGCACAATCCTTCTGCAGAGGACATAGATAGAATCAGCAGATTTATTCGTGCCATCTCTGGTCTGCAGCCCCAGGTGAATATAGTGGTCATTACAGGGTTCACTGTTTCAACAGTAGTCCGGAGGCCTTCGCTGGCAAGGCAACAGAGAGATGTTGGAAATGGATATGTGCTGAATACAAAACCAAAAAGGGAATACAGTACACAGAACATACAGTAATACTACCAAAGTGTTAAGGGACAAACAACTGCATTCTTAAAACACAAAGAACCAGAAAGCATAATCTATTCAACAATAGTCATTAAAATAAATGTAAAATCCTACAAAGTTCTTTAAAGATGGCCATAGGGAGACTAACTAATACACTGTCCTTCAACTTTTTTTGTCATTTATTTGCAATTTTTTACTCTCTGACTATGTATTTGGACTCAGTGTGCTGTATTATAGTCTTTACTTACTGGTTCTCATTATGTAAAACCTGCAAATGATGCTGACCTTTAACCCTCAGGAAAAACTAAACCGTTGAAATTCAAAGTAAGCATCTGTATCATCTGTGAGGACAGTAAGTTACAGTTACGGTTACAATTATACAGGGATAGCAAGCTACTTTTGAATGCGTTCATAAAAGGCCTAGAGCCTTTATGTCAGAACCCCTTTGACTATTATAACATCTTTGCATCCAAACACAGTGCATCTGTCTGAATTCTTCTCCTGGCACCTCAGGGAGACTCAGAGTTAAGAGAAGACAAGACTCCAGAGTTCTTCTGCAGGTTAAAGTCTAATATGATAAATCAAATCTGTTGCTGTGATAATACACAGGGAAGTCGAGGTTGATAAAAGTGTGTTGGTGCAATGCTGAGAGGCGCAACAATTCTCTAAAGGAACTACTAAAGCTCTTTGATGCCAGTAGAAAATATAGCTCTTAATGAAATAGATATGCATCGCAGTAAAAGTAACATTTTCAGTAATGGCCAAGACGTAGGTGATGGTAGCAGTATGTCTTATTTAATCGCACTTTTAATCTTTGAAACATCAAGTTTGTCATTTGGATTTTAACCGAATGTTCTTCCATACTCTCCATGTGAATTTATCCAAATATTTGGCCCTAAAATTTAGTGTCCAATCCCTTTTTAATGGTGGAAAATAATTGCTTACGTAGCCCAATGTGATTATATTCAGAGATTACATTGTCTACCTATAATTGAGATCTTTGTGTCATTGTTTTATTATTGCTTCCAGTCACTATGAAAATACAAAATAGGCAGTTAGTATGTTAGTTGTAGCAATCATCACTCCAGACATTTAATTGTTGAAATCAATGAAGCAAAGAAAAATTGCTCTCCAAGAGTATCCAACAGACATTAAAAACATTGTTTCCAAAAACATGACATGTAAATGGAACTTAACAAAATAACATTACTGACTTGAAGTTGCATGATATCCCCTATTTTCAAACAAGAAAAGCCACTAGCTACACCAATTAAATAACCAACTGCACAGTAGCTTGAGTAGGATGCAAATTATCACTGAAGAATATACAACTTTGCTTTAATAATTTACATTCAAAGTGTTTGAGAGACCATCAGTAGATCTTGAGTTGAACAAGTAAAGTGCTCTACACTGAGTTGGCAGGTCAACTTTCTGTCACACACGAGTGCAGTGAGGCAATATGTAATGAATTATCCACCGCTAGTCGTGTTCTGATGACCTACAAGCACATTTGATTCTCTTGTGCACTGATATCTCATAATGCACCTCATCTCTCCTTCACAATCTCATTTCTTTAAACTGGTCTATAAAAGGCTCCACAGCACACAAGCCAACCTGTAGACAGGATATGATAGAGCTTTTCTTTGATGTAAATTACAGTGGCTGAAGAACACCATGTCCTTGTATCCTGCAATGACATATTATAATATCACCCAATGTTCCCAGCAGTGGTTAATAACGCACTCCATCCGTAGAGGCCTGTTAACTGCTAGCCTGACGCCGCTCTCTGCTTCAGTGTGAAGGAGAGGAGGACGAACTCGTTGAATAGAATAAGTTAACCCACTGATCGAAAGGCATTAGACAGAGAATCAGATCAAACTTGAGGCAGCCACTAAATCAGAACTTGTTTTTTCTTCTGGCCTCTCACCTAATGTTCATGTGTAGCCTCACTCATTGTATCTTATATATAAATTGCCTCCTGTTTTCTCTATGTTGCGTGCAATTCATCCCTAATGAGCTATAATCATCATTACAGAAACAATAAACACGTTTTATTCAGCATTTTGAAAAACCTGATAAGATCAAAAAAGCTATGTTATATAGATAAGCAATTCAATACAACACAGACTTATTAGCTAAAGTGGTCCAGAATTAGAAATATATATATAAGGACATCAAATCAAACTGTTTAGAGCCCCTGCTTTGTGAATGTATAAATAACGTATACAGTGTGTGTGTGAGAGAGAGCGAGATAATGTGTGTTTGTGTCTGTGTTTGTTTGATTTCTTCCATTAGCCTCTCTAATGTGACTTTATTTGGCTAGTGTTTACTGTTGAGTAGAGACTTACTCACAAGTAGAAGTGGTGAAATAATGAAGGGAAAAGTGATGCAGAAAGTAGTTCTACAATTCTTCTCCGATGCTCAGATGAAATTGTTACTCACAGAAGGTCCTATAGCAGATGTTCTCCTTGTGCTTCCTCTTTGATCTGCCAAGTGCTCAGTGTGCAGTTCAGAGATCCTCGCTGGTAACAGCAGTCGAGCATCATCACGTCTCTCATCTTTAAAAGGTGATGAGATTCTGTCCACTGTGTTAGTTTGTTGGTGGTCCCTCTCTTTTTTTTTTTTAATGATGCATTTTGTCCCCTGTCACATCAGTCTGAAGTCAATACTTGCGTTTGAACTGATACAGTATATCTGTTTTGATAGTGTATTTTATGTGTCTTAATTGGTTTTATTTCATTGTCATATACTTATTCACACATAAAGCGTAATTATAACCATGGGAACCAAACAAGCTTTACAATTATGTAAAACGAAATGAGATGAGTATTTTTATATAGTTGACACATGATTAAATCATTTCTTTCTTCTCACTAGTACCTTGCACTTATCACATGTACTAATACTTACACAAGGAAGAATATGTCCAAATACACAGTATTTGTGAAAGTAAAATAATTTTTTTGCAGGTTGACGCTCCATTTTGTACAATATACATGTATGCTGTACAGTAGAGAAATTTTAAAACTACAAAAACTCTTTTAGATATACATTATTTATTTTTACCATTTTGTAATTTAGACACTATACTGTAGCTTCAATATTGCCAGACATACTGGAAGTGCCTATATTGGTATTATGTATCATACAGTGAATATATTTGAAGATCATTAGAAGTTGTCACAAACTGAACCATGTGGATGTTGTAATGTGAATACATTGAATTACAAGACTATAATTTCTGTGGTATCCCTGTGACTGTGTTGTGTTTATTTTTCATCTTTGATATATGTTTAGAATCGGCTTAAATTTAAATCTACAAGGTACATCACAAACTAATTTCCTTTGAAGATCCAGGTGTTGTGCTTCATTAAGACCACATTTGTGCTCAAACAGTTTAAGTCTTGAACCTAGACAGAGGCTTATCAATTTTGTGTTATTCAAATGCTTTACCGAAAATTGTTGAATTGGTTAGAAGCAGACCACAGATACTCCACAAGTCCCTCTCTGAGCAAAACTGGATTAATTTAGTCCAGTTATTTTATTTGAGCAATATACAATAATTAGAACTTTAATATAGCAGCACAAAAATATTATCAATGTGAGGATATAGCAGAGTAAGTCTACCTGAGCAGAAAATGACATTGCTCTCCCTCTTCGTGTGTTATTATCCAAACTTCTCCTTGCTTTTCTAACAAAGCCATGGCACATGCTGTTAGTGCATGTTAGTGCATGTTAGTGCATGTGAGCGTGCCCCAATGGTTAGCTCATGGCTGCCACTCTGCACTGGTCTTATATGCCGGTTACGGCTGAAAACCCTGTCCCATCCAACTGCATTGTCTGGGAAGTGTTTCAAACTCCTTCCAGTTCCCCCTCAGGTTAAAATAGTAGGTGGCATTGATAAAGCACTACTGAAGACATCCAACAGTAATAAATAGTTTTAACTAACGTATTAATAGTGCAGCTGTCTCTTCTCTTTGAGGATCTTCACCTTGAAAACATCAATGACCCGATTTTTTAATGAAGCAATGAAGCAATCTAATGTCGGTACCTCACAGTTGCTGAAGTTACAAAACAGATTGTGTTTTAAAACTGGAGAGTGTCTATGTTCTCTTCCTGTTTATGGTCTTAATCATGTCTATTGAATGCACCTTCAGATGCACTTGTACACACTGTGTAATCTCATGGGAATATCTAAGTGGACCAAAACATGTGAACTTAATATGTGTTGTGCTCAAAAGAGAGGACAAGACAGATCATTTGAAGGTAGATACGGCGTGTTACATCTGGGATCAGGCCATATGATAATATATACTGTGTGAGAGAACACTGTGTTAAACCACTGTGGGGCAATGCTGGAGATCAGAAATCAACACTGCTCTTTGTAAATATTCAATTGGGAATGAAGTACCTTGATTTGTTAAATTGGATTTGGCAAAAAACAAACATTCCTGTCTGCTGATTTTATCCTTGAAAAGTTTCTCAATTGATTTTCTGGAAAATGTATCAGACTATATGGCTACTGCTATTCCAATCTAAAATAACATGTGCAGTGTTTGTATATTTTAGTTGATATTGCCCAGTCCTAATCACATAATAAGAATTCATTCTTACTAAGGTAACAGTTCTGCATCTAACTTTGGGTGGTTAAAACGGTAGGTTATGTTTACCTATAGAGAGAGAGAGAGAGAGAGAGAGAGGTATAATTCATAACAAGCGGACTGCTGTAAAGCCATGGCAACAGAGAAACTTGAGAAATGAGGTCTGACCAGCTGCTGTGTCAGTAGGCTCAACAGGAGAACATTATGACCTTATCTATGAAGCATTAAAGATGCATTAGTACCCAGTTGGTTTTGTAGGCTTTAAAATAAAAAAGTCTTTGATTTATTTTTCTTTCATGAAAAGTGTCTCTTTGGGATGAATTTAGGAAAAAATTTAAACCAATCCAATTCCAATCCAATTCATGCTGACTTGACTTCATTTTGAAATGTGATTGAACCTTGAGGGTTTGTGAGCCTTTATGATACATTTTATTGACACGCACTGCAGTTAGATGATACTAGTTCAATCAAACTTGAGGGTGCTAAAGTATTGCAAATTCCACTGCTTTCCGCTTACTTTTATGACTTGTTAAAGTAGATACATATACAGCTTGGAACTCACTATATTTGAAGAACAAAAGTAAATAGAAAGGTGAAGTCTCTACTGTTGACCACCATGCAACCATATTTCAGAAATATCTGGTACAGTAATTAACTGAGAGGAAAAAATACTTTATTGATGTGTTTTATTGGCATTATGAATTAATTCATTGTCAATTCAAAAGATAATTTTGTAAGTCAAGAAAGTCGCCGTTTGTTGCAAAACTGTTGAAGTATTAGACTGTGAAAATATTGTGGAGAACAGAGATGTATAGTTGCACACAAGAGAAGTATGGCTACAGTGCTTTCTGCTGGAAAGAGTTTATTTTAATCAAAAGCATAATCTATTGCTAAACCTCACCAAGTATGATTGTTGCCTAACCTCAGGAGATTTCTCCCATGTGCATTATAGTTCACTGAGCAGTTTCACACAAAACTAAAAAGTACTTCTAACAAACAAACTGCGACTGTCTTGACGTGTAAAATTATATTTTAAAATTGACAATCATCATATGTGTAATTCATGTCACACAATTCAAAATGGATCAAGAAACATTAGTCCCTTGCCATCGACTACCATACATATTCTTTCCAAAGTAAGGTCCCATGGAGGTCACTGGATGGGGAGGGACTTCGCCTCTCCTTAGCCATGGATGAGCAAGAAATGTTGTGACAAAAATCTGCTACATTATTACAATATCTGCATGGTTTAGGATAGCTGATTTGCTGACGGTTCACGATGGATGACAGTTTGGCTAAAGAAGCTAATCACGTCAATTTCATAGTGAGTGTCAAGTTGAAAGGTCCCAATGCACTCCACTTAAGTTAACATGAAGTCGTCCACTTATCTCAAACAAGATCACATTTTTTTCTTTAGACATGTCTCATTATGTGTGAGATCAATCTGCATTACATAGTTTTGCCAGCAAGCGAGACACCCTTTAAAGCTGTTAACACTTCATACTGCAGGAGGCGGAGGGAGAATAATATATCCATGCATGTTGTCTGAGCATAATGATGCAGTCTACCTCTTGTAGATTAATGCCACAGCATGCTGCAGGTCTGATAGATTAATTATTTAGTAAGGGAATTTGGAACATGGCTTAGTGTTTAGGGTTTAGGGTTTAGCGACACATTGCAGATGTTTGCATTAACACTTCACCTCCTAAAGCTTTAACTCTGGCTTATTTCTGGATATTAGTTTTCTTGCAGCTCTCTTTAAGACATCACGTGTGCTTCCCTGTGAGCACGGTGCTCTCTCTCTCAGCATCCACCCCGTCGCCTCCAGAGAAACACACTGCTCTCTGCTGCCGAGGAGCATGTTGGCTGCAGTGTGAGAAGGTGACTTTATTAGTCACTGCCCGTGAAGCCTTTCCCAAACAACAGGATTGTACTGCCTCAGTTTGTGTTTTTAAAATCTAAGAAGTTAGAGACGTCTTTAAGGGAGAAGGTTGGAGCTTCCAGTTGGGTAAGTGGCGTGATGTTCTCTGTCACTGGAAGGTCATGCGCATATTGTTTCCTTGACAGTTCGTCTTTATCTAAAGTTGCAGCGATGTGATTTGAGGTGATTGTCGACAGAAACTACTTCAGTGTGGGTGCGTTTTCATCCACCTGTTTTTATCTGCTCGTTTTAAATGTGTGCATTAAAAAAAAACTAAATGAAAACGTCAAAAATTCGAAGAAAATGAACAATTAGAAACATTGCAGAAAACTTTTTACGCACGAAATGATGGCGTTAAAAGATTAAAAAAAAAAAAAAAAATGCAAGAAAAGTACACCGAGAACAGACAGGGATTTAATAATGACGCAGCCTATATGAAGCATGTGACTCACACGTCACTGAAGAGACGAGACATGACGGTAAACCATATTAGATCATATAACTTTATGTTTATGCTTTTTGCTGTTTATCCCTTAATTGCATATATATGTATGTGTGTATATATAAGTATATTTGTATGTATATGTTCACACAGATCTGTGTGAAGCAATGAGAAGACTCAAATCAATCCATGAAACAAACATATATGACGTATTTATTTAGTATTTTATATAATTGTTTTGTTTGTTTGACTGACATCATGACTCTTTTCTTCTACAATGTTTTAAAGGCACCTGACAGGAGAAACAATTCCGCCACTGCTGCTTATATCTAAGAACCAACTCTAATTATTAGTGTAACAGTAAGCTAGTGAATGGAAATACCATGTTCACATTTTCTTATGCCAAAGTTTTAAATCTATTTAAAAGGCTATATCATATTTATTTGGATGAAATCCTGGAAGCATCAACTGGGCATCAACAAACTCTTAACAAGCTGTGCGCACAGCTGAGAAACAGCATTGGATTTGCAGTGTACAGAGATGCTTATCACATTCCTCAATATGCATTAAGTAATTAACCTGAGTGCAATTGTTTTTTTACCATTGCCCATAATTCAAAAGAGATCATGTGATTATCTTTGAACTCAGCGTAAGTTTACACCCTGTTTCTTGGTGTATTAAACATCAGAGTGTGTTTGGCGATAACCTGTAGTCTTTATCAGTCGGTTTCAAAGAGTTTGGCATCCTAAAAGATATTGATTTGCCTTCATGCAGCTGAGCAGCCACCCACTAATGGATTAGCCTACTGGCAAGAATCTTGATAAGGATGTCACTACCTTTTTAAAGGACAAAAATCACTTTAAGAATAATAATTAGGGTATTTTTAAAACCATACATTTCAAGGCAATACCCAAGAGTGCATCATGTCGTGAAGCAAAGTTTTTGCTTGACTGCACACTGATATTTAGCATTAAAGGTGCACATTTTATTCAGCTTGAACACCAGGATAAGAAGAGTTGGATTTGTATTCACAAAATACTCCCCCCTGTGTGGACTTGAATAGGTAATATTGTCTGAATAGAGACCCTGGAGAGAAGGCAGTCTAATTGTGTATACAGAATGTGGCCCATTAACGGTCTCTCTCTCTCTCTCCGAGCAAACCTCTCAGTCAGATACAAGCATTAAAACAAACTGATGAAATATTTTGACTGTTGTGTTTGAAATACCCGGCCCACAGTCTCTGCATGTGGGATTCAGGTCTTGGTATGCCAGAATACTGTTAAGCTGAATGTCTATTAGATGAGCATGAAAGCCTTTATGTCATCAGCTATAGCTACACTTCTTTCTTGCACAGTTCAAAGCCATGTTGTGGTTCGGTGTATGGAGGAGGGATCCAGAGGGAGTTTTCATGTCACTGAATAAACAATTTTGGCTTTCGAACATCGTCACAACTGTTCTGCTCTCCAACTCTATATTCCTCTATCTCTCGCTCTCATCATGTCCTCATTCACAAGCAGACTAAACAAACTTAATGCAAATATCAGTTATCTCATGCTGACACTCTTTGCATTTCTAGTTTGCTCTCTTTAGTTGGTGGTTACAATTCTGATTTCAGATTTATGGTTTGTATGTTACTATGTGTTGCAATGTGTTGAAATTTGTCCTGAAACAGGTTTGCGGTCACATAATTGGTCAGATTGCACTTGAAAAAAGTAATTTTTTAATCCTAAATTCGACATAACTGTTAAAAAAAAAGTAGTTCTGGCCAAATTCAGCAGAAAATTTCAAGGAAACTTGTCAGACTGACATGAAACCCACATTTATTTTCTGTCTCTCATCAATGAGTTCCATGATTCCTCTTGAAGTCCTCATCAATTCTATAAAGCTCTTAGTGCCATCACTGCTACTGAGAAGATTATTCTAACAATTACATGAAATAATATTTGTAATGTACAGTTTTCATCTCCCATAAAAAGATAAATTCCATTTACTGAGCTTGTCAGTATTTCCCAAAAGCTTCTAGAGTGTAGTGATTGACTTCCTGTAAGTCGCTTTGGATAAAAGCGTCTGCTAAATGACTGTAATGTAATGTAATGTAATGATTGATTTTCATGTAGGCATTACTGACCTATATGTTAAATTAGGTGGAATACCCTCAAGAGTTATAAATTACATGTCATGATTACTTAACCTCTAAAATCACTGCAGATTATAAACATCATGGAATCATCAATCATGAATCAGATGTTTAAAGAAAATGTAATGTTTTTCTCTTCTGCTTGGCCTTGCATTAAAGGTTCCCTATACGATATTCTGAGCATTAATATAGAAGCAAACAACTATTTGCTATGTAAAGATATAATAGATTAATGTCTACTTGAGCAGATATATATATATATATATATATATATATATATATATATATATATATATATATATATCCCTCCCTCCCATACATAGTACTTACAATGTCTGTGTTTAATTGTTCTGTTCTAAAGAGTACTATTATTTTTGTTTAGCAAAATGGACAGATTTTTGAATCTAAATTCCTTCCCACAGGTGTGAGTGAGTAGCCACAGTAAAGCATCTAAAGAGAAACCACAGCTCAGGTAAAGTTCAGTAGGAGGCGGCCATGAGGAAAATGGACGAAACAGCCAGAGGCAGCTGGCCTCTAGACAACAACCCTACCTCCTCTGCAGTGAAGAACTCCTGCCACCCCAATCTGAAGGTAAAATAATCCGCTAAAAATCCTTTGGTTTGACCTGTTGGCAAACCGTTATTTGTTACAGTTCCTGAATACATAACAAATTCTTCAGTCAATGCACGTCATTAATTAAGGTTTGTTATGTACCAGTTTAGTCAAAACTTTGGATTATTGTAAATCACTGGTGTGATGACACATGGGTCCTGAAGTTCCTTTGTTTCCATGTTTTGTGTAAAGACAGTACAAAACTACCAATAATACAGAAAAATGTTATCTATATCAAACTTGGAATTGCCTTAACAATATTTCCCCAATTATTATTTCACGTCTCGAAGATGTTTTGATCCAGTTTTGAAGTGGCAGAGAGGGAAACAAGTAGATAAACACAGTTGCACAGGCCAACGAGTGCAGCGTTACATCCCAGAGAACATTCATAAGAACATGTGTATTGTGAAGAACTGAAATGGCGGAAGTACCACATGTCTGTCATTTGACTGGCCTTGAGGGGGGCACACAAATATCTCTCCAATTACTGGGATCACATGTATGTGAGAGAGGCACAGAGTGCACATGTAGATGAATGTACCCTTTTGTTTGTGAATAAAAAGCTATTGCTGTCGTCATTTCTGCTTCAGCAGGTTTCTTAGAAAATATTTATTTAATTGACATCTAGCTGCTTAAAACCGCTTTATTTATGTTTGAACACCTGCTGAGAGTTTGAGTTGAGCGTGCTTACCAGGAACTGGTAAGCCTATTGATGACCATGCAAGATGTTGAGTGCAGCTCTCTAACCTTTGGACTGGGTATTAAGTTTCTCTTAGAAATTCCATAGACAAAGTTTGTGATTCAGTAAAAGAGGTCAGATTGGACCGCTTTATTTGATTTAGAAGCACATTGGACAGAAATTAAAAAGCTGCTTAGTGAAATACCAGGGCAACGACAAGAAACAATCATGGGAATTTCAGTCATTAATCCATATGTCTTTTCCTTCTGTGTAAACTTACAATGACCTTCTCAGTGCGGTGATTTGACTAAAAGCACCGCACGTCATATTTTTGAGTCCGGCAAATGATCTGGTCCCGTCACGCATTAGAAAGATTTCCAGCAACTTGAGATCTGACGGGCACAACTGTATCTAACATGCTGGATTTTTGAGATGAGGACTGTACAGAAGAGCACAACAATTGTTCAGTTAGCCCAGTGCTCATATGTTTAGTTTCTCTATTTGGTTGTAGTTCTATTCAATTGTGTTAAATATATCTATACATTCTATTTAAACACATCTTTTTGAAAAAACAAATTATGACAGCTAGAATAAAACCAAAGCTTTTGTATATGTAGCCTTTGTAAAAAGAGTCTAATTAAACACAAATTTGACGCAAACCAGATGTAGAAACATAAAGAGAATGTAACATAAAGTATTGTAAACATTTATCATAGAAGGTATAGATATTGGATGGATTAGTGTAGATAGCCTTCGCAGTAATGCCAACAACAAGAATGAAGCAAGACTGATGTAAGACAATAGTAAAAGTATGTTTTAAAAAGAGATCTGATATGATGTTCCCCACACACAATCACACTCATTGTTCCAAAAAGCAGTGAAGGTTCCTTTAAATATAACGTCTGACAAAATGCAGATTTCTATATCATCATTATCAATGCAGTTATATGAGACCTCCCATGCTTCAGAATTCCTGCAGAAGCATTATATCCACTTATATTCTGCGGTATGGGCGGTAATTATGCACTTGACATTAGAGCGGAGCCATCCCTTACATTGAGAGTTTATTAATCAGTTGCAGACCAGGTGGTTGCCATAGCAACGCTGACACCTCGTCATTTCCTTGGTCTATGAACAAGTAGTGTTAAATCAATACTGAGGAAATGTCAGTACACACTTGTTGTTATGTTATACTAGTATTATACAATATTTCTAAGTTTAGAGACTAATTTTCAGTTTTTAAGATTCTTGCTCAGCTGGATTGTATTTGGACGAGCTTTGGGTTAAATCGGGTTACAGTTCACATGAGGAAATTTTAGTGCATTGCCATCTGCTGTACAGTAACACTGCTGAAAGATTTCAGCCCACTGAGATTTCCATAAGCAGGCTGGTTTTTGAGCCTCTCTTGACTGACTATTAAGCCTGGCTCAAGTTCACTATTCATGTTGTTTAGCATCTACTTAGCCAGTACTAAATTTGGTATGTGGCACGCTTAATTCTTCACCATCTGCTAATTAATTTGTGCTTACACTTGGAGTCACAACCTGAAAATATAACAGGGTTTTTTCAGGGTTATGTGAATGTGTTTCTTACTGCAGCTGATTACAGAGTCCCTCAAAATGCTCACCCACTGGTGATGTTTTGAAACGTATCTGTGAATTGTATTGAACATTTTATAAGACATTTAGATATTTTTTGGTATCCATCTTTAAAGTAGTTTATTCACTATGACACTTTATTGTCAAAGTCAGTGGTTTGTAAATTCATCGTTGTTTATTAAATGGCAATGGAATACATCCATTTGACCGAAAATGTTTTTTTGTTTTTTTTCATGTGCTTCTCTTTCAAGCTTGGGCTAATTTCATCCCTAAGAGTGTAGGCTATGGTTACCGCTCACCTGTTTCCAATTATGCTGCATGTCAGTCGGTCTCAGCTCATAGTGCAGTGGATGAGTCTGCGTCCCAGTGGGTTTGGCTTCTCTAATCCTCTCTTTGTTACGGACTGTCAGTGTCCACAGGTAGCTTAGCTCGATACACTCTCTGGCCAAAGCTTTAACAGCCAGCTTTTCCTTTAACAAATGTGTATCTGCCTTGCAAATTCACATCATACAGTACGAACATACACACTCAGAGAAAAACATACACGAAGTCACAAGCTACTGATTAACAGTTGTATGTACTTTTTCTTCATGGTTTTGTTCTTGTTAGAAAATCCTAATCCAGAGTTTGACTTTCTTACTTTTTGTGTTTCCTTTCCAGTGTGGCTCTGAGGTGTTTGAACTACAGTATTTGAACAGACTGAATTGAAGATAAAGATAATAATAATAATAATAATAATAATAATAATAATACAGGTTGATTTGTTCTTTTCAAATTAAAATGTACGGACCACATAGCTTGACACACCGTCCTCTCTTTCTGTATCTCTCTAGATGTTCCTTGCAGCCTTGTCCTTTGCCTACTTTGCCAAGGCTTTATCCGGCAGCTACATGAAGAGCACAATTACACAACTAGAAAGGCGGTTCGACATCCCCAGTTATCTGATCGGCATCATAGATGGGAGCTTTGAAATAGGTGAGTTTCTCAAAATGTTTTGTCCTTGTGTCTCTCTGTTAGCTGGCTAAATCATTTTGAAGTATCAAGATTGAGATACATTTAGATGCAATTAGATCCTTTATGACTAATGTTTATAGTTTGTTATCCTTTGTTTACATTTTAGTTGTTGTAGTTCAGTATATTAATAGTACATCTAAAATATTCTTTATGTTGTTTATTCTATTGATATATATATCTCCTGTGTTGATATGTATATTTAGTGTGTATTTACCGTGCCGTGGATAATCTGCTGGGATTAATTAAGAACATTTATCAATCTATCTATCCATCTATATATCGAGAAGCTACTGCGAGACAATATTATGTCTCCAGCATGCCTGCAAGCGTGACACCATAACATATATACATCCCCTTTGATCTTTGAATAGTCACAATGGTTGCGTACCTAATCAACTCTTAATGAGTGAATAATTTATCACAGCATGTGGGCTTGGAATAGAGGGATTTTATGATGGTGTGTGTGTAGTTGCACAAGAGACTATGGACACAACATATAGTATTGTCTGTGTATGCCTCAGATAAATCTGAATATTCACACTGACTTTGATCAAAATCTACAAAGACCTCTTGTTGGGCTGTTGATATTGTACATTTTTACGGACATTTTGTGAAAACCCAAATTGCAGTGATCAACATACCGTGTGTTAAAATAGCTTGTGTGTGGTATGGTTGTCTGAATATAAAGACCTTTCCTCTGTATTTATATGTGTTGAGGTTAGCGATCTTTCTGCTGTCAGCGTAATCAAAACAATAAACTAACCTACTGTGCCAGCACAGATATATCCCCCCCATGGTGTTTCTACATAGCAAAGATGGATTCATTTTAAATGAATTGTTAGTTACTTTGTATTCTGCAGATCTTTTTTCATATATAAATACAATCTGTACGGAATACAGCCTTTGATGAATACAACAATAATTGAAATTCTTTAAACAGTAGGTCTCATATATTTTATTGCTCTTCTGATCGTCTCAACCTTGCAGGGAATTTGTTGGTCATTGCCTTTGTGAGCTATTTTGGTGCCAAACTCCACCGACCTAAGATCATAGCAGTCGGATGTATCTTGATGTCTTTTGGGACCTTCTTGATCGCGACGCCTCATTTCATCATTGGCCGGTAGGCAGAGTGTCATGTCTGTATGCATTTAATGCAACTCACAAATTCCGCTCATGATGATTTAAGTCTTCAAGCATCATAAACACAATGTAGTGACAGTATTCTTTGCACTTTGAAAATGTTGTATGTTTGTGCTTTACATTGTGAGTATCTAACGATACCTGATGCTTTCTCCCCTCCCTTGTTTAACAGTCAAATTGGTATTTTGTACGCAGCTATAAGATCGAAACATCAGTTAGATGGTCTGTGAATTCAACCAATAACCTCTCTCCATGTCCAGCAAGCTCACCTGAGTCCACCAGGGCAGGTGACAGACCTGCTATACTGCCCTCTAGAGGTAAGAGTGGGAATGGTGTGCTTTGTCAAAAAAGCACACATTGCTTATTTCTTTAGTCACAATTTGCCAACTACCAATACTATTTGAGTATTGTTTCCATCTTGGAATCTACCTGGCACTGCCGGACAGACAGGAAATGTAAAAAAAAAAATACAATAAACTAGTCTCCTTTGACATTGCTGGAGTTGTCTTGATGGGATGTGGTAGACCAAAACCAGCTGTCATATCATGGTTAATAAGAATAACAAGAATGTAGTAATATAGAATATATATATGTAGACGAAGCGTGCATTAGGTCCATTGAATGTTTTTGTTAATATTTTGTATATTTTTGAGGGTTTGAATTTTAAATTCCCATTTTTCCTATTTCATTCTGAACTGTAGGCTGTGAGCGAGAGTCCAGTGTTTCAATGTGGATCTATGTGTTCCTTGGAAATGTCCTGCGTGGGATTGGAGAGACTCCAGTACAGCCTCTGGGAATCTCCTATATTGATGATTACGCACAATCGGAGAATGCTGCCCTCTATATTGGTAAAGCATCTTACTCACTGGCTATTGCATTGCACTGTACAAAGATTAAGATCACTTCATTTAGGAATGGATTTTCTTTGAATTTGGGTAATTGAATAAAAAGGGTTTTATATTCAAGCAATTTTTTTTAGTAGGAATTGACATATAGGATGTACTAAGGATTATTTAAGAGTAGGTGACAACACGTTAAATGCATACAGGCTTCCGCTAAAATAATAATAATAACATCAAGGTTGTATGGCACAGCCAACAAGTTATGTTGCTGTTTACATTATTGTCTGTCCAAAATCTCATCATTTCATAATTTTCCCGACATTTATGTGAAATTGACATACCTAGCATCTGAATTATTGAGTTATGGCCCCAAACATTTTTTGTGAGGTTACAGGGACCTTTGACGTCCAAAATCTAATCTGTTCATCCATGTGTCCAAGTAAATGTACAAAATTTGAAGAACTTCCCTCCAGATGTTCCTGAGATATCACATTCACTAGAATGGTACGGACATATGCCTAGACAGACAACCAGATAGTTAGTGGGTGTTGAATGTTGTTAAATGAAAATCCTTCTTGTTGTGTGTTCTAGGATGTGTCCAAACCATATCAATCATCGGTCCTGTCTTTGGGTACCTGCTGGGATCGCTGTGTGCCAAGATCTACGTTGACATTGGCTATGTGGACATGGGTGAGTAAGCTGTCATCTCACTGATAAACTATGACTGATTAAAAAAAAACAATGTTCTACTTGGTGAGTTTCATAATTTGTTCACACTGCATAAATGCACTCACACTCCTCCGTGGAGAGTTGGATTTAGAAATTGTTTGTTGTACATAACGGTGTTAAAGCGGTGTACGACACAATACACCTTGCAAGAAGAAATTAATTAGGTCAGGGTAAATCCTGTGATACAGTGTAATCCGACTGTGAAATACTTTGAAGCTGTTGTAAATACAATACAAGTCAGGAGACGTCTCTTCATGTGCTGAACTGCTGCATTTGAATGTCTACCGCAGTCTTAAATTTTAAGCGTATATAAAGCACTTAAAACTGACTTTGTATTATTTATTTTGCCTTGCCGTAGAAAGTAATATAATTTAAAAGAAATACATTAATTGGAAAACGTAATTATAGTAAATGAGAAGCAAATCAAACAAAATAAATCCACATCCTATGCTGACATGGGTCTTTTCTTGCCACAGAGACGGTGACTATCACCCCTGGTGATGCCCGCTGGGTGGGGGCGTGGTGGCTGGGCTACCTGATCGCTGGAACCATCACCCTCATGTCTGCGGTTCCTTTCTGGTTCCTGCCTAAATCCCTGCCCATGCCTGTGGATAAACACGATACCAGCTGCACTCCAGAGCAAACAAGGTTCATCAAAGACTCCCCAACCATGGAGCACAAGTTCAGACCTGAGGAGCCGGCTAACTTACATCAGATGGCCAAAGGTAGGATTATAGTCACAGCAAGTTGTAATGTTAGAACATTTTAATGTTAAGTTATGGCATCGTAACCTGAATGCAGTCCGGGGGGGAATCTTTAGTGATGTTAAAACTTTCCCTTTTATTGCTATCTTTTGCAAATACTTTCTTTATTTCCTTTATTAACCCACAGTATTCTTACATTTCTACCAAAACTCAACTTTTTAAAGAACTTTATTTCTTCTCAAGAAATGTAATTGTCCTCAGATCTATGAACAATCCAATTAAACAAAGGTTGCGTCATTCTAATCACGTTTGAGGGTCTAGTTTTGAAGACCATGTGCTTGTTATAAAATCTGTAGTAATCTGGGAATAAAGAAAAACATTAAACTAATTCTCACATGTGTTTTTTTTTTTTATAAACTTCCCCACACAGAATTTGTGCCCACATTGAAGAATCTCCTTGGAAATCCTGTGTACATCACTTTTTTATGCGTGACCATCATTCAGTTCAACTCTCTTATCGGGATGGTCACCTACAAACCCAAATACATCGAGCAACACTACGGCCAGTCAGCGTCAAAAGCCAATTTCCTCATGGGTAAGCAGATTGTTTAGATAATTCATAGTGTTAACCTTTTTTGGATGACTTTTGTTGGGTCATTTTATCCCTATAGATGATTTACATGCTTGTCCAAAGCCATTGTTGCTTCATGGAAGGAGAAGTATTTAAGGCTGCAAAGTGATATGATCTAGATGGTCATCATAAGAGTTTCATGAGCCAGCTTTTGATGAATTTTTTATGCCTCAACTCCCACTTCCCTCTTTAGTAAACGCTGCAGCTTCCATATGGCAGCCAGGTTTACTGAAATCCTTGGACAGTTTGGCATTTATTTAAAAAAAAAGCACTTGGATTAATGAGACCAGTTATTAGGGTCAATCTTATGGAATCGTAGATGGTGTAATAACAGCATTTTCCTTCCATATAACAGAATGAGTGAAGAGTTTGTTGCATGATGAGAAATGCATTTCTATCCTCTCTACCAACAAAAGTCATTTTGATCTTTTACAACATGACTGCAGTACACTTTACATTAAATATGAATGAGGCTACTTTCATATGAATGAGTGCTCTGTCTTTGATCCCTTTTGGGGAGCAATGTCGTTTAATCCCGCTGTTTCCTGACATTGTATTCTGCGGCTTGGCTAGGCACGATCAACATCCCGGCTGTGGCCCTCGGTATGTTCTCTGGAGGGGTTGTCATGAAGAAGTACAAGCTGGGTATCATGGGAGCAGCTAAATTTGCCTTTGGGACCTCGTTGCTGGGCTACTTCCTGTCGCTCATTTTCTTAGCCATGGGCTGTGAGAACTCCAAGGTGGCAGGAATCACAGTTTCATATACCGGGTATGTGATATCTGGATATATGTCCCTCATGTGTGTAGTGTAAGGTAAACAAAGGTTAAAAATAAACAAACAAAAAAAGAACATTCAGAAGAAGGAGCTAGGTTTGGATTGAGGAAAATGATGCATTAAATCAGTACAGCTAACACACTTTTCTGTGTCTCTATTTACATATTCCATGCACATTAGTGGATTAGGCTTCCTTATTTGGTCAATTTTTCATGTGAGCCATCAATATTATATGCATATTCTTCATGTTGTCACATGCAGAGTGGAAAGCTTGTCTTATCAGGAACAGTCTCTCTCCTCTGACTGTAACTTGGCCTGCTCGTGCTCAAGAAGTGAGTGGGACCCGGTATGCGGAGAGAACGGCCTCACTTACATGTCCCCCTGCTTGGCCGGATGCACCTCCTCCTCTGGGACCGGCAGAAATACGGTCAGACAGACGTCATGCCACATCCGTATTTCTCAGTTTGACTGTTGACTAACAATTGCTGTGATTCTTTTCTATAATGCATACAGATGCCATTACATAGCAAATGACATTTCAGTTGTATTGGCGTGACTATTTTCCCTCAGGACAAGAAGTGTGTCCTACCGTGCTGCAGCTCATCTATCATTCTTCTTTGTTAGGTGTTTGACAATTGCGGTTGTGTATTGCTGGCTGACACCCAACAAGGCAACCTAACGGCGGCTCTGGGCCAGTGTCCACGCGGAGACAGCTGTGACAAAATCTTTCCTTACTTCCTGGCTCTGTCTGTGCTCAGCTCCTTCATCATCTCTCTCGGGGGAACACCTGGATTCATGCTGCTTGTCAGGTCCGTCGACAACCCCCCCATGTGGAGTCACTGGACTCATTACACATGCAGCCTGTTGTCGGAGCAATACATCATGTTGTCATTCTTGAAACGATGACACTTGTTGCTGTTATCAGAGAAATTGTATCATTTAGTATCATCAGTGGAGATATTTCCAAAAGTTTTTATATTTCCAGAAGTTTGAATTAAAGTTATATTTCTACTTTTGTGCCTTAACGTGTAAATCATTGTTCTTCTCAAAGTGTTGCAGGGTTTAAGATTTAGTCTCCTTTAACCTCTAAGTCCTGTCTCTATAGGTGCATAAAGCCTGAGCTGAAATCCCTTGCTCTTGGAATCTACACATTGGCCACTCGCACCCTCG
This sequence comes from Anoplopoma fimbria, assembly GCF_027596085.1. NCBI lineage: Eukaryota > Metazoa > Chordata > Actinopteri > Perciformes > Anoplopomatidae > Anoplopoma > Anoplopoma fimbria. Next base: position 19,256,023 of record NC_072467.1, read on the forward strand.
GTGAGAACCAGCTTTGGTATTTTCTGTCTAGTGTGAATGTCAAACACATGGATATCTCCTAAGAGCTGACATCAGCATACTGTTTGTTGGAAGTGAGCAAAACTACTGAAATTATGTGTTTGTGTGTGGAAATAAATTATTATTTAAAAATCATCATTTTATATTTTTACTTATGATAAGAATCCTATGTGAACAGTAATAATCACCAAGTATTTTAGAAATCTGTTGCCATTATAAAGCATCATTATAATCTTTACAATAAGTACACTAATAAGATAATGATGTTTGTTATTTTTAGTGATACCTCCCCCTGAAGCAACCCTTTATGTGCTCTTCGTTTGAAGTAACAAGTTATTTTTAATTTTGAACAGCTGGAATACCTGCCCCAATATACTTTGGAGCCTTAATCGACACAACATGCCTCAAATGGGGAATCAAGACGTGTGGCGGAAGAGGAGCATGCCGAATATATAACACCTCAGCTTACAGGTAATTGGATCCGTGGGGCTTTGTTTTAAAATGCTTTATGTAATATCCAATAGGATGCCTTCCAAAATTACAGTTATCGGCCCTGCAAGGCGGCAATGCTTATTAACAAAATTATTAAATGGATAAATACCAGAGGTTGTACAAAAATAAAGTATAATGCATAAGTTTGCCACTTGTAGCTTGACTCTTTCCCAGTTTGTCCTTTAACAGTATTGCATTCTCTCTCTCTTTTTTTGCAGGATAGTGTACCTGGGCCTGACTCTGGGCTTAAGGACAATCTCATTCTTCTTCTGTATTTCAGGCTTTGCTCTACTCAAGAAACATATTAAAAAGGAAGAGAAAAATGCTCTGACCAATGGGAGTGCAGAGTTGGAGTCACTAGGGAAAGACGAGAAGAGCTCCATACACCGTGAGCAGTTTATACTGGCCTTGGACTGCAATCCTGACAGAGAGACTCACTTGTGAGCCTCAGCACAAGCTCTTCTCTTCTGACTTAGCTCCATGGAGAACCTCAGTCAGATGCATAGAGAAACACACACTGTGGACACTTTTCATAGTATTCAGAGTATATATTTGTACAGGATTTATGGAGATGACTAGTCATTTTAAAAAGAAAAACTACTATTTCTGGAATGTTTAAATATTTGTTTGTGTTTTTCATGAATGAAAGACTTTTGTAGAAAAAAATAATGTAATTGTGATGTATTTTCTATGTTGGTCTTCGTTTTTATGAATAAACTTGATGAAATATATTTTTGGATTCAACATATGTTAAAGATGCAGTGCATAGGAGCTGTTGGCATTTAGAAGTGACGTTGCAGATTGCAACCAGCTGAAACTTCCCCTGTGTGCCATGCATGTAGGAGAACTACGATGGCTGAAGCAAAAACGCAAAAGTTAGTGTTTTCTGTGGACAAATAGGGTCAACACGCAGATCAAAGCTAAAGCAGCACAAGAGCAGCCGCCCTCTAAAAGACTTTCCCGTTGGCATACTGGGAAACTTCCTGTACTTATGTAACAAAAAGCATTCCATCACTAAGATTTAACCATTTTTTATGTTAATAAGGTATCAGCCTTTTCAGTGACCTCATTTTTGATATCATCATGGCAAAGAGGGACACACTCTCTGGGGTTTTAAATGTAATTTTTTAATGCTCATGTTTGTCAAACTGTCAGAAATGACATTTTAAAGTTGGCCGGGCCAACTTTAAAATGTCATTTCTGACAGTTTGGTTTGTCAAATTATGCATATTAAGGTTTTCAGTAAAATCTACCATTCACTCCATTATTCTCTCTACATTTAAATTAAGTTCGGCATTAATAACAAAATGTATTTCTGGGATGTTGACGGGTATTAATTATTATTAAGAGTCAGCATAAGCATGAGCCCCTGACACAAAATTTCAACACTTTTAATAATGAAGAGTAACATGCACAAAAACATATTTTATGTTCGTGACAAATACTTTAAGAAGATGTTTTCAGCATTTGAGAACTTGACATGCTGCTGTTAATCTGATACCATAGTCTACTGTTTGTTTAATTCCATCAATTAAAAAATGCCCCTCAGTTTAAATTTAAAAAGCAATATTAAATTTGTTAAAGATAATACAAAACATTGCCTCTCGTGGCCCACTGCATATGGCAAACAGTTTTATTGTCATGAGAAAAAAGTATCCATGTAAAGAGAAGGAATCATAAAACAATTGTCACTGTGTTCCTGTAATCACTGATCCTTTTTGTCTGCAGTACTCTGGGGGTTCTGTGGATCAAGTACAAGATTTAAAACTGTAATACACTACAGTATTAGGTGAGTTAATATGCAATAAGTATTTTGTGATTTGGTATTTGCATGCACACATAACGTATTTGTGTGTGTGTGTGTGTGTGTGTGTGTGTGTGTGTGTACTATACCTGGAGTTGATGATGTTCTCTCAGTAGTCTGTCGTATTCTTGTGCCAAACCTTTGGCCTGCCTCTTCATGGCCTCCACTTCAGCATGAGACTTGCGCACAGCTACACACACAAGCAGTTATACATCAATCAGTTGCTCTTCATATTATCAATGCCCCTTAATATTACCTTACATTTCTACAGCTGGACATAACGTATGATGGTCCATGCTCTGCAAATGTTAAATGGATTGTTTTCTCATAATTATAGCTTTTCATAAACATTATAATAACATGTCTATGGGTTTAAAGTTTAACTGCAGGTCATCCTGTATGAAGTAAATTATTACTCACCCTCCTCAGCAACCTTCACCTGATCTGCCAGCTTCTCAGCTTCCAGCTTGAGTTGCTGTTTTTTTACTGACATGGATTTTTCCTCATCCAGGAGAGCCTGAGCACAAAATATTGTCCTTAATTACCAACAGCAGACAACTGAGCACATATAGAATACAACACATAGAAATATTACTCTGTGAAAATACATTATGTAATAATGCCTACACACTTTAAAAGGTGAACATGAGTCACGATCCCTCTAAACCCTAAAGTAATGTGTTTACTGAAGGTACAATTGAAATTGCAGTAGATATTACACATACATATATAAGTAAAGGAAAAGAACAGGCTTTAGGACTACAGACAAAAAGGATTTAGTTCTGCCTTCAGTTTCTCATTAACTCTTACTTGTTTGAGCTTCAAGTTGTCGTCATGGTGCAGCTTGGCTGCTTTGACAGCACTGTCCATCTGTGCCTGAAGACCTGCACTGTTCTCCACCGTGACAGCAACCTGATTTAGCAAGGTGACAATCCGACGCATGATACTGTGATGGAGGACAGGAAAAGATGCAGAGAACCGGAAAGAACAGAAGGCACGGCCTCAGAAAATGAAGAGGACGGTTGTGTGGAATGGTAAAGTAGGTCCCAAACACATTTTGTTATGATGAATAAATGTGGAAGGAAAATAACACTAACAGCCAGAGGAAGAGAGAGAAGCCAGATATGTAGAGGTTCCTCTGGGCTCTGAACAGCTTCATGTGGACATTGTCGTACAAGTTTGGGTTCACCTTGGCATCATGCATGGGCTCAGGACCCGAGTACTTATGCACCTCACGGACAGCATCTGAGAGTGGGCAGGGGGAGAAAAGCATGAATGGGCTGTCAGCATGCTGTCAGCGTACTCAGTGTTATTCAATGTCAGTCGTAGTAGATTGCTTACCGAGGAAGAGAACAATAAGAACCATGATCATGGTAAAAAAGCATTTGTTCCAATATGGAGATAACCAGTTCCATATTCTCCAGCTGAAAACTGAACGCCATCTACAAAGTAGGTAAAAAGGCCATTGTGAGTGTAACATAATAGACAGTAGTTCTACCCTGGAAGGACATGCATGCACTCTGCTGGTGATTTGTGTGAAGTGTCTCTTTCATTTTTCTTAGTTCCAATCAGACTCTTGCATAGGATTTTTTTTTTTTAATTGATTCAGAAAATGGGCCTCTGCACAGGAAGCTGGGCACGAGTTGCTGAATTAACTTTTGATCATGTTTTGGGTTTGCGTGTTAAATTGCAGTACCTCCGTGCTGATATGAAGGGTATACACAAGATTAGTTGGACTGCTATCTCTGCATAAAGGAAGAAAGCCACAGCAGTCCACTGGAGAGTCATTGTGACTGTGATTTCCTGAGGAGATTAACAGGTTTAATTACCTCCATACAGTTACGCACCAACCTGGAATGCACATTTCAAAGCATAACACTGCAAAACATTTATTTTTATATCGTTCTATTACTCCATTTGATAGTAGCAACTACCGTTAAATTATAACAGCATTCATTCCCCTGTAACGAAGGGCATTGGAAGAATACATATTAATGTGCTCTTTGCCTACATAACTATATACAGTATATTACTGTACTATATGCTACTCTTATTGTTATGTGACTCTTGAGCACACACAAATGTTTCTGTAGGGCTACTACATGAAACAAACAATCTGCAGCAGGTATTTATAGCCCATTTGCTATTTAAAGGCCTTTACCTCTAAATCTGTTCTTACTTCTCAGTATCAGTACGAGTGGCTTCTTCTGTTTAAGAGCAGGAGGTGGTCAATCTATTCCAAGCAATGAACCGAGTAGTGAACTTACCAGTCAAAGTTGTGTGATCAGAAGAATGGGAAAGTCCAGACACGCATGCGCTCACCCACATTTGCAACAGCTGCTGGTGAGCATATGAGGAGCTACAGCCCTAAATAAATCTCCACTGTAGGTGAAATCATTGGTCAGCAACTTTGGATTTGTTAAGGATCCCAACTTAACTGACCAATCCAACCAAAGGCTTTGTTTTTTTTGTTTCAAAATGAGTTCAAGACTTTTTATTTTTTCTCTGCTCTACTTTTCCCGGTGTGTGAGTGTGTTTGTTGCTGTCCTATCATATTTCATGTCATGGTACAAAAATAGTCATGTGAGGGAGGGACACTAAGTCTCTTTTTAAAAATATTAAATAAGCCTTGGTGTTCGTTACTTATCCCCAAACCACTAAAATAAAAAGCCCTCTTGATCTCTTTGGTTATATGATTTTTTGGACTGGACTTTTTCTGCCCAGAAGAAGCCAAACAAATGTCCACGAGAGGGCGATGTTATCAAATGACATAATATAGCTTTTGCACAGAGGCCGGAAGCAGCAAGTCCTGTTATGTTTTGCAGTTTTTTGCAGTGAATTCAATCCAAATATTCCCTCTGTGTCAAGGAGATATACAGACAGCCGACAGTGTGGATAAAGGGCTCAGTGTGCACACGCCAGCTGACTATAAATAGTTGTCACTGAAATAGCAGATATACACTCATTCCAAAAGCTTATTCATTACAAAAAGACTTGAAAGGATTGCTCTTTTGTGTGTCTTTGTGTGAATTTTGAAAAGGAACACAAACCACTATTGGCTTGCTTATCTTGCACATAAACACATAAATTGCATGGGTGTTGCACATCAATAACAGACTGAGGGAAATTCTGGAGAGCAGTCTTCAGTACACTCTTCTTCCTTTTCTATAATGAAGTTTTTTTGTTTAATTTTTTCACCAAATTCAGCTCCAATGACTGTTCTGTGTGTTTTCCCCCTCTCCGATGTATTCATCCTGCAGAGTGTATTCACACGGGCTTCCTCTGTGAAAAGAGACTGATAGCTGCTATCCTCTTTGACTGCATGTCTCAGGAGTGCTGAGGAGCAAAATGTTTACAGCTGCACCCTGTGATAGCTTTTTGAGAGTGGCCAAATGACTGTAGCAGAACTGAATGCGCTTTGATTGCTCACCCCCTCTCCGCACCATCTCGGAGGTCGCAGCTCAGGAGACTGAAGAGTCATTACAGTAAAATGCCTGCAATAAGCAGATGGCCAGGCTATGGTGACAGTGTGCTTGCTGGAGTGTTGTAACCTGAGCGCTCCATTAATTTTATTCATTGCCTGTCTATATATATTTGGCAGGTACAGTAGTCAATGTGACAATGGATATGGACTTCATAAGGCTATCTTGAATATTATGTATAAGATTGTTTTCATATTGGGTTTTTTTGTCTTTTGATGAAGGGAAGTGTGCACAAACTCCTCCCTGCTTTTTGAACTCAGGGCATTGCTGCCAACTGAGGAAATATTGAGGCCCTATTGAGTATTTTGTGTGTAACATGGAGTCCACACCAAGCTGCTTGTGCCCAGAATGCCTCCACAGAGAGGCGTCCAACTTTTCTCATGTATATCAGAGTCCCTCACCTTGTCCCAGAGGAGTAGCACAAATACCCTGCCAAGGATTTCTCATTTTCAGCTGCTTGTATCCTTGGATCTTATCATCCCAGTCACTACACAAACGTGTTACTGAAGGTTGGAACATAAATCAACTTGTAAATTGAGAGCTCTGCCTTCAGGCTCAGGTGATTTTGTCACTATAATAGCATGGGATCCCATACCTTTATGCAATTTGGTAATATGCTGGCCTATCTCAGCCACCATGTTGCCCATGTTTGTGAGCAATTCAGTCCTCAATGTCCATGTGGGCCTACATGGGATGGGACCATCATGTGCTCCATATTTGTCACTAATCGTGCCAAGAGTGGACTTCCTTTGGGGCCAAAATGAGCAAACACCCCCAGGTGACACAAAAATAACAAACAGGACTCATAAGAGTTCATTCAAAGTGCACTTCCTTTCTTTTTTTTCCTGAGAAATCTAGTCCATGACATAACCAAAAGCTTTTTCCTCTGCAACTGCAAAGTTAGTTTTTCTGGCATGTTGGTACTTGTGAGTTAGACCTGGAAAGAGGACACACATACTGCCTGACACCATACAAGCACACCATTTGCACAGAGGGAGAAGATGAGACAATGAAATAATACACAGAGGGAGAGGGAGAAAAGCACATCATTCATCATACATGGCGAAAGAAAAACGGTGAGGACGAGTCTCCAGGAGGAAGAAAATCCAGATACTAAACATCTGGAGTGGGCCACCAACATATGGTGGTATTGCTTGGCCATATTGTTTGGCTGCTAGACCTAGCTACATTGTACAACATAGTGCTTACTGGACAAGTCAAATTGGTTATCTTAAAATTTGGCCTTTTCGAAGGAGTCAGCGATGTTTTCTCTTTGACTGACCCTTCTGCCAGCAACACATATACAAGGCCCCACCAGAGTTAAATGACATTAACATGTGCAAGCCTAAAACCAGTACTGTAATTCCTTTCCTTGACTGTTGGTGGCGCATGTGTAGAAGTGCATGCACCTGGAAATTTACCAATTTACCAGGCAGCCACAGGTGTGTGAAGATATCTGTTGGGCTTTCGCCGCAACTGCATCATGAGGATAGCCTTGGAGGCAGGAACTTTAATAACGCTAGAAAAAAATGGAAACATGTGGTACATTCTGCTGTAGAAGAACTCATATCAAAAATATTGCAGACAAATTGTAAAAGACACGGACTCTTAGCTAGCTGTTAGCTGTTTGGCTAAGTGTAGCTTTGGTTGGTTGTTGAACAGAGCGATAACACCCAGACATTTCCATTTGGTTATTTTATCCCTTTGAACTGAAAATGGATCATATTAAGAATTTAACACCTACACATGACTCACAACATGTTCAACACTTTAGATCATTATTTTTTTTAGTAGAACAGATATATATTCAATCTATGCACATAATACTTTATTTTTAGCTTTAGCTTTATCAGAGCATTTATAGTTCAGCTGGAGTTGCAGGTGCAGAGGTGTAGTGTTTTCTACACCTGCGATTCCAGCTGAACCATGAATGCTCTGATAAAGGTCCTTTAGACCGAAAGCAAAAAATAAAGCTTTGTTTTAAGTGTGTGGAAATCTCTTCTACCAGTTTGAAAAAAAATAAACTTAATGTATCCAGTCAGCAGTAAAACAAACCGTTTAACCTTCCTTGTAAACTTACAGTGAGCTACATCAAGCTATATACTTGAACAGACCATTAAGCATGTACAGGCAAATGTTGCACTTTCTTCCCTTTGTATGGTTTTAAAAAATCGCTTTAGATGTGGAGGATGTGAGTGATTTTAAGACTCAGAAGCAACCCACTTTCATTGTGGGTGTTGCAGTTTAAACAATGCCTCTTATTTGGATGATAATATACAGACTGTGTTTGTTTTATAATGAAATAAGGCCAAATGATTAATTCACAGTCTATTATGCCATTGCTGTATAGACAGTTTCCAAGCAACCCTAGTTCTAGATGCTCATACACATAGGGGGCAGAAAACACTGTTTCACAGAGAGCAACCGAAAGAGGAGTTGAGGGGGAGTTGTTGTGTTGTGCAGGATATGTTCAGTATCAAAGAGGTTAAAATTCATTTCAGCACAGAGTGCATAATTTGATGCATCCAGGGGGATACGGTATGAAGAAGATTTTTCCCCAGAAATTGCTGCCGGAACACCTGGATTAAGGAGAAGCATCAAACTCATGTCTAGTTCGCAACATGTTGAAATCTGGTGTTTCAGGTTTCATAGAGGAGGCAGACTGAGATTTCGAAAGAGATGAATAACTTCATATCCTGTTAGTTGGAGCTGCAGTATCAGCTGTCTACTGTTCACAGCATGTCTTAAGAATTATTTAAAAATGAAGATAAATGTCCAAAACAAATTTACTTGTAAAAAATATTTTTTTCCCACCAGTTTCAATAACATCAACACCAAATGCAACTAATGATTGTTTCATTATTGTTTAATCTGGTTCATCATTTGTTCAATAAAGTATTGAAAAATAGTGCAAAAATGTCAATAATCTCAATATTTAATTGACCATCAAAAAAATATTATGTAAGCTGTATAATGAACTACAGATATTGCCCATTAACAAGCTACCATGAGGACTAGTGTATCTATCCCCCACCCCGTTTTTAATTAGATATTTAAGATATATTTTAATGAAACACTCAATGCTCCTCAACCCAGAAACACATGAGTTTCAATGCTATCGCTTTATATTAGCTATCAGTGTTAATTATTTCAACTTTAGTTTCAGCTGGTTGTTGGCAGCACAACATAATTTCAAGTATGGAGGTTGGTTGTTATGTTAGGAAATGCAAATTGGTAGTTGGAGGGTAAGAAATTATAGATAAACCTGAGTATCATGATATTATGTTTTGTGATCCTGATTCATTTTTAAATTAAACTCCACTTGTAAATATTCGTTGCAGAAAGATCAAAATCACTTCTACAACTTTGCAATTCTATTGTTACACGGGGACATTTGGAGGATAATGGAATATATTTAACATTTATTGGTCTCTTTTGGCTTTAATAATACAAATCTTCACCTTGTGGTGTCTCAAGCTGCCAGGCTGCTGTAGTGGGCTCTGTTGTCGTGGTCCCATTCGTAGCTTTTCATGCTGAGAGAGAGCTGGAGGGCAGCAATCTCCTCTCTGCTGTGTTCCCTCTCACACACGGTGGTTGACACTCTGTCACTGCCTGATAATACAATTGGAAAGACATATAGCTGCATGCACATACTGTATGGACATAGCTGCACTTGTTGGAGTATACACACATTGCTGAATAGATTCCCACACAGACAATCACACACTGACTGGCAGGTGAACACACACACACACACACACACACACACACACACACACACACACACACACACACACACACACACACACACACACACACACACACACACACACAGCGACTGGGCATCCAGCCATGTCGGCACTTCTGACTTCTTTTTGTCCTTCACATTTTTGGTTTAGTGAGATAAGGATATACTAGTCGGTTTCCTTTTGTCTGAGCCACATTTTGTAAAGGATGGTTTCACAATATAATGGCACATTTCATCAAATGTAACATTCTTACACACTAAACAGCCTCTATTAGCATGCTTCATACATCAGCATTTATTGTGCAATGGCAAATTTGTGTACCTCTAAATTCCAGGATTCTATGTTTTGTATTATAATACAACAATATTCTATATTGTCCACTTTGGCATGCATGTTAAGTTGCTTTTCCGTGTTTGCCCCTTAGGAATAATTTGTTTTCTGATGTAGACTGCATAATAAAGGAGAGCACTTCATCTATCATTGAACATCTGCTCTGGACTGATAGAGAACAGTAATCTACACAGCATTGATTATGTTATTTTCCTCCAACCACACACAATGATGGCGTTAAGGTCATAGGAGGTAGAGGTCATACCCTGTTGTCTGCCTCTGATTCCTTGTTTCTCCTTGAGACATAGATTTTCTTGTACTGGGATTAGAGGTTATATATCAGAGTCATACATCTTTCAGCTCATTAAGGTGTGCTTCCAACTCTACACAGTAAATGTGGCTCGGTGAGAGTAACATTTGGAAAATGACCACGAGCAACAATTTGTCAAGCTGTGCTGGCTGGGGTGCTCAATTCACTTTCTTCTTCTCCACGATAGCAGAATTACAGTTGAGTGTTTGCTGACCTAATGCAATAGAGGCTCCATACGGACAGAGTAATATGATTTCCCAGGCTTTTATTCTGTGTCTGCAGCTGGATAGAGAGGAGCCCTGAAGAGATGGCAACTGAGTCGGGGATGGCTGCCTGAGCCAGAGAGGGAGGGGACATAATGTATGTGATAGGGACAGCAGTAAACACCGGCCTTATTGTGGAGTATAGAAGGGAGAAGGAAAAGGAGACGTTAGGGTCAAGTTATTCTAATAAGGCTCACAGTGAAGTGTCAATAAAGCTCTGCTATTGAATATGGTAGTTGATTGATCTATTTTTTTCTTTGCAGGTTAAAGGTCTAGTGGCAGCCTGCTAACCTATCCGATATGCTAACCAGCAACGCTGACCTTGAGATAGCAGCCGTTCGTAAGTGTCTGCATTAATGAAAGTGGTCCCATGTGGGCCAAAATGAAACATGAAACTAAACAGTGTTAATATAATAGCAATCATAACAATAAGGGTAGATGATACTATTTTCAGCTGAGTTCAGAGTTTAAAAATAAAAGCCAATGCTGTAAATGCTTGCCCATCACAACATTTGATTATTTGGAAATATATACAGAATAAAAAGGAAACGCATGAGATGAGACTGACGGTGTAGATTGTACAGCTTTTGTTTAAGTTATTAGTCATAGGCTTAACAGGGAATTTTTAAGTCCCGTTGATTTTAAGCTTCATCAACCCATATTTTACAACATTTTAACAGTACTGTAAGATACACATCTGTATTTACATTACATTTACATTACAGTCATTTAGCAGACGCTTTTATCCAAAGCGACTTACAATAAGTGTATTCAACATAGGTATTCAAGAGAACTACTAGTCACCAGAAGTCATAAGTGCATCTCATTTCTTAAACAAGCATGTAAGAGCATAAACCAGAGCAAAAGTATAGTGCAGAAACAAATTACTACAAAAACAATAAGTGCAACAAACTAATACAAATACAATAAGTGCAACGAACTGATACGAATACAATAAGTGCAACAAACTAATACGAATGTAATAAGTGCTACGAGGAAGGCTCAGGGTAGTACTTCTTGAAGAGGTGAGTTTTCAGCCTGCGCCTAAAGATGGGCAGCGACTCTGCTGTCCTGACGTCAGTGGGGAGTTCATTCCACCACTGTGGGGCCAGGACAGAAAAAAGCTGTGACCGGGTCGATCGGCCGCAGGGACCTCTGAGCGACGGGGCAACCAATAGCCCCGAGGCAGCAGAGCGAAGTGGTCGGGCGGGGGTGTAGGGCTTGACCATGGCCTGGAGATAGGAAGGAGCTGTTCCTTTCACTGCCCTGTAGGCTAGCACCAGAGTCTTAAACTGGATGCGAGCTCTTACAGTGTAGAGAACGGAGAAGGGAAGTTGTGTGGGAGAACTTGGGGCGATTGAACACCAGACGAGCTGCAGCTTTCTGGACAAGCTCCAGAAGTCTGATGGCCGACGCCGGGGCTCCGGCAAGTAGTGAGTTGCAGTAGTCCAGGCGGGAGATGACCAGAGCCTGGATGAGCACCTGCGCCGTCTCCTCAGTGAGGAAGGGGCGAATCCTCTGTATCTTACAGTACTAGCCCAGTCTAGTACTGTAAGATACAGATGTGTCTTTCCCAGGAGTGACCTGGTTGACGCGCTGGTTGTAAGCCTAAATTACGATACGTTACCCAATGATGTGCATTGCGTTAAGTACAACATCTACAGACACGTTATTCTTTGTAGAATGAGAGTCCTTTTATTTAGCTTCGCCGTGCGGCGACGTTAAACAAATCCATTTGCGTCAACCGACAATCAAACACACCATTTGCAGAATGACAAAAAATCTGTTACCGCCACAGTGGTCAAAACCCTTTGCCCTTCCGGGGTCAAACACCTGACAACAGTGATTTCAGTACCTACATACCTGAGCCCAGGTTATTAGCACAGCAACACCCAACGTTAACACAGAGAATAACAGTTACATTTCTGGATATTTCCAACACCATATTTGGCCAAGTTACTCGATAAGCAAGGGAATGTCAAGGGAATGTCAAGGCTCTGTTGCGTTTCCTTTGCCCTAGATGGTCGATATCAATAATTGTTCAATGCATCTTAGAAAGTTAATGATATTTCATCATGATAATGAGATTGAGACAAAACTGAGATCACTGGTCATTGCCTAATGTCCTAATTAACATTCTACAATACAACCTTAAGCTCTGGATAATGGTTTGGTACAGAACTGGTAATTAAGATGAATATTTCAAAAGCGTACTGGAGCACATTGAGCTGTATTTGACAGAAATATGCTATTTTAAGTTAAAGTGCATCCACTCTGAAATTGAATCAGTGTTATTTGTGGCGTAAGAGGTTCAGATTTGTTGGTGCTCTCATGAACAGCCTTTTCCCCAGTTGGAGAAACTACTGAGCCCGTTGGTGCCTTTAATAGGTTGGACCAAGGTTAGGAACGTCATCTTCCTGTGCCAGAGCCAGAATCCAAACAAATATAGCAATAAGCTTCAATAAAAAAGGTGGAGCTATCGAGCCTGTGAATTAAACCGACTAAAAACAGTTCTCAAGTGAGAACAGCACCATGCATTGAAGGCATTTCTATAAAAGATAGGAGTTTGTGCCATTCTCCCCAAGAGAGTTAAGGAAAGGTTTAGTAATACAAGGGATTCAGTACTTTCTCCTTTGATGGTCTTAATGAGGATCAAGTTAGAGAAGCTGACAGGTTTGGCATGTCATGTAGCTCTGTGTGCACAGTGGCAATAAAATAGTAAAAAGTTAACATCGCTCTATATGTTACAAAAAGCATCATCTCCCATAAATTTACATTTACAAAAAAGCATCATCTCCCATAAATTTAAATTTACATTTATGGGAGACCGCTCCTATCTAGCACTCACACAGCTTAAGTTTCGGCTGAAAATGACATCAAGCGAATGGATACATCAAACTCGGTGATTAGTGAGAGCGAAATACCTCCCAAACAGAAAATGACAAAACACAAGAAGGGAATGTCAGACTGAATAACGCCAGATTAACAATATGACAGTTCATTCAGAACATCAGGCTATGTTGGTTGTGCTTAAAAATCCTTTTTTTGCCTAGCCAGTGCCAGCTGCACCCCAGGATGGAAAACCAAATGTGACCTAGATAGTGTAAATAGTATTGGTTTTTCAGAGGTAATTTTAGAAGGTAATCAATTGAAGTGATTTTTTTTTCAGTACCACTGATTAAGTTTGGATTAGTACCTGACGTTTGAGCAGAGGGCTAAATTATGTATTCAGGAGAGGTACACAGCTGGTAGTAGTGAATCATTGTAATGTTGGTAACAGGAATAAGTCTATATATTTGTTTATTGATACCCAACCTATGAGGTTTTCCTACTAAAAGTTGGACTCATACTGGATACATGGGTTTGTTAAATGTATCCTCTGGCTCAATGTTTCATCTCATAGGTCGTTTTCCCTCCCCTGACGGCTAATCTGTTGCTGGCTCTCATCCCATCTCCTCCCTCAATCACAGACATGCCCTCAAGGTATCGTGACATCCACACTGCGTGTTTACAGCAGGGTCATAAAGAACCTTGCCTGCATCAATATTCCCATATCAGCCCGTCTCTGTTGTGCTACAAACCACACACTGGTCTGGCAGCCGGAGAAGCATCTGATCAAGGTTGTGTAATCGCTCTGGTAGCCAATAGCCCCGTGCTCTCAGTATCTAAAGGGCTCTTAAATTTTCAACTGTACCCGAGACAGCAAAGACATAATAAGCTCATTACTGAGATAAACTGTGGAGTACAGTGTGCATATGCGTTTGTGTGTGTGCACCTTTATGCATGCATGTGACTGTACTGCACAGTGTATATCCACATCTTTGAAATAATGTTATACTTGACCCAAGGATTGTAATGAAGTGAGCTGCTGGGCTAGCTGAGCATGGCTTTATATGCTAATGGTAATTGTAACTCTGCATCTAGATTCCACATTAGAGCGCAGACTGAATGTTATAAGCTGACAGCTTTTCTTCTTGTTATTACTACTGAAATTCCTCTGCATTTGAATGAATAAATTATTCCTACTTATTTAGGACAAGTTGAGCTGAAAATATCAGGCCGGCTGAATTATAATCCCTCAGCAACAGCCACCTGGGAAATTCAGTTTCACTATCGTAGTCCTTGATAAACAAAGGAGGACACGCACTATTGGTAGACATACAAAAGCAGGGAAGAAGGACTTCATTATCATTAAATGTGGATTGTAAACAGAATCTTTTGTAAGGCTTCAACATTTTTGCAGTAGTTCTTTATTGCAGTTATGGATTTGCTTATTTGGAGAGCATTATTGTTTGGCTATTGTTATTAAAAACAGACAATTGGATAATACAACCATTTTCAACACTTTCCATTAGTTTGATTAAATAACTGTTTTTATGAAAAATAACCTCTGAGGATTCACTCAGGTTTAAAACAATATTTGTCATTATTTTGTTCACCGTGTTCAATACGTGCTCTCCCTGTCCCACCGTAAAGTCATGCTCAATTCATCAAACCAAAATAAGGCATCTGTATATTTTCCATTTGGCTCAAAGACGCGACTGTTAAAGTAAAACAGACTATGCTTTGATTATATCTGTTTTTTGTCAAAGAGGCAATGAGAGCTATGGTCTTCTGTTGTGTCTGTGGAATGCAAGTGTTCTTCTTTAACTCTAAAAGCAGTGATTGTGAACAGTACCCCACAGCTTTCCGGCTATAGCAACATGAACATACGTTACTTATGCTGCTTTCATTTCCATGCCTGTCTCTTTCCATGTTTGACCTGTTTGCCTTCCCTCTAGAGGGTTCACAGGCAATAAGGTCAGCGGTCACTGGGGATTGCAGGTCTGGTCTCGGAGCAAGTGGCATGTTGATGAATGGTTGTAATCTCACAGTTGTTACAGGAATCACAAACACTTAATTTAGGGGGGAGGGTAGAATAGGAAGCTTTTTGCTGCGTTGGGTGAGTGAACACAAAATTTATTATAAATATACATATGACATAGTAATTCCTACTTCTCTCTCTCTATTTTAATACCTTGTTTACCCTATGCTGTACATGTATTATGTATGTACACAATGCTCTGTATGTTGCTACCATTACAAAAAGCCATGCAATATCTACAGTACAGTATATAGTGTATCTATGAAACCTACATTTGTTCTCAATAAATAGTAATAAATTATCCACATCTTGTTTTTGTACATTCTATTGCACATATTATTTACATTACTGCTTTGGATTAACATTTTCCCTTTTTCATCATGACCTGATGTCAGTTTTAGCTGCTTATATTGACTGTATAACGTAAAGACAATGAGTTCATTCACCCCACGACCTCAGAAGACAGACATTTCTGTTGGGCGTCTTTGTCCTCAAATGTCACCTTTTTGTTCCTTTTTGGGTCGATCCAGGAGTTGTGGATGATGGCATTGTTAGGGGTAGGATCCGCCTCAATGATCGACACCACTCGCTTCTTCATCTTGCTTTTCAAGACTTTCTGGAACTTCTGCCTAGTGAAGGCATAGAGTAGAGGGTGAAAGATAGTGGTCCCGTAAGCCATGACCAGGAAGCCCAGTCTCAACTTGACCATTAGGTCACTGGGGCCCACACTCAGGATGACTGTGTTGAGCACCGTGATGGGCGTCCAGCACAGCATGAAAGTAGACACAATCAGGAGGGACATTCTGAAAACCCTCTTTTGGCGCTCTCGCCTTTCTCTGTGGCGCTTAACAGCCCTGCGCAAGGCGATGATGACGGAGACAGAGGTACGCATACCCAGTACGGGGTTGCGGCTGCCACTGCTCTGGGATGCATCCGTGGCCTCATGCTGCGTTGTCATGGCTGTCATGGATGGACTTTTTTTCCTGCGAGCCTTCTTCTTCTGTGAAGCATGGAAACGTGTGCCAATGCGAATGTTGAGCGCCTGCAGGATCTTTGAGTAGGTGATGAGCATGACAACAGCAGTAAAGAAGAAAATGGGGATCTGAGCAAGCAGGTGGTAATAGAGGCCAAGTTCTGTGTAGTACTGGTTAGTGTGGACCACATTATCCACCACTGTCTGGTTCAGATCAGCCTGGCCCTGGGCAAAGAAGCCCACCTCAATAAAGGGTACGAGGAAACTAACAAAGGATAGCACCCAAATGGCAGTCAGCAGGGTCAGGGCACGGCCCATTGTCAGCACCCGGTTGGCTGGTTTGACAGAGATGTCGTAGCGATCAAGGGTGATGGCTAGCACATTAGCAGCAGTGGCGACACTAGCAAAGGAGACGCAGGCTTCATGGAAGCAGCAGACGAGTGCAGTGTCTCCCTCCAGGGAGAGCAACACCACCACAATGGTGAGGGGGATGCAGCACACACAAATTAGCACATCCAACACATGGAGGTTCATAGTGACGATGTTACTGACGGAGCTAATGAGGTTCGACTTCATACAGTAAAGGGCAAGCACAGTGAGGTTGGAGCTCATGCCCAGGAGGATTTCCAGCATGAGGAAGCCAGTCAGTGAGACCTGGAAACTAACAGGATAGGGATACTGGCTGGGGCTTGCCGGACTCATGGTGCGGCCGATGGGCTCAGTGTTGTCGGTGACCGTGACGTTGCTCATGGTGGCTTCTTGTTCAGGGCAGGGAAGGATATGCATTATCCTGCGTGTAGAGAGAAGAGAAAAACAGAATTCATGAAGGGGAAAAGAAGAGGTCCATGTTTGTGCATCCCCTGCATTAACCCACATCTGAGAAATCTTGTCGGACGTAATGCTGCCAGTAATCAAATGATAGATAGCATATCGAGTTTTAAATGAGAAATGCTGAGATGAGACACTCAGACACAGTGCTGGAACTTCTTTTCCTGCCATGTCCTGCAGATTAGATTGTCTCACTACGTACACGGCATGACTAAATAGTAACTATCTTGCCTCAATCAGCTTCTGCCTGTTATCACCAACCTTGATCAGACAGTTGTATCGACAGCGGAGGCACACAACAGAAACACTTCGTAAGAAATTAAATTCTAATAACTTCATAGCCTTAATGGCTTAGTATATTGAGGCTTTGTAGTGGCTTAGTTGTGGCTTAGTGTTCTTTTGAGCCTCAGCTGAACAGCACATTCAAGCTGACATAGTTTTGGTGTATTAGCATTTACCATATACATACTGAATATAAACCAGGGGTCATGAAAGCAATTATGAGAAAAACAAATTTTAACCCCAATTGGCTGTGATTAATGAGATAGGGGGGAGTTAGGAAATAACATACTATATGGTTCTTGCTAACTAAACTCGTCATTTCTGGCAGCATCTCAGTCATTGCCAAGTTAAAGGAGGTGGTTCATAACTGACCAGAATTTACTGCCAGAAGATTATGTTAATTTTGTCAACAGCAGGCGTCCAACTCTCAGAGATGCACTTCAGAACTAATAAATCCCCAAAATGAAAACTTATTTGAAGCTGTAATAAATGATGGGTTCGAGTAAAAAAAAAATCTATAACACATGGACTCTGTAATAATGATAATAATAAAAGCTGACATAGAGAAACAAGAATGTTTTTTTTATATTTATATTTACCCTTCCCGCCAGCACTATCTGAATACCAGGGCTGTGTAATCAGGCCATAGAGTCCATGTTGCATCCACAGAGACAAGCATCACATCCAAACATAGTTCACGTAAAAAAGAGTTTCCGCTCCAGCAGAGCCCCCCAGCTAGGCTTTTCCTTTTCACGGCTGGTCCCTCCCAGAGAGGCTGACAGCCAAAAAAACACCTGTCCGTCTCGCCAAAGACTCTCTATGGGCAACCAGCCTTTTCTTCCAGCCTTTTCTTCCTGCCAATGATAAGAAAGCTAAGGAATCAGCCACCGGCACCCAGTGGATTTTAGAGTATATAGGCTAATGTCCTCTACAGACTTTTTCTCAGATCACTGGTCCGTTTGCTTTGCCGATGCTTGGAGCTCTGATGAATGAGTGGAACGGGGATAAGATGTCGGAGCCACCTCCTGTTTATAATCTCATGATATTCCCAGGCAGGAGAGACACAGCCAACCAAGAAAACAAAGACGCACAGACTCGTTCCCCTGCACAGGGCTGGAATGTACTGCTCATTGTGCAACGGAGTCAAAGCCTTGCCTTTTTTTTTTTTTTCTTCAATGAGAAGATAGTAGTCAGATCTGTAAATACAAAAAAACAGTTGTATCCATCAGCTTGTACTCCAAGAGGCAGAGTTTGTCAGTCGGCCATGTAGATTTCCCCCGTCGTACACCGTAGCGTTGTCCAGAATCTGTCCAGGAGAGGTTAGTGTGTCCGGGCAGCATCCAGGCCCATGTCCCCTCTGGGAGCACTAATGGAACAGGCCTTCACTCTCCACTTTTCTCATCAGACCTTGTGCGCCTGACTCCGGCTGCCATTGACATGTAAATCGAGCACAGGTCCATGGTTTGCCCACTCGACATGCTGAACCCTCAATCACCGGAGATGGCGTGAGTAGAGCGGATTATTAGAGTGCATGCGTGTCGGATCACCATGACATGTGTGATCACTGAAACACTTGTGATCACCACTTTTTTCTATATGTGCATGGGAGGGGGGGTTGATTCAGCAATTCAGGGGAAGGTCATCCTCATGAGGTAGTGGGAGCAGGTTCATGAGACAGAGAGCTAGCTTGTAGATTTGCAACAAAGATCCCGGACTAAGAATTGAACTTCAGGTAGCAGGTTGCTGCATACATCATCTGTCTGTCCTCACAGTGACCTGAAGAGAGAGAAAGGATAGGGTAATGGATGAGATAGAGAGTAGGAGAGGGATGTGTGGGGGTCGCGTTAGTGAAGATAAAGATATCCTTTAGCAGCGAGGCGACAAGGAAACTCTCATTAGCATAGCAACAAGCTTCTGATGTCTTATCATGTTCCTGCATATCGCCTGATTCACTTTACATCTTTGCTATTGCATTAACATAATTGTAGCACTAATAAAGGGCTTGCATAAAAGCAACTGGTATTTGATATCTTGATTTTAAGATTGAAGATTAACTGTATAAATATTTTTAAACTATTTTTCTTGATTAGGTGTAAATTACTTCAGTAACATGCTTTGTGGTAATTATTGGATGTCACTTGTGCTTAAATGGTCATACCATTTTCATGATAGGCCAGACTTGCTTAGGGCTTTAGTGCCGTGTGATTCCTCTGGGATCTTGTCATAAACACATGGATGCCCTCTCGTGTGTCACTATATGTTATCCTTGTAATCCATTCAGAGGAACATGTCGGTCATCTTCAAGGTTGTCTGAGTGAGGGATGCCACACTTTACTATGCAACAATGTCAGCAGAAATTATCAGTGAGTACCATGCTTCAGTACCAGATAACAGAGAGGATCATGTATGTCATGAAGATGCACAGTCTCAAAGTGAACAGTTGTTTATCAAGTTTATCCTATTTTCAGCCTGACAGTTTAGAATAAATTAAGTGTGTAGGATAAGGACACAAACAGATGCATGTGAGGTATCCTAGTGCATAAAAAAAGCCTTTTAGATTGTGATGTTTACATTAGCAGCTACTTGGAATTACAAGACTCAACATTATTTAATCAGTTACTAATAGGTTTTACTTGAGCCATAAACAGTGTTTCTCAATAAATCAACCATACATTAGAACGGAAGTTATTCAGGAAATGATATTGATAGTTTCTAATCCAATGCATTTATTGTGGTGACAGAGCTGTTTGGCCATGAGTTTTCTTTGTCATCACACACGTTCTAAGCGACTTAACTCAGAAAATTCCAACCAATAAGTAGATTGCCCCATCAAGACACGGCAGAGCTCACCATGCAGTGTAAACAGATGCTTTGGAGCTGGTCCATACACCACGCTGTCACCTCTCCTTTGCCGCTCTGCAACAATCTAGGTCGACCGACTGAAACTGCTGGTTGATCTCCCGCTCCTTCCAGCAGTAATCCAAGAATAGAGATTGAATATTGATGAACATGCAAGGGTCACACAACTGACAGATGTTCTTTCCCTCCTGAGTCCCAGACTGAGAAATAAAAAAGTCCACAGAGATTAGTCCTGACAGGGATGTTGGTGGGATTCTTCTTCTCCTCCCTTTAATGTTTAACCATCCATATGGAAAGGTTTGTGAATACTCATCTCACAAACTCTCTGTTGCGCTCCCTCCGTGCCTTACTGTCTGGATTGGAGTGCAAAACCATCACACTCCTGGTATCTCTCTATCTCCCGCTTTGCTCTCCTCTCTTCCTCTCACTCCCTCTCTCCCTCTCTCTCTCTTACTGCGGAGGTTTGCAGTGCTCCCCCAGTAACTGATTGGTCTTCTGTAATAGGCTTAACCCCTTCCTCTCCAGCGAGGGGAGGTATTTCCTTTTGTTCTCACTCTATCCTCTCTTCCCTGGCAGTGGCTGTGACACCCCATGTGGGGCTGTAGTGATTTGGAAAGAAGCGTCTACGGTACTACGCTTTTGCGTAGGGACCTTAGATGACACTGCGCTAAACACACAACCTGCTGCAGAGTCAGATAAGCAGACTGCTGAAGGAAAAACAGCAGTAAATATGGCAATGATGTATTAATTAGCTCTGCCACTATATAATGGACAAGTTATGTGTTTTTTTTATAGTAGGGGGAATGATGAGGATGGAGAGCCAGCAAAGAGAAGCAATATTTTTTGTATTGATTTTGCTCACATACATAGCTCTTAATATGCGTGTGCAAGTGAGCCTGAGAGACAGTGAGACTGACAGAGAGACGATAAATTCTTGCAGCTGCAAGTGGGAGAAATGGATTATGCAGGAAGGAATGAAAGTCAGAAAAGAAGAGCTAGAGTATAGTGGCTCTCTGATTGATAGTTTCAATTAAGTTTCTCTGTTAGATCAGTAAGAGCTCGACCACCCTCCGTTTTTTTGTCGAAGCTCATTTGTCAGGTGCAATTATTGCCAGAGGGCATCCTGGTACCTGACAGCCTCCAGTAAAGAAGAGGGGGGCATCTGTCGCGTTGGCATGGCTAACTGATAAACTAACGATTAAAGACCACAGAAAATACATCAGGTGTAGTTATTCTGGTGATGACAGTTCAATAATTGAGGCAAATGCTTCAGCTTGTTTTCAAGGCATTTAAAGTTGACTTGCTGCAGTGGAACAGTGTTTAAAGCTTTAGAAGGGGTTGTGATGTTATAGTACCTTGGTAGTAAGGAAACAACTGTCAAGTAAATTTGTGGATTGACAGAAAATTTAAGAATCGATTAATAATTTAAGCGATTTTTAAATGAAGGTGTCAAACATTCCCTAGTTCTAGTTTTGCTGTTAATTTGGGCTCTGAGGAGTTGTCACGGACTTATTGTACTTATTTTACATTTTGAGAACTCAATAATCAACTGATTAAACCAAACACATTCACACAAAAATTGATAATGACAATAATAATTGCACCATGTTGCTAAATGTTGAAAATTGTATGTCTCCACATTACCTACATTTAATGTTGCCCTTAGGTCATACATGTTGAAAGCGGCAAGATAGGCTTTGTAGCTTACGTCCCTGATGCTGTACCAATGAAGAACAAATTGGAGGTCATGGGGAAAACCTGAAGTACAATCTGGTCATGGAGAGATACGTGTTTCCGATCCACTTGATAACAGAAGACCACCACTTATTAGAGGATTAAGAAGAGCAAATGCTTTCATTTTGTTAATCCTGTCATTATCACAAATTCTCATTGGATCTTTACCTTGCATGATATGGAGCTTGGCACATCGACAGAAGTTGTATGTGTGGATGGAGGAAAATGACAGGTGAAAGAAAAGTGCCATATCTGTGGTTGTTGTAGTTGTTTCTTAGTGTGCGAGGTCTTTTGTACTTATCTATTTGACATTAAGTGTGTCCTTTGGATTGCATGTTTGAGTACCTCGATGTCTGCACCCAACATCAAGTACCTGCCTCCTACACGGGATCCATCCGTACGCCTGTGGCTTTCAGACTATAATTACACAGCACATCATTGCAAAAGCCTGCAACTCAAGGCCCTGTGCGTTTCATAAGAAGCATCCTGAAGAAAGTGTGTATGTTTATAAAAAGACAGGACTGACCACTTGACAGCCTTTTCACAGCACTTCAGGAATCCTCCTAGTTTAAAAAGGGGTTAACATGCTGCTGCAAAAACACTGCATTCCCAAAACTTCAAAGTTCAAAAGAAGAATGATGTAAATATTTCATTCCTATTAATATTTCATCCAGCTTTTTCTCCCTGTCCCCAGACTCCACGGACTGACATACACTACAGTTTTTCTCCCCTTTCAGTCTGAGTGCCAGTAGACATCCATTGATGTGCCTGTCGATACTCAAATTTTTTCAGTTTTTTCCCCACACTTACTTTATGTGCACTCCATCTTCAGCACTGTCAAGAGGACCATCTCTGGCCTGAGCTCATCAAATATAGGAGATGCAGATGTGCCGTCAGTGGCCGTCTTATTTCCAGCCCATACTTTGCATGCCAAACATCAGCAGGCAATCTTGCAATAGTAGGATGGCAGCCTGGAGGCACAGAGGACCCAGCACACACACTTTTATCTCCTCCCTGCAGCAGGTGTCCTGCACTTCCATTTGGTGCCACTGTGATTTGCTCCAGAACAGGGCTAGCTCAGCGCTAATGGAGTGGCTGGTTTCAACTGTTGAAGCGCACTGCTGTCATCTGATCTATTTAAATTGTCCTTTTTGCAAACCCTCAGGAACTCTTGGTTCATCCTCACACGGATCTTGGCGGCCAAACAAAAATGGAGAAAGACAAATAATGTATCTTGAGGTGCCTTGTGAGCTGCTGTTTTTTTTTGTTTCCCAGTTTTTTTGAAAGAAATATATTTCTCTTATTCTATACCAATTTCTTCCACCTCCCAAGGCATAGAGCACCACAGCAAATTTAGCACCTTTGAGGATGTTGGACAGAAAGGAGAGCGAGAAGAAGATGGAGAAAAAAGTTTGGACAACATTCCAGGTTCCTGTGGTTTTTGCATGTAGTTTGACGACTTGGCAGTAAGCTTTGGCCTCAGTCCCAGGGTCCCTTTGGATTCATGCTCATTTGGTGAGGGATGAAAGTGCCACAATCAAGTACAATAGGAGAAGAAAAGAAGGCCATCCTCCCCTCCTCCTATGTTAAACACTTGAGATTGATGAGCAGCAGCTGAAGAGAAAATGCAACCTCAGTCCTAGAGGAAATGTTAATTTATCCTCTTTCATCCACATACAGGTCCACTAGTGTTAAAGTGGCTTCATTTTTTGCTTGACATTTAGTACAGTATATTGTACAAGGGTTTTTTCATACCATCGGTGAATGCAGTTTAAAAAAAAGACCAAGTTAATTTGGTTACACAATAGATTACAACCCTCAATTTACTGTGTAATTATTTATTTAATTATTCTTTGAATTTAATTATGTGCACTTGTAGATTAAGTGTGTGGTGCAATATAATAAAAAGGGTAACAAAACAGGAAAAACATAGGAATAAAGGGTTAAAGATTTATCAGACCAAATACTGCAAGGGTGAAAATAGACTAACTTGTTAAAGATCAGAGAGGCCATGGGAGTAATTTTTTTTTTTTTTTTATTTCCTCTGATCGTATGATAAGTCTTACAACTCAACCTTACTTAAATTAGTTTTCTCTTAATCATAAAACGGTTATCTGTCAAACTGTTATTTGTTGTTGTGTGATCATAAAATTAGTATTTTGCCATTCCTTACTTGTGAGCAATAGATAACATCTTGTCAGAACAAATTTCGACATGTTAATCATCTATAATTGTTTCAATAATACATTTTCCTAATGTCACTGCTCACATTAGACATCAGCATGTTTTCATTGCCTAATGCAGCTGCAACCTGAGAGGTGCATCGGGCAAGACAATTGCTTGTTTAAGCCATGTAGTATGTCATAGTGGAAGACAACCAGCCCAGCATCTGAGCTGCTTTGCATCGTCCAGTTAAGCTTGTCCGATTTTTATTTTTGCCTTTCACCTAATTGGAAAACTTCTATCACATTGACCCAAATTTTAAACACACCTGTAAGAGAAAATGATGCTGCTGGAGCCTTTAGGTGCATTTCCTTTACATATTACCTACTGTATGTATATCGTGCAAGAAAGATGAAAGCTATGACTGGTTCAGGTCTATGTATGCCTCTCAGACCCAAAGATATTGTGTCGTCTGTTCCTGGCGTGTGCCTTTTGGTTGTCAGCAGTAAAGGCAAATTTATAGTTTTCATGAGGGTTACCCTTTGCTGTGTGAACCAAACATTTTTTACCGTACAGACTGTATGAGTGGAAACTTGTTTTGAAGAGTGGATGTGCGAGGAGATCTGCCGTGGCCTACATTTAAATAATCTGTCTTTAAAGGAACCCAAGGACAGCTAAATGGCATTGAAATCCTGGCAAACAACGTTATGGTGCATTACAGCTACCAACTGGAATGGAGTGTGTGACTCAATTGCCTGGAGGAAAGTGACTGTCTGACTGACAGCTAATCTTTAGTAGCATATAGTGACCCATATAATTGAGGCCGACTGAATTTGTGAAAGCTCAATCTTGGAAATACTCATCAGCGACTAGTCATACATTGTATTGCTTGTTTTAAACATTACCTTTAGTTAGCTAACTTATTGCTACAACATGCCTTTTCTACACCCTGGTTACCAGTGATGTAGCGTAGCAGTACACTTTACACGTAGCTCTTCATTTGCTGCAGTATTCTTTGTTTCTGTCATTCAAGTTCTACAGCTATTTCTCAAATGTTTATTATAATGCGTGCCAAGTTGTATGATCTATCTCTCGCTCTCTCTTTCTTTCTGTCTCTCTCTCTCTTTCTCTCTGTGAGAGCTCTGAGAGCTCTGGCTCCTGCTCTCTCTCTCTCTCTTTTTCTTGTATTTATTCACGTACCTTCCCTCTGCTTTGGTTAGATATAGGCTTAGTGTTCTGCCATTGATTTACAGTCTTGGTGGTATTGTGGGTCAGTAAGGTTAGAGCCATGAAGTGGAACCAGGGGTAGTCAGCTGTTTGACCCTGACCGTGGGGTTAGAGATTGTAAATGCAGCCTCCCCCACATGAACCTGCACACTCGCTCGCCTGGGACATATTTCTTGCCGTTTCCTGCTGTACTGTGACCTCCGTGCTGTCCTCTGTCACGGACAAAAACAGCTTCTTTTCCATCAGCCCCTCAGAAGTCGGCCACTTCCTGTCGTTGTGCAACATCAGTTTACGTTAGTCGTGTCAAAGAGCATCGACCAAGGCGTGGGAACGCAAGGCAGCACATGGGGGACCCCACACTCGGAGGGAGGTGCGCGAGCAGCGGAGGGCTGAACCTTTGGGGAAGCACGTAGCGGACAACCACTCACACTCTGCACATAAACACAAATGCACACATTCATGCTTCCTCCCTCTCAGGCACTCAGCCATCAGAGCACTCAGTGTTTGTCATCTCATTTCATCAGGTCATGTTTCTACCCCTGGGAGTTCATGTTTCTTGAAAATGCAGTTTTCTTAAAACAGCCATTCTCCTTTAACAGCTAGTTTAAGGACTTCAGTCACCAGTTTGTTTTCATTGACTAACTTGAGATTTTAAATTGCCTTTGTTTTAAATGCATATAAGGAAAAATGTATTATGCATGCTATGAGCAAAGGACATTTCCTCCCTGTATATATATGTGTATGTGAACACGTGTGTTTAAGTTTGCATTTGTGTTATTGAGAGCTGAGACCACCATGCTGTCTGTGATCTAAAGCCTGTCGGCCACATTGGCATCCGTGTCTGTCTGCTAATTCAATGCCTTATCCCTGTGTTCAGTGCTCACAGGGGATCCAACGGAGAGGGAATTCCCTTTCTTAAAATAAATTACTTTCCGAGAACCACAAAGACCATTAGGCTCTGAAGGCCACGCCACAATGGCAGCATAGACAGAGGACTACTTAATGGAGCACAATGACATTTACTGCCATTTTATGCTGTTGTCACAGAGTAGCACGCCATTATGGAGTCATAGTTGGCATTTACTTCACCATTAAAAAGGTAAAAAAAAAGCTTTCTTTGAAGTTAGCTGTACTTTAGTTAAGAAACTCATTGTTATCTCTTACTCTGATGTTGGTTTCATGCTGTCATCTGTTTTTGAAAAGCAGCACTCTATGTTGATTTTCATGTAGCAGTGACTTTAAAGGTCCTATGAGGCTGCAGTGATAGCGAGATATGTGTGAGTAGTTTGGTGTGGTCGGCACTGATCGGCACATGTACTGTACGTAATGTGCCGATTAGTAATCTAAAGAAGGCTTTGTAGTTGGAACACTATGGCCTTGTGGTTTGTCTCTTCTGTATCTCCTTTGAGTTGTAGTCTTTAGGGGGATGGAGGGATCAACCTCAAACAGATAGGCCAGTGAACACCAACAGGAGGTCCCCTAATAAGCAGAGTTACTCTTCATAGTACACGTACGCATGTATTCACACACAGGCCAACAGACAGACAAAAGACAGACAAAACAATGAGTGTACATTGTTCATTTGCGTTTATACATAGTCACAAGTTATCCTAACAAGACATGCAGTAGTCTATGCTGTTAAGGAAGCTCAACTCCTCCACAAAAAGGAAAAAAGCCAACTAGGAGATTCCTGCAACCTTTCTTTTTTACACTAGAGCAGATTCCCTGTACAGTAATTTATTTGGCTCTTGACATTTGTCCTATTTTAAATGAAATGTAATGCCTCCAGGGAAGAGTTCCAATATTACACCTTGTAAATATAGACGACATGACGCAAACCTTTTGCTGTAGTTCCCTCTATCAAATTGCCAATTTTTCCCGCCCTCCTGTCCTGTGCCTTCGCCTGGTTCTCTTTCTTTTCATTTCCCTTCCTAACACCTAACAATAATTAGCCGGTGCTAGCTGTCGACTGGTGCCTGTCCCTAGTCACACCTTGTCAGCGAGGCCTCTCCTGTTTGGGCCACTGCCTTGGCTCTGACAGCCAGGATTACTTTTTTCTCAGCTGCTACTTCTTCATTAAGACCTGCCTCAAGCTACTGAGCCTCAAAGATCAGCACCTTTCACTGTCGCACCAGATGGGGATTTTCACAGCACCTCAGCTCCTCCTCACACACAGGTCAATATCCAAGTGACGATTAGGAATGCACTTTTTCAGTCCTGAAACTGATACCTGGGCCTTTATATACCGGCCAATACAGAGTACTGATCCAATAGCTGTGTTAAACTAATAATCTGAATGCCTCACCGTGTGGAAGAGACAAGGATCATTATTTTATGTTTAAGGCAGCATCAAGCTTGACTTAAATATTGTTTTCCTATTTAAAAAAATAAATAAATGGAACAAACAATAAATAGATATAAATTTACTTGATTGCTTTTTCTCTAATGAACTATATCCAATACCAGATCTTCCTATTTTTAACATTACCCAGTCCAGCAATTGGAATTTTCTGTATCGTAGCATCCCTAGTCCCAGGTCAAACATCATCTCAACACTTATGCACCTGTTGGGATGGTGGGACCATGGATGCATGTCTCCTCTCCCGTTCAAAGTGTGAACTGAATAGATTATACGATTGTTTGTATAAAAGCCAAACCTTGATATCAACCTAACTTTCAATCCACACAGCAGGATGTTAAGAGTCTGGGTTTTGTGCCGCAAAATGTGAAGCCAGTATTTTTTCCTGTTACTTCTCCACTGTTTGAATGGAAGGAAATAGATGTCAATTATATATAATTAAGAGTTACATTCAGCAATAAGCTGCTCATTCTTGTGCTGTATTCTGTAGTGAGGATGTGTAGCAGTCAATTGAGCTCTTTATTATACCTAAGGGCACATAACTCATACTTGAACAGGTGTCGAATGAATGATACTTTTGACATTTTCAGAATTAGTCTGATGTCCTTAAATCACTTCAGAATATGTATCCTTTAGAGCGTCAGAGACACCAGGTTCAGTTTTTGTCCAGTCCCCCATGCAGCAGTGGGATGACTGTTGCTCAGGAGTGTAACAGCCTGTGTGGGTGGCGGCAGTAGGGTGTCGGCCCTGCCCCCGATGTACCAGGCTGTTGCCCTTGATTGTCTGGCACAGGGTCAAGGTAACACAGTGCTGGTCACTACCGTCAGCACTTCTCAGGGCACACACTCTAACACCACTGGGTGGCTGAAAGTGTGTGTTTTTTATTTTGGCGTGGATTCATGTACAACATAAAATGTTTGAATGTTGCTTCGCTATTAGTGTTTTTCTGTGCATCACTATGAGTCATGTTAAAGGAGATTGGCAAACTATTTCTATATAATCATTGCGTCATTGCTGACGCCGCTGACTCATACACTGCACTTTAACATGTTCATCCTGCGCTGTGTGCTTCGTTGTATCAAACACTTTCTATCCGGTACGAGGAATCAAGCGCTAGTTCATTCGAAAGTAGGAAGAACCAAGAATATTATTGAGATCTCTCTTTGGCATTTAGTTATTTAGTGATCATTTTCCATTAAGAAATGTTTGCCTCCGCTGTGAATTAGTCTCTATCAGCATGGAGGTTGCCGATGCTCTCAGGCTGTTACTCATCTCTGCAGAATATCAATTGATCGTACTTTATCTAGGCAGGAATCCAGGCCGGGTGACTTGGAAATTGAATTAAGAGGGGGATGATGTAAAATAGTGGTGAGGGAAAGTGTTGAAATTCAAACTTCCATCAAACATGGAAAAGATTTAATCTGATCCATCAGTTTGATCTGGTTGAATTCAAAATTTACAGTTAACGCTATATGGATGAAACTAGAGTAGATAACAGTGACACTAAAGTAGATAACACAACTTACGGAAGAGCAATGTGGGGATGATCAAGATTTTGAATTTGACACCAAGCTCTTGTCTTTCAATGTAAAATGCAACTGACTTATAGTAACACTAGCACTCTTTGAAACGAAGCAGCAAATGTACTGCCAGTAAACGAGTCAACTTTAATTCCACAACGTAGCTTGGGATCAGGCTACATGGGTTTCATTCAAATTGACACACAAATACAGAATTACATTAGTTCTACTTAATCCAGTGCTTGAAGTGGAACAAAAATAAGTGCCAGTACTCCCCCAATTCAGATGTTGCCGTGTGTATCGGCCGATATCTGCAAACTTTACTTATTCCCATTCATTTATCGTTTCTTATTTCAGTCAGAGACTATCTATGGTGAATCCTTTATTTCTGATCAAATATATATTATATTTCAATTTTATTTTCAGTGCATGGCTAAATCAATATCCATTTATTTAATGACCTTTTTTGTAGTAAAACAGCTTTGTACAAGAAAATGAATAGTTGTTTTTTTATATCCCATCACAAGCTATTAATCAAAGTAATAATCAACAGATTAATTGATTATCAAAGAAATCCAACCAACCAAACAAATATATTTAAAATTATAATTTGCAGGTATATAAACTATATAGAGAAATCTATGATAGTTGACATATTCACGTCGTCATATTGCCCTGTGCCCCATGTGAATTCATATGGGACACCTTGAATAAGTGCTATGGATTTTATCTGCTTGTAATATATGACTAATATACACCGAAGCTGTGACTATAATATACTAAGACCACGACAGTTCTGAGACTGGATATGTTCTTAGGGGTATTTAATTGTTGTTTGTGATAAGCAGTGAAGGCACTGGGACTTAAAAACAGGCTGTTTAGTGGGCCTTAGATAGGAGCCTCGTATCATTAAACAAACAGATTAGATTTTGGTTCCACTTGAGAAATTGACTGTAATTTCTTTTGCTGGCTGGATGATAGGTAGATATTGGATTTCTGCTGGGCTCTGTAAGAAATTCACAGGGAGGTGTTAGCAAAACAAACACCTAACAAATGCTCAGTCTTGATTCAGATGCTTTTTTTTGCATTACCCAGAGACCGAAAATCACTTCTGCATGAAATAACACAGTTCTGGGGGAACTCCCAAATGAAACGATTAAGAGAAAAAGTTGTTTATCTTTGCAATTTGAAATGTCAATACTGATTTAATCCAGAGGTAAGAATATTTACCTCAAAGAGATTTGAATAAGATGTCGAACTGAGTGATAAAGCTGTCTTTATTAAGGGATTGTCCAAGTGAGTAGTCAATAGTGTCCCCAATGGGAGATAAGTCGAACAGGAAATGCATGCTCTAGTGCCAAACGTGGCAAGCAGATGGCAAGCACCAGGGCCCTGCAGTCCAGTGTAGGGTTGTGCGTTTGGAAGAAATCTTAGGGATAAAAAAAAAACCAGACAGGATGGATGATATCAGGCCATCTGTCTGCATTTCAACAAGGTGTCATTTTTAAGAGGGTGGAAAACCTCGCTCACGCTCTTTCTTCCAATCTGATCTTTACAGCAGATAGCACAACAACTGTGCCATTGCCTCCTCTGTCTTTGACTTTTTATGCAACCAAATCCCACAGTGTCAGTTGCGTAACGATGTTTGTTTCAACATTTCATCATTTTGTTAAAGGATACAGCGTAGTATTACTGATGAATCTCCTCATTGTACCTTTACAGTACTCTGCCCTTCCTTTAGATCTCTGTTTTTTCCTTTATGCCCCATTGTCTGTCTCCCTCTCAGCCTTGAACTCAATCTTGAACTGTATCAGGTTGCATTGTGGGGGGGGGCATTGAAATGATGCTGTTAAAGTCCCCTCTCTCTCGAAAGATGACAGTGACATACATAGGAAGGAGCTGCCTGCTGAAGGAGGCTCTGAAGATCAAACACATGTACTGGGGAGACATTCCGGCTGTTACCAAGCGAAAGGGAGTTTGTCCGCCTACACACTCAGTAGACCAGGAGATGGGTGTCTGGGCCTGGCTTAGAGGCTGCTGGCTTGCTCGACTGTAGCAGGTGGTGCACATTTTCCATTTACAAGAAAACACTAAGTGTAGGCAGCAAAGAGGAGGTGCTGTCATCTATTCCTGCTTCGAACACAGCAGATCCAAACCACTTTGTGGCGGCGAGGATGTATCGATGTTTGTTCTGGCGGAATGTTTTAGCTCAGTGATGTTGACAAAATGACACAATATAAAGTAGAAAAAAGTGTTGATTCACACCGAATCACATTTAACATCTCCTGAGATTCTGAATCGATTCACAATTTCCAAAAAAAGGATTTTGTACATTAATAAAATTACTGAACAAAGGTCGAACTCAACCATGAAAGCACTGTGCACCACCTGGACTTTATAATTTGATTTTCAAGACGAAGGTGAACTCTTTGTGAACACTAAGAACCCCATCACCCAGAGACTAACCTTAGCAAAGTGGAGCACCAAACTTCAGCACTAGTGAGCTGACCAACACACACTCTGATCAGACAAAGCAAACGAAGATGATGTACAATATGTTTGATTGTTCTCCAATGCTTGAGACATAACATTAGTAGCAGACCCAGCGGAGCACTGCCAAAGTGAACAGTTTGGCCCATTGATACTGAATCAAATTGTGACACCAAGAATCAGAATTGAATCAAAAGATTTTCAAATATCTCCACCACTAAAATTAAGAGCATACATCAGTGTCGAGACACTTGAGAGTAGTATTCTTCAGTAATTGATTGTCTGAGCTCATTCCCATCCAGTTACTCCAAGTACCCTTTATCTAGTCGTCAATGGAAGACCTTTTCTTTAAATGATGTTGTCAATGGATAATAAACTCGGCTGAGGAGCAAATAGACCCATTCTTTGTAATCATTGCAAAGGCAGTTTTATCCCTGCTGAATGAATAGTAGAGTCTGTCTATACAGCTGTATTCCACCTGGAGCCATGAGGATCATTGTTACATGTGAATGTTTTCAGGCCAGTGTAAGATGACTTTCTTTGTACTTCCTTTGTAGAACCTTCTTTGTTGAATTTATTTTGATTGAGAACAGGCTCAGGCTGCAATTTCTTTTTTTACAAGTGACAGTCAATGGAAGCCAAAATGTCAAGCAAGACGTTTTCAACTGTAGATAAGAAACACCGGCACAGTCTCTTATCATCGTGACCCAGAAAAGTCAAGGAGAACTCAGGGGGCATTGCCCTGATTTAGATGTACTCCACATGCGGGACCAATGGAAGTATGAACAGCAAGTAAAAATAAGGGCATAAAAAATGTAAAAATCCCTTCATTTATCCAGCACAGATTTTGATAAAACGTGCAAATTATGGAGTTTATTGAACCAACCATTGGTTTCCGCAACGAGGATTAAGGTGGAGCTGCTTGGGATTCATAGTCTCTGAGTAACTCTCATGGCTCCTTGATTGGCTGAAAGGTTGATTGAAGTAAATCAAAGTTAAGATATTGTTGTATTTTGTCTATTAAACAATATTTGGTGCCAGAGATATGCAAAATGTTTTATCACATGAGTTGTATCATCTTTGTTTATACACAATGCAAATCATGAACCATCCATCCCGAGCCATGTGCACAAGTGTGCTTAGGACTGCATGATATTGCAAGTTAGTGACATAGCTCCGGGTTATAATTGTATTTCTTCTTTTATGTTGGGTTGAGTTATACACTTGCCTCGAAACTTCCATAACTCAGTCCACAACCAATTTAACCACCATCACGACTGTCACAACATAATATTTCAGTGTTTCATTGTATAAATGCAAATGAGGCAACACTAGAAGGATGGCACAGGCTTTTCTGTGTGCCCCCGCGGTTGATATTTACACTAAACTGAACACTGATGCTGAGTAATGTTTGATGATGGGCCAAGCTTGTCCAATTCCCAAAATGTGATACGCTCCAGTGGCTTTAGTCATTATACTCAGAGCCAGCATGCTTTAGAAAGCACTTTTAATGACAGGAGTTCTGTAATAAACTGCTAGACGTTGCATTACAGGCACGTGGAGTTGTAACCATCAGTTTTAAAATATTTTTTAGCCAAAAGCATACTGCTCATACTGTTATGGACATCATTTAAATACATCTGCTTTTGAAAGTGTGACTGTGTGTTGTAGAGCTGAAATCTCTTTACTTCCAGGAGCTTTGTTTTGCCGTGTGAAGCTGAGAACGGAGAAACATCTTTGACCCAGAACTAATTTCACCTCACAATTTCCTTTGACCCTGAAACACTGTTTGATGAAGACATTTGATTTCTTGCTATTTCTGGAGCCTCTAGTTCCGGTTGATGTTGATGCGTTAAGTGTCAGTGTGGTTTACCCAGGCAGGCATTCACCTTGCGCATTGCTCAAAATCACAGATTTCTCTGCTTTGCAAATCTTTTTTTACTTCCAACACCCCCACCCCCTTTCCTTTCAGCCCCACTCCCACCACCTCCCCTTGGGCAATGAGAGCTAAGATGGAGGGAGAGATGGATGATGTTGTTTTGAACTGTGACATGTCTCCATGCAAGTCATTCCATTATTATTCATAAATAATTGGCCAGAACCGTCTGTGGAAGCTATTTATAGAGCCGATTGCCATTTTGCAAAGGAGAACAAACTCTTAGAGCTTTGATTCCCCCCCCTTTCTAGTCTAGCCAAGTGAAAACTGAGGGTTTAGTTTCCATGAAGTGCTAGACTTCTGGTTGATTTTGTTTGCCCCCAAACGCTGGTCAGATGCTACTATTTGCTTGTATGGTCAATACAGATAGATGTGTTATAGACGTATTGTTTTAAACTCTGTCGTCTCACCTCTTCTATAGCTAAAGTCACTCCAACGGTTTAGAGACAGCGTTTAAATATGTGTAATTCTCTTTCACTGGCAGCCAGAGATATTAACTCCATATCTCTTCTGAGGATCTATCTTCCACTTAAGTTGGAAATCAATACGGACCGGTGAGGCCAGTCAGTTATACTGGATTAGACAGGAGCACTGATCCTGCTCAGACAAATAGCTTACAAACAACATGAACCACAGTTCTTTTGTTCCCCCTGACCACAGCATTACAAGCTCCATTAGTTATATACGTGCGTGTGTGTGTGTGTGTGTGTGTGTGTGTGTGTGTGTGTGTGTGTGTGTGTGTGTGTGTGTGTGTGTGTGTGTGTGTGTGTGTGTGTGTGTGTGTGTGGTGGTACCTGTAGTGCTAAGCATGCACTGTTAAATGTTGAACAGTGCCCTTGAAGGTTGAAAGTGTGAGTGACAAAAAGAGAGAGCAGCAAATTGAAGCGGAGAGAGAAATTGAGGGAAGTAATCAGATTGGGAACAAGAGAGTGGATTATTTAGCCCTCATGGTTTATTATGATAAGCCCAGAGCCTTCTGGTGAATATTACATGAGAGCGTTAGATTAGAACAGATGAAAGGGAGGACTCTAGCCCAGCCAAATTGTGCATAAACATATTGAAGATTTAATTGGACTTTGTTTGACGGACGCATTTTAAATCGGAATATGCAGCAGGGCAGCGAGCAGAGGGCGAAATTAGATTTCCAGAGAGTACCTTGCACATGCATGTGGGATTAAGCATGTTGACGAGCCAGCAGAACGCTTTCACAATCATCAACCTCTGTCAGGAAGTGCTGAATCAGTATGTCAAGGTCTGGTATGTTGAACTTGCTTTAAAAAAAAAAGAAAAGAAGACAGCATGACGCAGGTTAGATCCGGGCCTATCTGCATGACAATAAAGAATTCAATTTCAAACACAAGTCGTAGCTTGCACGTGCCGTAGCAAAGCATCGCCTCATAAAGCGCTCCATCTCCACCGCAGCGTGACAGCATGAGAACATGGCTGGAATGCATGATGTGACGAGGCTGTGTGGTAGAAACAGTCTGCTTTCATTAGTATGCAGCACATAGCCGTCTTGTCTAGCTGGACCTTTGCAGAAACTCTCTGCCTCAGAACAGCAGATAAATTGTCTGTAGTGAATAGAGCAGCTGAGGCGAAGCTGTGCCCTTTTCTACACAAGGAGATTTCTCTTGTGTCGCGGGATTTGCTCCACACGGCAGTCACAATAGTCTAAAATACAGGAGTTGAATGGACAGAGGGGTCAAAGTTTAACTTCACTGTAATATTGCAATGAGAAAGAGAATTGGAGAGACAGAGAAAGAACCTTATTAAGACCCGTGCTCCAGCGGCTTAGCTCTCAACTCCTGAGTGAGTTTTATCAGAGAAGGCCCCTTCAAGCATGACCACAGTAATGAACCTATTAGCCATGAAATTGACTTTTCTGATAAATAAAGAACAGACGAGAGCTTAGAGGACCAATTCCGCATTCCAACTCCTTTGTTTGAAATACATAATAACGTTGTTTTTTTTCAAACGACTGGATTTGCACATGTGCACAGGAGTTCTTCGTCATCAGGTTTTCTGCTCTGTGACTTCTTTAAAGTATGCTGCAGAATAGTAATTGGACCAATTTTTCTGGGTTAAAAGCATTAACCTCACGCCATAGTCAGTGTTTAGAAAGTGTCCAAACGGCATAAATAATGCAATGCTAATATTCAAGGCAGTGTATCAACAAATGACTCAATCAGCAAATGCAAACTTCCCTACTGCCTGAAATAGCATTTTAATCAACTGCTGTGATGACACTTTGCAAACGTTAGGACCACCTAGTGAAAATGCCTTCTGTCTGCCTTTAATTACTGCTCGACAATGAACGTGATTTGTCTTCCAACACGGGGTATACTTTAAAGTCAGACAAGAAGCAACGTACAAATAATTCAAAAGATTCACCTTTTCCAATTGATTTGTTCTTAGAATTTATCAACATTGCAAACAGAACTCTTGAGTGGTCCAAGCTTGTAGATGTTGACCTCCTGCTATCATAAATCATGGTTTGTATTGCTTCAGCAGGACGCTCTTTAGCATCTATCGTTACATCAATAATTTCTCTTGTTATTCTGTCACAGTACATACATCTGATGACATGTCGTTGGCAGCAGAATCCATTTTTCTAATTGCTTCAGGACTTCTAACACGAGTACTGACACTGCAAAAATGTTTTATGTGTATTAATCTGCTGCATTACAACATCAGGACTTAATATGTTACTCTTTGGCAACATTTCTGTGAGTGAAAAAAAATGGATGCAGCCAGGTAGCCTTATGTAAACATTTATGGGCATCAATTATGCAAAAAATCACATCCGTTAAATGCATTCCTACACATGAACAGGTGGCGTTCATCAAGTTTAAATGAGCAACTTATGATAAGTTTATGCAGTAAAGAGAGATTAATGAATCAGATGTTTAGGATTCATGTCATAGGATCTTGCATGTCATATGTTGACTGTTCTGTATTTGCATTTATATTACTATGATTAACACTTCAATTACCTGACAAAAGGGACCGTATTCATATCCATGCCATCACCGTGGTCAAGCAGTTGTGTCTTTTCTGAAACAGGTGGTTTGAGTATTTCAGCAACTAAGGAGTAGAATACCAATGAACTACAACTGTTGCTGGTGTGAAAAGGTCCCATACAATCTCAGTGTGTACAGAATGGATGCACAACAACTTTCTCTTTGCATGGATATCTTGTGACATCCAATCAACATATCCCATTGTGTCGAGTGTCAAACCCTGGTTGATTGATTTTAGTCCTGCTTCGCACCCCTCTGCTCAGAGCTCAGCTCGGCAATGACAGAAAGGACACATGGATGAATAATGCATGTCCATATCAACCCATCTTGCAAGCACAATGCTACAAGAGAAAGAGATGGTTAGATAGAGAGAGGGACAGATGGACAGAGAGTGAGTGAGAGATTTATCCCAGAGCTGATCAAGATGGGCCGTGTACATGAAATTAGAAGTCATGACACATTTTCAAATAAAATGTCCAACACAACTTGTGCAATAAACTCATTGCAACCAATGACTTTCATTAAGTTAGCTGCAATAATATGAGATGACTGATCTTGTTTTGAAATTCCCTGAGGATTTAAAATTAAAAAAGCTTTCTCAGGGGTGAAGTCACCTCACCAGCTTTATCTAAATAAAGGTCTATCTTATTCTTTGAAGGTCTTCCGATTGCTCTCAGAATTTACAAACTGTAGGCCAAAGCCATTTTGTGCCATCCGCTCTTCCTGAAAGGAAACTGAATCACTCAAACCTGCTACAATAAAGTCAATTTAATTCTTGGAACAGAACTCAACGTAACTTTGGAGTAGGTTATACTGTATAAAGGGGTATCATAGTTACAGTGGAAAAATATCTTATTTATTACCTTTGGTGAGCAGCCATCCATGGCCAAGGGTCTGAGGCCAACATATTGAATTTGTATCAGTAGCTCACTGGCTCTTTTTTTGGAAGGTGCTTAATCACTCTGCAGCAAAATTGTATTACCCTCATACAGACCAGAACAAGACTATATCAACCTGCTTCCTTCTGCTACACACCATTAGACAATACTGTTATTTTTGACCAATATTGTTCTCCGATGCCATCAAATTGATTCTCTATGATGCAAAAGTGGTTTCATCTTTAGAGGATGATAGGGAAATAGAAAGAATAATAAGGAGACAGGGTTGACACTTAATCATGTCATCTGTCTTGTGCGAGTGTTCCTAGTAATTAAGTCTAATTAAGATGCATGACTCTCAATAAATTGAATGTCAAATTAGGTATGCACATTTACAAGCTGAATAGTGATTAACAATATGGCAATTCTGACACGTTGCGTCAAAACAACTATAACACATTTACATTTTGTGCTTTTGTCTAAAGAAACGTACAAATGACACAGAAATCCAGCCACAGTAGATCAACGAGAAGCCTTCAAGAAGAAGTATTCAACACTTAACACAAGAGCCAAAAGGCTCAATTTCAGCCATAGAAATAAAACTCTAAACTGGGTGTTTTGTCTCATGGACAAGTTCTGCCGTAGAAATGAAATGACATCCATTCCTACTTTGTATAGGAATATAGTATGGGATGTATCCGCAACTCTCTTTTTGTCATCTATCTTCAGGGACTCTTTAAGGAGGGGGTGTGTGAGGCGAGGCTTAATGCATTAAAACATAACTGTTTAGTTTTTAATTCTATTTAGTTTGGGTTTCTCAGTCAGAGAAATGAGTTGTGAGAATGTGTTTCTGTGTGAGAGAAAGAAAGAGTGGCAGAGCCAAGGTGGATGGACACTATATTAAAAACATGATCAACCTTTTACTGTGTATTTTTTACTTTACACAGTTACACAGGCTCCAGATAGTATTAGTAAAATGTTTTTTCCATATCCTAGAGGAGAAAAGAATAATAAGAATCATTTTAACGGTTATGTATCTGTCTCTTTTCCGGTTTTTTTCAATTATGGAATCTGCTGGAGATATCAGCAACGATGATCATCCTGTAAGCAAAAATACAAAATGCATATAAATACCATAAAATGTCCTACACAAACAACCCACCCACTCGCACATGGTGGCATGCATGCGGCGTCCTGTGTGGCTCTACACTGCTGGCAAGCCAACAAGAGTGTCGGAGAAACTTTTCATACTGTGCCTCATTTTCTTGCCATATCAACTTAATACTCTCTCTTGATGGTCTTATAAAAAGCAAGAACTCAAAATTTGATATCTTTAAGTTTATGTCTGAGTTTCTAAGTAGAATTCCATGTTGTGGCTCGTTGATTTAATCAAAATGTGTCATTTGGCAACATTTTTTGTTGGATGTTAAAATGAATGAATTAAAAAAATATTTTATATTTCCCAAACGTAAGACAAATCAGATCATCCAGTTTCAGCAATGTACATACTATAATAATACAAAAGAAATTAGTTTTCAATCCAGTTTTGTTGGCAAGTGGGAGCTGCTGCTTTTGAGATAAACTGTGAAAATGGTTTAATTTGAGGTTATTTACATTTGCTCTTCAAGACTTTTTCTTGTCTGTAAGCTTTTAGATAGAGTTTTATAATGCAGTGGGTATTTTCCTCTCATGCTAACAAACACTACCAACATGAAAATAAATCCTTTATAGCTCCTAAACACAGAAATCCTTCATAGTGCCCATACGAGATGAATCCTGTATTTAGCTGAAACGGATGACGTCTTAAAAAGCGCAGACAATGATTCCCAGAGAAGGATTTGAATATGACCCAGTTTCAGGAGATTTACTTGCGTTTTGCTGACGTCATTGTCTGAAACGCTAGAGGCCTGACAACTTCAGCATGAAGGGGAGACGTTTGTTAAAATTTTAGGAACCTTATGCAGAATGCAGAGTTGTGGGAACATTCTGTTTGAAGTCTTAAGCCTCGTCGACCTCAACAGCATAATAAATTTAAAGTAAGTGATTTCAATGGACTCTGAACTAGTTTAGTCTTTTTTCTAAATCCTGTTAAAGAATCAGTGATAGAGAATAGTTAGGTTCCTATATGTAATCTGATTCTTTATCAATCAGTCACTTTATCAAACAATAAGCATTCTAAATAGGTTATTAAAATATCAACTGATCTACCAACAGCAGCAGCCCAGTAACATATAATAAACCTAATTTTCCAATTAATGCTTACAAGCCATTAACCAGGTTGTTTTATTTTATTACAATGTGGAGATTCTCTTTGATACACACCTTATCTGATCTTTAATGGAGTATTTAATAAGAACATACTATTTAGTCTGTTCATGATCTCCCAGAGTTTTGTTGTAATTGTTCTGGCCAATAATGGCTGAATCAGTCAAACAGCTTTTGAAAACAAGCCACAGAACCGGGTTGTATTATAGCTTTTTAGGCAATCGCTTCCTTACCGTTCACGAACGTTGCGCCAGTGATGTTAAGAGACCTCTGTAGTCTGCTCCTCATCTCTGCTTGTGGATGTCTGCTAGCAGCTCGATGTTTCATTAGCCACTTCTAGCATAACGC
Source organism: Anoplopoma fimbria (assembly GCF_027596085.1). Classification (NCBI taxonomy): domain Eukaryota; kingdom Metazoa; phylum Chordata; class Actinopteri; order Perciformes; family Anoplopomatidae; genus Anoplopoma; species Anoplopoma fimbria. The sequence goes on from NC_072467.1 coordinate 19,296,217, forward strand.
ATCCAAATCTCCCATCAAATTATGTCGACATCATGTTTCCATTACCGTTCAATTACCCTATTCAGGTTTTGGGGATGGTCTGGAGCCGGTCTCCGCTGACATTGGGCGAAGGCAGGGTACACACTGGACAGATGTACGGCTATCACAGGGCCGACACACAGAGACAGACAACCATTCACACTTACGTTTAAACCTATGGGCAATGTTATGGTTAATTAACTTTAAGAATGGGAGGAAACAGGAGAAACCGAGAAAACCCACGATGACAGGGAGAACAAACTCCACACAGAAGGGCCGGCCAGCCCGGGATCGAACTTGGGCTTGCTGTAAGGCAACAGTGCTAACCGCTACGCCACCGTGCCGCCCTTTTGTCCATTGCAAGTCTCCCAAAATAGGTGGAGTATTCGTGTCATTGCATCAGCTGCATCCGTTAAGAAGCCATGCTTTTTGTTTCAGAGTTGCTGGGCTTGGAGATTGGTGCACAATTGTAGTGATTGTATTGATTCTCCACTGCTCATAGGAACATAAACATCTTAAACATTGCTGTTGTCCTGTAAAAGCCTCTGGACTACAATTTGAGTGATTTTCTTCACTAATTAATAGCTGATTAGCTACACAGGGCAGATTTTCGTGTTTGCCTCGATGCCATTCTGTCTGCCCGAAAAATCAATCAAACTTCAGTAATGGTAGTCTGCTCAGTGAGAGAGGGCTTCCTGTCCTTGTAAAATATGTTTCTGGTTGATGGATTTCATGGTGTGTTCTTGTCCTTGTACATTGAATCCTCCCATTTCTGAGTTCCCCAGGGGCAGCAATTAGCCTTTAGTCTGTCAGCGGCTAATGGATTTCAAATTAAGTCTCCACAGGTAGTGTACCTGTTGTCAGGGTTAAATGGTAACAATGTGAGCAGGACGTAGAGCGCCACCATGTCATTTTAACAGTGACCAGCAGGACACTATGTCCGTAGTCCATAAGCATCATCCTGTGTCTCGATCTGGTTTTAACCATGCTGCTTAACATGCAACATACTGTTGACATCTATTTGACTCAGTTTGTCTGCCAAAAGTATGAAAGTATTGCATCGACACACCAAATACACAACTGCTTTTGTACAATGTCTGTATTCCAAGAGACACAATACAGTATTGAGGACTTTGTTAGCACATTCTTGGCTTCCAGGTTTTTCAGCTGCATAGGTTTGTTAAGCCTATAGTGTATAAATAATGCTTTTGATTCAAAACTCATGTGCATGTGACACTTTTCTGAACTGCTAACAAACATAGAACAATTTTCTTTTTCAATTTACGGTATCAACATTGCACATTTTCTGGGTATATTGGGTACATTTTATGTTGCACAGCTGCATCAGTGCTTTAAAAGTCCCTTTGGTATTGCACCACCACACAACCTTCTTTCTTTTTCCTTAAAGCCTCTCATTCCTCCACACCACACATTTCTCTGCACCCTGCATTTTGTCTAGCCTCTTACCAACTTCAATCTTCTTTCCAATATCCCTCTCCTAAGGTCCATTTTACACTTTCCATTATCATTCCCTCGCAGTGCTCTCTTTTTGGAAGCCCACTTGTCATCTCTAAGTCCATCTCTATGTGCCCTTTTTAAAGCCTTTCTTATTTTCTGACCTGACTGAAGGACACCAGCAACATCACCAATATCACCTGCTATATTTTCCTAATGATTCTCATATTTTTGTTGTGTAATCTTAGCTAAATCATTAATGTGGTAATACTGATGTCCTGACCGTGTTCACTTAAGGCAAAGTCACATTGCTGCAAAAGACCAAAAATAAAAGTATCATATCTCGTCCCTCCCCTTTATTTAAATCAGCAGCTCTCGTTATTGATCAGAGTGAGGAGTGCATTAGTGCCTAAACATGGACTCTCGCTCTCACCCTGCTAAAGCAATAAAGAGGTTATTGATCATGCTGCTCATCTGACAGCTGCCTATTTTGTATGTGTAAGTGTAGCTTGTAATGGCCCGGTATGAGGTGACGTGTTGCTTAAAAAATATCTTCAACAGCTGGTGCACTCGATTGCTTACTGTGCTGAAATGTAATTATTATCTAATGGTTTCTTTACAAATTAATTCTGTTGGGTAGCGGAGTAGTAAAGCGGGTGTGGAACTGAGCTCTGGTATAAGCCACTATGGCCACAGGAATGATGCTGTGCACCTGAACTTGTCCTTTGACCTTTCTGAGAGGACAAGCTCAAAAACAGGGTAGATAAAGACATAATAAATAAAAATCCGGATATTTTGCAAAAGCTGGACATGAGAATTCAGTCTCACACCACTTTGCCCAAATAATTTAATATTCACACTCTCATTTTTACTGGCATATGCAGCAAATTGCAAGCCCCACAGTTAAGGAATCGATATTTGATTGGCTTTATTTAGCTCAATCTGTTTTTTTCATTCTTATCATTTGCTCCGGACTTCTCTAATCATGTATGCCTCACATAAACTTACTCCTCACCTTTTGTTACAAATTAGTCTGTACACATTTCTAGGGATAGGACAAAGTAATATCAAGGTTCAATTACATTGCTGTCCTGAGTTTTTGCTGTCTGTGTCGTACATAATGTCCTCATGGTGTCACTTAATCACAGGGTTAACACAGCTAATTGCCCACTCTCTTGTCTGGCACGGGGCTATCTGCCTTCCTCTGTAACATCAATTAATAATGAATACAATTAATGATGTCATTGCTCATTTTTCACCTCCTCTTCAAACCACTCTATCCTTTGGGTTTGCTGGCACCAGTTTGTTATATTGTTTGAAACCAATTTTCAGAACCTGCAGCCCTCCATGAATAAAATGTCTTGAATATCTGAACACTTGCATTTTCTGCACAGGTCTTTGACCATTATGTGCATCTGATCATTTTGTTTATCTTCGAAGTGGTTTTTGAAATGGGAATTCACAGATACAACTGTGTGCTTCTGTATCTCTTCCCCCACTTATTTCGCCCAGAGAAGCGCATGAAGCAAAAATTGGAGTGTTTTTTGTGTGTGTGTTGGTGTGTGTGTGTGTGTGTGTGTGTGTGTGTGTGTGTGTGTGTGTGTGTGTGTGTGTGTGTGTGTGTGTGTGTGTGTGTGTGTGTGTGTGTGTGTGTGTTAGTGTGGGTGTACGTACTTGTGCTTGTTTGGAGTGGGTGTTGTTTAAAAGAAATGTGAGAGATTATGTTGTGCATGTGAATTATGCAGAATTTTCTATTGTGCTTCAGGGACATCTAGTTTATTTAGTGGACAATCTTACATTGATTTGGAAATCTCATGCTTCCCGGGTTAAGTGTCATTTAAATTTAACAGTTTGTGTTAGGGCTCTTTTTAATGATGTTGCACATGATGGAAGGCTGTGTGTGAATGTGTGATCATGACAGAGAGAAACAGGAAGGCAGAGAGGTGGTTGAGTGTGTGTGTTTGGAGGGAGGTGAGAGTGAAGGAGGAGGGATGTGAAGCCATGATTAATGCAGCATTGCCCTTGTATGTTTCAGAGAGGAGAGAGGATGGAGGTGAGCATTACAGCATTAGCATTCTGCCTGTGCTCCTGGAGGAGTCTGCTATGCCCCTGTACAGATGCTCCACTACCTTTCAGATTACTGAACAGACACTCCAGTCTGGATTCACACCAACCAGCTGTTTTCCAAAACTGATTTAGGTCCACTGCATAGTTAATACGCTTTAATATAGCATAATTTGTGATGGTGTTTATGTTCATCTGATCTCAGCCGTGTCGTCTCTTCAGACTGTAGCTTCCCTTCTAACGGTCAGTGAGTACAGGACATTCTGTTTGCAACCTAATTTGATCATTAGCATTCCTAATTTGGGTAGTTTAAAGGTGCAGGAGATGTTAAAACAGTGTTGCCTTCAGGTGGCAAGGTTGTACAGGGGGCCTGATTTTGAGCTGACTTGAAAACTCATCACATATTTAAATCCTTGCTATGCTGTGCTGCCAAAACCCCTTTGGGATGTTATGTGGAGTGGTGACAGCAGTTACTGTTGGGTTACTGGCATGCAGGGCAAGGCGCTCCAGCACATAGAGGAGCCGCTGGCATGACGGTGCACTTTCTGACATTTCTAGTACTGTGCTGCATTATAATAAAAATATGAGGCTAACATCCAAACTCCATCACAAACTAAACTTTTGTTTCGTGCATCTCTCAGCAGCACCAACTTTATGTTCACACTGCAGGCGAAGGTGTCCCAATTTACATTATTTTGTCCTCATATGTGACACAGATCTGAATGTGAGCAACAAAAACAAGAGAGCAGAATTTGTTTGGGGGGAATTGGGACAGGCTTTGTTGTAACCTCAATACAGAGGCAATTAATCTGTTTTAACAATTTAGATTAAGGAGGTATCCACATTTTAAACTATTATTCTGCATAAGTAATATTCAAAACAAGTATGTGTTCTCTGTTTTTGTATTGTTTATGTTCAGACAACTATTGCTCTAATGGGGTTTCTAATTGACATATTCTCAATGCGTGTACTGGGCATTTTCCAGAGCAGTAGTTTAATATGTTGGCTTTTGAGTGTGTTTTCCTACCTTTCAGGCACTGATTTGTTTACATTCAGTATATTATGAGAATATACTAAATTAATCTCAGTGAATCTTTATTTAGTGAAGCAACGTTAGCTTACAACTGGCTGCTTCTACTGACATACATAAATACTAGTGCTGGTGAGAGGCTGCATCTTAAAATTAAGAAATGAGGGTAGGCTGTTGATCAGTATGACATTCATAGATTACATTGCTGGAGAATCAAACCTTAAAGACACCTAATAAGCAGACACGTACATTATGAAAAAAAAAATTGACAGCTCATTGCTTTAAATTGGAATTTAAAGTGAATCATTATGTAAAGAGTCAGTACCTATTAATCAATCATATTTAATTAATAAATTATTCCGGAGGTGAATTCTTACTCTGAAATATACCTTGGACAAATGATTATGTTTATGGCTTAAAAATATTGTGATTAACATACATTAATAAGAAGTTAGCCAGAAAGATAGGTCTCAGCTTATAGTGGCTTAGTGTTAGCTCTCAGAGTTTGAGCATCTCCCAGAAGTATCATTTGTGTCAAAAGGAAGGGATTGCTGTTGTGTGCGAACAGTGGAGGAGCCGTTTAAGCGTGCCTTTTTGATCCACAGAGCTGAGATGATCACAGCTGCCATCGCACCGATCGATTCCCGCGTTTGTCCTCCAGTGCCTGTTGTCCTCCTCCTGTCTGGCCTCCACTGGGCTAAGGAAATGTTTGCACACACAGCTTGTTTGGGTAGTTATTTTTGCTCCTGCCTCAGGTCACATATTGAGCTGAACCTGGCAGTAATAACTTTTTTCTGCTGTGTCTCAGACAGGTACTGCTGATTGTCTCGGACTTACTTTTTGTGCTGCTGGGTGTTTTTGGCTCTTTACAGTAGCTATCATTCATTAATGATAATCAATATCATGAAGCTATTTTATATGTATACATATATAGTCTTATAATAGTCTAGACTGCTTAATCAGCTGGTTGATATTATCTGCTGATATTACATAACTTATTGCAGATGTATCAGTATTGTCATATATGTACAATGCCTATAAAAAGTATTCACCCCCCTTGGATGTTTTCCCCTTTTGTTGCTTTTATACATGAAATCATGGTCAATATGATTTGGCTTTTTTGACAAGAATTTGCAAAAAAAAAAGCTTCTTTCATGTCAAAGTGAAAACAGATTTTTACAAACTAATGTCAATTAATTAAAAATATATAGTGTAAAATAAGTGTTTGCATAAATATTCACCCCCTTTAAAGTGACTGACCTAATTCAACAGAGGTCCAGCTAGTTGACGCCAGCAGTGTCACAATTAGTGAGTGCAGTTGATGTGTGTCAAGTGATTGTAGTATAAAAACACCTGTGTCTGGGAGGTCCAGTCTCTGGTTCATCAGTATTCCTGCTACAATTGCAACATGAAGACAAAAGAACACTCCAAGTAACTCAGAGAAAAGATCATTGGAAAGTATAAGTCAGGAGATGGCTACAAAAAGATTTCCAACTCACTGGACATCCCACAGAGTTCAGTTAAATCCATCATTAAGAAATGGAAGGAGTATGGCACTTGTTTAAATCTGCCTAGAGCTGGCCGTCCTCACAAACTAAGTGACCGGGCATGAAGAAGACTGGTGAGGGAGGCCACCAAGACACCTACGACCACTCTGAAGGAGTTAACAGCTTCAGTGGCTCAGATGGGAGGGACTGTACATACAACAACTGTTGCCCGGGTTCTTCACCAGTTGAAGCTCTATGGGAGAGTGGCAAAGAGAAAGCCACTGTTGAAAAAAGCTCATATGAAATCTCGCCTGGAATTCGCCCAAAGGCATGTGGGAGACTCCAAGGTCAATTGGAAGAAGGTTCTTTGGGGGGTGAGTATATTTATGCAAACACTTATTTTACACTATACATTTTTATTAATTGACATTAGTTTGTAAAAGTCTGTTTTCACTTTGACATGAAAGAAGCTTTTTTGCAAATTCTTGTCAAAAAAGCCAAATTATATTGACCATGATTTCATGTATAAAAGCAACAAAAGGGGAAAACATCCAAGGGGGGTGAATACTTTTTATAGGCATTGTATGCTGATGAATAACAAAAAAATTGCAGGACAGAAATTCCAAAGATATGTTTGAGATAATTAAAAGTAATCACCATAACATAGTTGCTGTAGTCATCACAACTCCTCATTAATCAAATAGAAGGGATCTTTGACTAAGATTATGTCACCTACTTCTGTGAAACAAATATCACCTGAGGTGTGGTAATCAAATTTGTTTTCACTCAATGATAAAATTGGTATTTAAGAATTGGTTAATGACCAATTAATCTTTGATTTACCTTAACTGGTAAGCAAATAAATCAGTATCTGAAAATTTGACATGATTTTGCATAGCAAAAGCATGCCTTTTAATGAATTTGTGATTAAAGAAAAAGAGGGATGAAAGCTAATTACAATTTTTAAAATTGGGCATCATTATGACGAGAGCTCATAACCATTTTTTACCTGAAAGAAATGTTTAAAATTGAGTTGATATTTTATAGATAAGAAAATGTATTTATCGGTGTATATAATGCTCATATGCACTATATAGTCAAAACATTCTAAACCTACTGTGGTCGGATTGCACCTCTGCTGGTTGACTGTAAAGGTGACAACTTGAAAAATTAACTTTAATGCATTCCCCTCTATTTTTGTATTATCAGACAAATCAGAATCAACCTATTTGGATCACACTTTACTGATTAAAACAAACTGCAGGCTTCCACAGAATCTCCCACAACAATTCCACCCCCTTTAGCTGTAGATCTGTGGCTTCTGAAGAGGGTGACGTCATGCACAAATATACTAATTTCAGCTTTAAAAGTAGCGTTGGATCTGAAAAAAGTACCTTAAAAAAATGGATGGAATGCTGGGAAAACAATAAAACAAAAGCTGTTTTAAAAACATAAGCTACTTTTATGACATTTAAAATTTGAATGGTCTTGTAATAAAATCAGTGTAACCTGTCCGCTGCTGTATTACTTGTATAGATATTCAATGTTGTTGTGCAGGAATCTTGTATTCAGCCGCATATAAATCAGTTTCTGCATTCAGTTATCAGCTCACATTCATCTTCTACCTTTGCCTCTGTCATCCATATTTATCTAGCATATTTTATATCTGCATAATACTGTGGAGGGTTTGTGTCTGTTTTGTGTGATTTATAAACATTGTCAGCCCAAACACTTAATCAGCGTCCTTGAGACATAACCATATGTTAAGTTGTGTAATTTTCACAAGTTACCATAAATTATCATATTTTCATCTGAATCCTCGCAGCAACATATTTATTTGAATTCACATTTTTTTAACAATGTTTGGGTGTTTAGGAAACAAATAGGAATTAATAGATAATCCAGATATGCATACATTAAATGCTGTAAACCTATCATTTACTGTTAAACTAAATACAATGATCATTTATTTTATTTAAAATAGGTGTTGAATTGTCATATCACATCATTGTGCAGTTTGGACAATATAAAGTTTAGAAATATAAGTAAAATGTATCTGTGAGGAAATGTTGATGTGTCCTCAAAAGTCCTTTTTTCCAGAAAACAAAGCCCTCATTCTGCCTATTCATGTGTTGGACTGCCTGTCTGAGCAGAGACTATTGACTTATTTTGCACGCAGACCAAGTATTTCTGTTGCCCTCTGCTTCAGTGCACTTTGGAAATGGATGACAGTGTCTCTATAAACAACACAGTGGAGTTATGCACCACAGACTCGAGAAAACTCTTTCTTTTATGCACTCTTCACCTTATGCTAAAACTACCTTTTATTTTTTATTTTATTTAAAGTATCTTTACCACTGAGGCTCTTTGGTGATGATGCGCATTACTTTTGATTTCCCTTATTGCACTGATAGAACGAAATGACTTGTATACTTTTGTAGTTCTACTTGCTTGTTTAAAATACAAGCAAGTAGAAAAGTCACACATGTCAGCCATTAGTGAATGAGATTCTCTGAGAGCCAGACCTGTATTTGTCCTTGCCATGACTCCCAGCACCTGGATCTCAAAGTGGAGGTTGAGTTTGATGCAGGGATTTGATGCTTTTGCAGCTTTAATTGCGTTACTTGTGGTGTAGAAGTCGGGTCCTCCACCTGTCTTTGGAACATGACATGTTGCTCTTTTAGATAACGTTTCCATTTTATCCCCTTCCTGTCAGGCTTATAGTGAGGGTTTGTTTTCACTGACTTCCTCCCTGTCACCTTCAAACACAGGACTATTACCTGCTCTGCACACCTGTGCTCCTTTATTTTTACAGCTGTATTTTGCTGCACCAATAGGAAAAATTATCTGCAGTCTTTTGGAGTAAATTAAAAAATATTTGTTGCAATTAAGCCTGTGCGAAAGCTGTAACGATGATTTATCTTTTTAAAAAAAAGGATGCATGCATTTATCAAAAAGGCAATGATCTCAATCCAACCGAGAGTCATTTTAGCTCATCATACTTAGTAACAGCTAAAGCCAGACAGATACTGACAGTTTCAGGCTAACACAGATAACTAGGTTTTGGGAGTTAAAACATCTGGTAATAATAAATCAGCAGGTTTAGTTTACTAACATAAGTGCGAAAAATAAATAAAGAATTCTGATAAGCTCCCCTTATCTGTTCAATTTTAGCCCAATGGCGACACAGTAACGGTCCAGCTGATTTAACAAACAGTTCCTGCCTGACTTTTTGAATATGGGATGAATTGGTGTGAGAGGATAGAAAGTAAAGGCCTGGGTGGGGTTTAGTATATAAAAAAAACAATGCAGTCTGTAGACCTGTATCAATGCATATCCTGTGCATTGATTCATCATGTTAAATTTTAGAAGACTTAAGTTGTGGGACTAGGTATCATATGAAATGTATTTTCAAGATGTCACGGTTAGATTCCTTTGGGCCAAAGCCATGCTTGGTTTATCATTCTTTGCTCCTGCATCTCTGACTCTAAATGATTTTCTCTCCTGTCAAAGGGAAAAATTATTGTGTGTTGCAAATGCAAAATGTATTATCACCGTGGGTAAGGACAGAGCACAAGAAATGGTGTTGATGGTGCGCCATCTATCTTAACACGTGCAAATGTGTCCCGATATCCTTTGTTAAGCTACAGCTTCAAGTAATTCTTAATAAGCTGTGTTCAAGTTGTCTGCTGAGCTGTTTACGCTGAGCTCAATGAGCTACTTTTTGTTCTGTTGGGAATTGGTGTCCCCACTTCAGGGTGTTACATCGCACTTCCTGGTTATCTGATTAACCCAATTGATTCTACATCTGTGTGAACGCTGTCTGAACTCTGTTCTCTTAATTAGGTCTATGGGTGTTCTTGATGAGATCTGTATTTCTTTCCGCTCAGGGCGATAAAACTATGATCTGTGGTAATGTAAATACATTACAGCCTACCTGATGTGATTTCATTTCTCCATGGTTTAACAGCGTGTTGGTCCTGTAGGACCCAGATCTACTTGGAGGTTGCCTCTCCATGGCTTATTTTTCATGGGGCACGTGTATTGCGGTCCCCCTACTGTGCTCCAGGTTGGAGGCTGTTGTCATTAATTCTGGGCTTGGTGTAGTGTTGCTGCAACCCATTACAAACCCACACCTCCATCTTGTCTCTGTGGTGATGCATTGCTTCACACTTCTCATTAATAACCCCTGCTGCATATAGCTTGGTGGGGGAAGAGATGCTGAAAGTGGCCCACAACTGACAATGTATCTTGCAGTTGCTGGTCCACACAGGCACGGGGAAGCACACGCAATTGATGGCACAACATTATAGTGAGTTAGACCACCTGCGTAGGCTAATCATTGTGATAATCCAATAGTTGGGCTTAAACAACATCCATCTCAAACAAGCTATTTCTACTGATGCTGAGAAATAGTTTGCTACTATTTAACGAAAGCATGTCTGGTGTAAAGAGGTGCTGAGGTATGTCGCTACATTAACCTTTTTAGGAGATAAAACTAGTACAAAAGAGGTTGAAAGGCTGTAGCATAAGACTTGGCCCATATCGACTTTGCAGGGGCAGAAATGTGTGTATTTACTGTTGCGATACTGTGTGGAGTCCTATTGTTTTCAGAGTCTGCTTTCCCAAGTTTGGGTGGGAGTTATTTTAATAATTAAAAAAGCATTAATTTACCAAGAAACTGAAAGACAATGAACATGTCATTTCTGAGTAAAGGACCCATAGGTTGCTATACGACTATAGCATTACAATCATTAAAGACAGTAAATAAGTCAGACACACATTAGAGGATATCATAGCTTTATTTCATAAATGTTTGTTGTTGTTTTTTTGCAAAGAAGGCTCTGATCCTCAGGCTATTCCCCAACACCTGCAATAAAAATGTTGCCTTTAAACTTTTTTTTATAAAGCCTCTATGAGCAGCTCTTCATGACCTCATCGGCTGCCATAATGCTCTTAACATTGTGTTTAGGGAAAAGTGATGATGTGTTCATGAATCCTTCGCTCTGCCAGGTCACAGAGTGTTGACATGTTCCAGTATAATAAACGGGTTTCTATAACACTTGAATGTTTTTTAGCTGTTGAAATATCCCTGGTGTTTTTCAAGAGGAAATGTCCTCTCTGGACTGTTGCTGAACGGAACATTTATTTTACTGCATATCATTAAAATGCTTTATGTGTTTTGCAGTGTGAAAGCAGAGCAGTTGAATACAAAATGTTTAACTATTTTCCCTTGATATTTGTATGCATGTGCTTAGCTACACTGTGTACAGGTCATGTCATTGTGTCTGCTGGCTGATAAGTTCTGCTATTTTTAGGCTGCTGCATCTATAAAACTCTATGTGCAGTTATTAGCTGTTGTGTTGTGATTAATTTCATGTAGTGGCTGAGCTGATTTTTCTTTTGATTGTTGTTGGCATATGCACAACGATGCTTTATGCTGTTGATATAATTATGATACTCTCCATATCATAATTAGATCCAAACAGCTGAGCTGGGTCATTGCCAAGATGCAGAACCTAGACACCAAATATCAAAACTGTACATATTCTGTAGTGTTTCAATACACAACAGTGAGTTCAGGCACACAACTGGTGTTTGTACTGCTTTACTCTAATATTACATAGTCTACTCACGGCAACATTCGGTGCTGTCAGAAAGTATTAGGACAATGATGTGTTTAATCTACCGTCAAACTAAAAGGCTAAACCAAGTCCTGCAGTCCAAAACCTTGTCTGCAGCAAAATATTCAGCCCAAATCACAAATTTTGTCCTTGGCACTCATTTTCAATACTGTTTAAATTTGCAGTGAATAAATACTGCACCCCACGCATGCCAGGATCAGTTACACTCACACGGAGCAGTGATGAAATGAGATTTTGAAGATATAAGAATTTTGTGGTGGACAAAGGAGGTCTGTGATCGGGTTTGTCTGCATGTTGTTTTTTAGGTTTTTGAGGCCCTCCCCAGAGAAAAAGCATGTGTGTCATATGATGAAGACAACAAAAAGCTCACAGGATGAGCAGCAGAGTGTGAACAGCTTCTTGTAGGAAAAAAATAAAGCATTAAACTTTCCTTCACATCCCAGTTGTTTTCGATGGTAATCTCACACCGATTGTGTTCCATTTTCTTTTCCATTATCTTTGTCTCTGCCTGGATCATTTGAGCAGGCTTACCTGTTTCAGCATATTCTGGATTTGTTCAAATGCAGTCCTGTCAGTAATTCCAATTGAAGCTGAGAGTTTCACTTGTGCTCATCACGCGCATGTGTCACTTGCCAACAGACAGACTGGGAACCTCCATGGCAAGGCATTTTAGCACACCGCAACCCCCAGAATTAACAGTGTGTTGAGGGGCAAAGCAGGACTCCTTGGCTGCGTCATTACAGGGAGACTTCCTCAACAGATTTCCATAATATCAGTTATAAAAAAGAATAATTTCACAAGACTGTTAACTAGGTACTTTATTACCAACACACATTTAACAGACTGTTATTGACTGTTTGCTGAGCCCCTTAGTTATCATTGCTATACCTGTGAAGCTTTCCATTCTAAAACAATACATATGATGTTTACAATACAAGTGGCAGATTCACTTCTTGAAATCTGAAGATGTATACAAAAGAAGGCTTCTCATTTCACCAGCTTACTTTTTACTGTTTCAAGCAGACTTTTAAATACAAGAATCGTGTTAAAAGGGTCTTGAATATGCACTTGTTGGCTACATATCATACTTATAAAATGAGGCTAAAGCTGCATGTCCAAGTCTCATCGGAAAAAAAATACTGAAACATCATTGTTCTTGTAGGAACATACCTCTGTCTCACCTTTACAAGAGAAAATGTTGTGGACTAGCCGATGTATTTGGCAAATGTAACCCTATTATGGTTAGGTCGCTGGAGTGTAAACCCCAAATTCAAAATAAGTACAGGACAAAGCTGCTAAACCCGATGGTATCTATAAGAAGTAAGCTAGTTATGCCGACATGCTAGCTAAATATCATTAATTCCAGCTGATCATGGTGGTATTCAGAGAATGTTCTACAAGGCCTGTTTTTTGTGGACCTTTGGATGTGTTACAGTTTGAGAGGATCTTAAGTCTATGATGAAGAACTTGCTGATAGACATTAAAGCTCCCGAAACGGAGTGACGAATTTGAGTTTTTTTGCTTGGGAGATTTAAAGAGCGTGGATTTGCAGAGATGGAAATAAACTTTTTGCCCTCCTTTTACCTCCAGCTTTTAAATGTTAAACTCCTATGAGGATACTACATTAGTTGTCTATAAAGATTAACTTCTGAAGCACATACATCTGGGGAGACTTCTTCAGCAATTCTGGGGAGAGCTGTTTGCTTTTGACTCTGTCCGTACACAGCAAATGCTTTAAAGTCTTAAACTGGAGAGTTTCTGAACTGCTACCACTTATTGCTGATGGTTAGTCATCACCTATTGTAAGTGTGAAAGTCCAGACATTTTTTTTTTTTTTTTTTTTTTTTTTTTTCCCATCTGTTGGGAGGAAACCGTGATTATTTGCTTGTCTTAGGGTTCTTATCACTGCTTCAGCTGGCCAAAAAGCCATGTGTTCAAAGATGAACCGTCAAGCTGGAAGGAGGTATGTGCCTGTTTGAGGTGAGAAGAGGTCAGAGTGTTGTTTGAGCCTTTCAAAAACAGCAGTGATATCATCATCCCAAAATGAGCTATCACTGACCTCTTGAAATCCATTTTCTTCAGACCAAACCCAGAAATAACAATGGCCCTGTTTGTTTGATTGTGATAATAGCAGCAGTAAGAATCAGATAACAATCAAGGGCACCGATGCAGTCTCTTCGTTCCCGTCTCTCTCTTCCCCAGAGTGTAGCTTTCGTCCGTGGCCGAAGCTCTGTTTCTTAGCTCTGAAGATCTTGTTTCCCTGAGTGCCGGCTACGCTGCCGTTTCATCTTTTGTCCTCCCTCTGCACAGCTCTGAACCGGACAACCTTTGAGAGAAGTGGCGGTAGGGTAGATGTGGTAGAGATTTGACCTCTGCCTTTATGTTAAGTGGATACAATTGTGTGTGGTTTTCTCAATGGACAGTCCTGAGTACCAGTATCCTTGTATTTTATGATACCCTAGTTATTGTCTGTGAACCGGAAAATCAAAAACATTAAGCCCAAGGTAACTCTTACCCCAGACAAAAGGCACAAAATAGCTTAGTCTGCCCCTGCACTAGGATATAGGACAGAAAGCTGCTTTTGACTGATTTGAGCAAAACAATAAATAAAATAAGTTGTTTTGATTGAAGGCTGTCAGTCAAGAGTCTAGCTTGGGGCATATTGGTAATTTATAACATGTATTAATAGTTATCATCAATGAATCAGCATCATGGCTACAATGTCATCTGACATATTTATCAACATTACCTAGCAAACTCATGGAGCAGTGGCAGGTTTCTCATCATCTCCTCATAATGTTACCAAGGACCCCCAAGGTGAGCTCATGATGTGGCTACTGAACATTATTACAAGCAATCATTTAACATTGATGTGTCCAGGATCTCGCAGTAAAGACGGTTCAACTTTGGAGTGACATCAACTCTCTTTCCCGGTAAGCTAGCATGACATGTTTCGTATCAACGGATTCATTGCAGTCCCAAAATTAATGTGATACCTCTATCTTAAAAACCTGCAATGGGCTTCAAGAGGCAGACATGTTAATGCGATATTATCCATCATCATGTTCAGAGGGTTTCAAGTAGGCCAAGAACTGAGAAGAGGAGAGTAATTCCAATTTTAAAGTCATGGTAGTCAATAATGCAGAGTCGAATTGAAATTTTGGATGGTTCAATTTGTTAAAAAATGGCCTACCAGGAGGCTGCAGTAAAATGTTTGGCTCATTCATAAGAAAAACATCAGATTACCTTTTCAGTGTGTTACTGGAACTGGTGCCTGTATTCACAACTTGGCCCACAGGGGCTGCTTAGGGCCCAGAATTTTGTGCTGCACCCCTACTTAGAGAGCACAAATTAATGTACTGCACTAATTACACTTTTAAAATGTAGCATGGGAAACGAGCCAACAATATTGTTTAGCGTATAACTCTTAAATGATATCAATGTCTTACGATTATTTTTTTTTCTTATAATTTCATCGTAAGAAATCTTTACCAGATGAGATTTGGGAACATATTTTAAAGACGAACCAAAATTCAATCTATCCAGCTAAATAGCCTTTAGCGACCACAGATTTCTTATTGAAGTCACAGACTTATGATACAACTACTACCACCATACTATGATTATAATAATCACCACTTCTCATCAACATTATCAACATGACAACCAGGGCTTCTAAATTGCCCAACTGGTTGCAAAGTGCATGCATGTAAGATGCAAGTTCAAATCAAATGCTACTATATAAACACGTCTTTGCATTATCGCCGTTTTATAATTGTGAGCTGATGAAACTCCAAAAATACAAACCAATAGCATCTGACCCAACCATGTAGCGTAGAAATGCATTGCATCGGCATTGTAGTCAAATGTAGCTGTGGGTATTGTTTTACTTTGTCATCATTCCTAATCAAGAATAAATGGTACCAGTTTGTCTGCCTTTGATCATTAAAACAAAGCAATGTCAGCCACCCAATTGGTTCTGTTTAGCCTCATTCCTTGCAATTTATACCATGGTTTGTACGATATCTTACGAAAAGTGTTTTGGTGTGTTTCCCTATGAATGCCCAGCAACACGAGCCATCAGAAGCCTCTGTGGTGTTTAGGCAACAAAACAACTTGGTAAGGTTTAGGAATAGATAAGAATTGATTACGTTGGTAATAAATAAATTATTGTGCATTACTTTTCTTGGGTATAATTACAAACAGTTAATGACAACAGCCCAATCCCTAAGATCTTTCATCTAAGAAATGTTTACTGCTTTTCATCAGTCTCCTTTTTTATGCATGGGTATTTTTTTTTAATGAGGACAAATCATGGCATAACACTATCCCTTATTCACATATCTAAAATGCACCAGAGAAGAGAAAGTGGTGGAGTTTGATCAAAGAACCTCATTTTGCTGCACATTGATGGTGTAGAAAACCCTCTTAATGTAAAATACAGCTTTCAGCCACTGGTCATACTCAAGCCTGGGAGCTAAAAAAGATAAAGAAGGGTGTTCTGAGTCAGCACTGACAGATACATTATCTCGTGCTTAGCACCATTACGTTACTAATGGAGTAACCTTATATTATAATATAATGCATTGTACAATTGTCTTTCACAGGCCTGGTACTGATGAGGGGCTTTACTTTACTTCAAATTTTACCTCAATTTTCCTCCAAGTTTTGTGTCACACAGTTCACCACACTTTATCTCTGACCTCAGAAATTGAAGGGACTGAGCCACTTACAAATGTGACAAGTGTGTAAGACCTGTCTTTTTACATTTCCTCCTCTTAAAACTGAATAATACTGGGTAAGATCAGTCGAACATTCTGAAGCATACAGCAGTATATGGCTGCACAGAGAGGTCGTAAGAACAACAAATGTCACTGAGGTGATGGCTTTAGGACGAGCAGGTGGCAGAAGTACAATTACTTTTTAATGCCCAGAGACAAAAAAGTGCGTAGTGTACTTGTACATTAATTTAATGGCCATTCAGGCTGATTGCTTTGTGTTGTGTCTGGCAGTCATTTTATCAGAGATGTGTGAATCTAGCCCATTTTAGAGTTGCTTTGTCTGCATTTTGCCAGCATTTTACCCGGTTGTTTAAATGATACCAAAGCTCTCAAACATCTTTGATAAACTTGCAGAGTAGTGATTGATTTAAGTCTGTAGTCGGACAAATAGCGGATGTATTAGACTGAATAACTAAGTGCCTCAGTAAGTGAATGACAGCCCCACTGGCTTGAAACAACATCATAGCAACGCGGCAGCCGCTTGATAATGATACACACTTAAGCTACGATTGCAGCTGATATTTACTGGGATGTCATCTTTACCACTTTATTCGTTTTAAAGGTCTTTAGGGGGACATTGCATCTATATCCAACATGTAGTAACCACCCAGAAAGGGTCGATAGTAGTACTGTAAACCTCTAAATTGCCTCTGGCAAAACCTGCAGAGACCTCATGTCAAGCGGTATCTTTGACAGCAGCAAATCTCTTGGTATTTCCCTCACACGTTCCCATTTTCAGCAGAATCTGTAAAAGAAATATCATGCTGGGCTAATCTCCAGGCGCACGGCGCTCCAGAAATACCTGCAGGTGATAACTAGCTGAGGTTTTGTAGCAGGTGTCCTGTCACCTTCGCCATTACGTATGCATCATACCTGTGGGTGGAGGTGGTAATTAACTGTTGCTTTGTCATTTTTTTAGAACGTTGCCATGACAGCTCTCTCCGTGCTCTCTTTCTTCTCTTCCAGTGTCTCTTTTTATTCATTTTCAGTCTGTTATTACATTTTTATTCTCTTTTGATTGTTTGTTTAAATTATAATTAGTGTTTCCATAACATAGTACAAATACACACCAAAATTGGCTGTAATGGGAGACCTGGGATGGGGATCATGTGAGGCTTGTTGGAAGATATGTAAAGCTCATTTATTGCGACGTTTGCTCAATATGGATGGAAGTAGGTTGACAATGGTAATATTTATCTGTTAAACAAATTACTGGTTCTTGGTCTAAGGCTAAATCCCCTTTGTTTTGCAACCCTGGGTTTAGAGAAGTTTTTTTTAATAATGAAAAACTCAATATTGGTTTGTTTAGAGAATCTGTGTTTGCCAAGGATAAAGGGCAATTGAATGAAAATATGTGAACTTAACCAAATAATTCGTTTTTTATGATAGACATTTTTGAATATAATTTGTAAAAAAAGCAAAGATCTCTATGTGCTTAGTTGAGATCTGTTTTACCTTTGACTGTTGAAACTGTGCGGCATTTTTATCTAGAAGAAGAAAAGCTTTTTTTTCCCGACATGCTTTGTATACACAAGAGATGCATGAAAAATAATGGTATCTTGTAATCCCATGTGGGGTCGGCCAAATGTTTGGCATGTCACAGATATAAAATAAACAAATGAATGAAAATTGGAGGAAAGCAGTAATAACGGAATCCTCTCACCTTAAATACCTGGTGTGTGGGTGTGTGTTTGTGCATGTATTCATGAGTCGGGGGTGATCCTGATGAGCTGACATTACCATCCATCATGATCAGATCAGGTCGTAGACTCTGCCCGATGGGCTGTGGCCTGCAGGTAGCAGTAGCTGCAACACAGTGTCTCAGCTGTAATCAATCTAAAGAATGTCAGTGTGACAAGTGCTGTTCACTTCAGTCGGCTTAAGTTCACAGGACATCACTGCAAATAAAGCAACCAGTGTTTTTGTGCTCTATGCCTGCAAATAAATGCAAATGTGTAGCCTTATTGACACTGGTATCCAGGTCTGTGACTTCTGATTTACATTCTTATCAGTCAGAATCTTTCTCCCATCTGTGATAAGGAAAGGCAATATGCCCAAAATTTGTATCACACTGAAGAGTTTGAAAATACGCAGATGCCGTTGGGCCAGTACTGTACAAAAGACAAATGGACTGTAAGCAGCTTGGCTGTGGGCAGCTGATCTAAAGATTTTGTATTTTGCCTATTTTTCACACTTGACATGTACAGTTCAGAGAAACTAGACTCTGGAAATGTTGAGGGCTGGCAGCAGCAATGCCTACACGCTGCGGCTGTAGGCTCACTAAGCTGTTTGGCTGCTCTTAACCTTTTAACATGGGCACCGAAATGAAAAGCAAGAGGCCCCGCCACAAATGGAAAGACGGTAGACTGTACGTAACCATCACGGTAAAGACGAAATAAAATCACTGTTATTTTCATGTAAGATAGATCCTGCAAATGTGCTGGGATGCATCAGGAGTGATAAATCCTTTGGTTGTCTTTCAAGATCAGACAACCTCGCCCAAGTGACCCAGACAGGGTTAATCAGACCTCAGTTTGGTAGATCTGCCCTCTTTATCCAAAGTCACCTAGTGGCATTCTCTGCTGCTTCAGCAATGGATCTTTTGGCCTTCCAATTTGCCTCCCCTGGGACACCTAGAAGTGTAACGATTTACAGAGTAAACACCCTGCAAATCTTCGGCAGCCCATCTCCATCGGCTCACAGCGAGTACGCCAGCCTTGCCTTCTGCACTCTTCCACAGGCTCCTGATACTTGGTGCGCTTCCCATTTGATCTAGTCCATGTTCCTTGTTGTCACATTCCCTACCATCCTGCTGGCTCGTACCTCCTAAATGTCTGCCTGTTTTCTCCCGAACGAGATGTTTGCCGCTCTTTGCTGTGGACTTGTCCACCCTGGTCAGGTTCTGGGAAAGTATGGAGTGCCGGTATATCGAGGCCTTGAACCTCCCTGGCATGCTTGCTTTGTCCACCTTGGTGAGCCAGGGCTCAACCACCTGGCTGGTTTTCCTAATTGAAGCAGCATCTCAAAGATTTTCCCGAGGTAGTACTTGTATTCAATTTCTAGTTCAAATATCCAAGTTGAAATTAACACTTATTCCATCTATGTACATGTAGTAAACACTGCAAAAGCTACACTTTTAGAATAAAAATGAATTACTTGTAGCCCTTATTTAAATACAACTTTTTTTTTAAAGCCTGTTATTAAGACAGGAATATGGTAATTCAACTCATATTTGAGACCTTAGTTTGTCCTTTTTTTGTATTGAATTGTAATGTGTACATATTATTTTAAGCTCCTGTAGATTGACCTTAATATACAATGCAATCAGGCAATACTAATAGTCTTTACATGGTAAAGTTAAGTAGTAATTATTTCAGTGCAATTGTATTAGATTGACTTAATGTGCCCCTGTATGTAGTAAGTACAATTTGTCACATTAGAATGACTCCCATCTCTAGTCCACTAACACCATTCCCTAACAAATGAAGTAATAAAATGAAATGGCTGCACGTGGTGAAATATTAAATAACCTGGAGAGGAAATATTAATGTTTGAAGGTAGAAGTGAGATAGCATCACAAGTGAGCATTAGTTTAAGAGGGAGGTGACGTTTGATTAATGATATCTGAGGTCTGTGAAAGCTCTTCTCGGTGTCTGTTATTGCACTGGAGATGGAAAACAAAAGGGATTTGGACCAGACATGACAACTTTAACATGCTGCTTTAAATCAGTCTTGCTTCTTTTGGGCTCATTTTGATGATTGCCTGCAAGGCTCAATCACTTGGTATCTAAAAAGATTTTCTATGTGTTTACAATATCTGATTGTTTGTTCTATATTCATCCTCCAAGTAGTTGCTTAGACAGAATTTGTAATTGGTGTTAGTCACATATAAAGAAACTGTAGAGTTATCCAACACAATCCACCTCAGATGTCAGAAGAATGAAATAACAGCAAGCAAATGGTGGCTGCACATCAGCCTGTGATACATCTACAGGATCATTAGACAGATAGCCAAGCTAAATGTTACAAGGTTGTGAGGGCATGAATGCCTCTGGGGTGAACAACTTTGACATCGTGCTGACTTCCTATTCTGCACCTTGTTTCAAGTTGGGGCTAAAACAGTTAGTCCAATCGAGAGAAAATGTGTTTCTATTGCTACTTTTGATAATACTATAAACATATTTGCAGTAGTCAGTCACCTGGGGCTAGTGGGAATTTTGATGGACATTTTCACTATTTCTGTCATTAAATCAATTAATTGAGAAAATAATCAACCGGCAAGTTTCTGATAAATTATTATAAGTTTCAGCCTTAAATTGTCAGCATATTCTCAACAAAAAATTGATTTAAAGAACAATGTGAATATAAAATTGGTTAACTTAATGAGACCCCAGAGGAGCAACAGGTGTTGTCACCCATGTACAGTAACAAACTGCTAAAGATACAAAAGTCAGAAATACTTAAGACTAGGAAGCATAAAAAAAATGATATTGTACTAGCAAAAAGTTGTTGTGAGCTCTGTGAAAAATATATAGGCATTCACTCTCCTGGGAAATGTATAAAATATAGAATAGTTATAAGAAACCAAAAGTACACACTCAGAGAAGAAGTCTCAGAGTCTTTGAGAATTAGTCACCAAAATCACAGCTCGTCTCCTGCAAGACCAGTACCTTTTTGTTTAAAGGTCTGGAATTTGCCCATACAGTACCACATTCAAGATAAAAGCAGTAGCCCATTAGACTTTCATTGACTCCAGAAATTCAATTAAAGATAAGGGGCCCAGATCCAAAGCAGTGCTTGCTTTCCTTCTTTTATGTACTTGGCACGGTTGATTCTCACTCATGGTGGCATGTTTATGGTGTGAAGCAGAAGTTTACTCTCAGGTTAAGGAGTTAATTTTTTACTTTTGAATTATGTGTGTGAGGGGGCACTTTGAACTAAGGTTGGCTGATTTAGGACAACATGCATTGTGATGACATGAAAATTTGTCATCACAAGTTTGACTTTATTGTTTATACTGTTGCATCTTTTCTAGTAATGTATTTGGTTGTATACGGTTGTTGTGGGCAGAGTTGCATATCAATGAAAAAAAATGCTTTATGACTATATTGGATACGTAGCCCAGCTAGCAACGTTGCTTCATGAATGGTAACATTGGTTGGTCCACCCCTTTGGCTCAGCGTTGTATATCTCAATTACTATTTAAGGGATTGCCATGTGGTACAAATATGCAATGTTTTGACCAAATGCATACAAAACAAATGACTTACCCATCCACCTCAGCTGTATTTGTGTTAGCGCTTATTAGAAATTAGGTTATTACAGGCTCAACTAAGATGGTGGACATGGTAAACATTATACCTGACAAACATCAGCATGTTAGTATTGTCATTGAGAGCATGCTAGCATGCCACATTCAGCCCAAAACTCTACTGTGCCTAATTGCAGCCTCATAGTCTAGCGTGGCTATAGACTCTTAGTCTTGATATAAGATATTTTAGCGTCAATTTGTAGATGTAAATTGATTTGTATTAAATATACATGATGAGCGAACACATATTTCTCTCTGGTTATCATACATTGAGAATATTTAATTGACGTTAATGGATCTCCACTAATATGCATCATAGCATGCTGATTTTGTTATTTAAAAGTGCCTATATTGTAAAAGAAAAAAAGTATTTGCATATCTGCAGAAGCATACAAAAGTGCCAGCAGCCACTGCAGTACAGTCACATTGAAAACCACTGGTATTCTTTTTTTAATTCATATCTTAATATGAATTATTGTTTTCACCTTTAGTGTCATGGTCTGTTAAAGTAACAGTATTGTTTTCCTGTTTTTTTTGTTTTAGTCATTTAAAATTGTTATGCACATAAGCATAAAGCTTTGAAACTTAAATGATTTCCCACTGTGCAGTCACAGCTTAATTACAAAACCTCATTGCTTCTCCATGGAGATCTGTTGTACATTATCAGTAGCTTTTGAACTAGTCCGTGACCCATTATCATCCATAGTAGTAGTGCATAACTCTCAAACACGTACGCCTGCACCACGATATGATCATAACAGCATGTTGTACCCCTGACAGCTGTTCTTGCTGCTTGGATGTCATGTTAGATCTGGTAGCGTCTCTGTTGTGATGAATTGGTTGGCTGCATAATTATAAAATATCTTTAATGTCTCCTGATACTGCAGCTCACTTCAAGCAAACAGCTTAGACTACTCACAATGGCTCCAGAGCAAATAACAAGGCAATAACATTGGATGATTATATTAGATTTTGACATTTGATTTTTAGTTCACCCTTTAATATGTCAACAATAAATGAATAATTTCCTGTTGTAATCTCACTAACTAGAATTTTACGGTGCCCTATAGATCAAAATATAATTATTTATTTATCTCTGATTCATTCACTCTCAGTACATCATTAGAGCATAATGTTAGTCGAGCCAGGTGTCTGTCGCTGTGTGTCTGTCTGTCTCTCTCTCTCTCTCCCTCTCTGTCATGTCTTGATGTCTCATTAGCGGTGTGCTCTAGGGTTATTGATCCATGGGAGACGTTAATTACGTTTTCAAAGCTTGAGTTGTATCTTTCGATAAAGTAAATACAGGAAATGAGGATCTGAGGCTTATTATGTTTACTGTTTTCAGTCATGTACTGGCTTGAGTCTCCGTCTGAACCCAGAGGATAATTCCTCTGAAAGTATTAATCGATAAGTGTACAGGCAGTAATAATAGATCACTGCTTCTAATTTTTTGACCATTTGTTGGTTTTAATGTCTTCATATCCAGCATCCATCAACAAATTGAAGTACAGTTAATGAGCCGCGACCATACCATGACATTTTTATTTTTTTAATGACATTTGTAAGATTTTTATTTTTTTTATTTTTTTATGGCATACTTTTTTAAAGACATTTTAATGACTTTTGTATGGCATACTTTACTATGACTTTTTATGAAATTTTTAAGATGTTTTATCTCATACTAGACTATGACGTACTTATTACTTTCTATGGGGTATTATACAGTGACCTTGATATTACTTTTATGGCATACTATACCATGACTTTTTTTTTATTCATTACTATACTATGAAATTATTTGACACATGTATGGCATGCTATACCATGATTTTTTTTGTGACATTTTTATGACTTTTTATGGCATACTATACACTTTCTCAATGATTTTTTTTTCCTACTTTTTTATGGCATAAGAGAAATTAAATTTTTTTTACTCCTTTTTATGGCATACTATATACCATTACATTTCTGTCTTTTTATGGCATAACATACTAACACGTTTTTTATGACATTTGTAAGATTTTTAATGGCAAACTGTCTTTTTTATGACATTTGAAAAAGAAAATATTTCATACTATACCATGTTTTTTTTTATAACTTTTTTTATGGCGTATTATACAGTGACATTTTTCATGACATTTGTAAGGATTTTTATGGCATACCATACGATGATTTTTTTTTTATTGAATACTATACTATGACAGTTTTTAACAGGAATATGGAATAATGTACTTTGACTTTATAACTTTTTATGGCATACTATGACATTTGTATGTCTTTTTATGGCATAAGAAAAAATGACATTATTTTTACTCTTTTTATGGCATACTATGACATTTGTATGTCTTTTTATGGCATAACATACAATGACATGTATGACTTTTTATTTTGACATACTAATACTTTTCATGAGATTTTATGACTTCTTAAGGCATACTTAAGAAAAAAAATTGCGTTACATACATCCATATTCCTCCCCCTGAGTATATTGTAATATTGCTTTGGTAACACCTCACTTTTTCATTCAGCGCCATCATTTTAGTAAATATTACAACTGCTTTACATCAGCTGTTTTTATTGTCATAATATTGCTTGATAAGTATCTGAAATGATATGTTGAGTATCAAAGTTGGTGCTGATACATTTTCTGTTGCTCAACTGATTAATTGAATAATCCATGCAGCACTACTTTATGGTATCAAAAAGTTATGTCACACAGTCGTAACACAACCTGCTCTGAACTACAAAAGCAGTCACCTGGAAAGTGACCCGACTTAGCTGGGCATGTCTGTGTCTAGACTAACAACTAGGTAACCCAAGGCAGAGGCTGTAGTATGAGCATTAGTGTGGATTAGTATGCCATGCAGCGGTTGCGTCCCCGGCTTCTCTTGTTTAACTGTACTGTAATTTTCTCGTCTTGGCTGTTCTGTTGTTCAGCTGTCAGACCAAAGTGCAAATTCTATCAGCAGGGGCTTATTCAATTCAGTTCTCTGTTGCCTGAAACCTGTGGACCAAGAAAATGAAATGATTTCCCCCCTTTCACAGCTTTCACACAGCACCCAATTAGAGCTCCGAAACTCAAGGGAGGGAGAGAGCAATAGGCAGGCAGAGATATTGGCAGTATAAAAGGACAAAAGACAAATAGTAGTGTGACAGGTTATAGAATAAAGTTAGAGTAGGAAAGAGAAAAACGAGTAGAAAAATACTGTGAACTTGACTACCATCATACTTGATTGTATAGTATGTGGGTTTTCTGTATGGTTAAGAAATATAGTATATCATTTATATATAAAATGTACTAGAGCTCAACCAATATTAGTTAATTGCATATATATTTTAACAGTGTATTTCGGCCAATAACAAGACATTGCACACAAGAGAATACTGCCAAGTTTATAAAGGGTATATATAAAGGGTCCACATCATCAATGATAGTTGTATAGGTCGGGCTAGAATTTGTACATGATATACATTCTGTAATGAAGTACAACCACAGTTGGTTGCTGAACAACTTCTGTTTTAATGCATGGAGATGTCAAATCCACATCGATCTACTGTCAGTAAATCAGCAGTAGATTTTTAAATGAGCCCAGGTTTTAACTGCACAATAAGGTATATGTACTGAAATATACATATTGCCTATAGGTCAAGTCGCAAATGTGTGACATGACTTAAAAATGTTTGTTTGGAAGGGAAGGAAAAACACTTTCAGCAACAATCAAAGTGTTGTATGTGTTAAGCAGTAATGTAAAGGGGGATATAAAGGGTTGAGCGATCAAGAAATCAAAGTGTTTTATTCACTTCATCAGAAGCTTAGCTTCAGCGTCATTTGTGTGATCTGCACCTCAACATCAAAAAGATTTCCACCAACATCCTGCCTCTTTGGAGTGCAATCTGATTCAACAGTCTTCCTGAATGAAGAATACATTCAGTGAGCACAGATTTCTTATTCCTGCTCAGCGTTGTCCTCTTGCAGCTGTACTGTGCAGAACCACCACAGCTTCATGCAATGGTTTTCAAATGACTGTTACTGAGTAAAAGAGACAAAATCACATTCACTGTTCCTCGCTGACACAAACGCCATGCGCTAACAGAGAGTCTGCTATCTTTCAGTGAATTATGAAAACTAATTGCCCCTCATTAGGAAGCCTTGATTAAGGTGCAGCTTATGATTTAAGAGGAAGCCAGCAGTGATGATCCCTGTCTGTTTCTCTCCATTCTAATTGTTCATTTTAGTATTCATTCCCTCTTCAATTGTTCCAGTGAAAAGACCTCATGCATAAATGCAAGACATTTGGGCTAAATGGCCACCCAATGACTTTAAATGAATCGGATGCATTACTTTTGCAGTCTTCAATATATGATTCTTCAAGAAAATTATGATTTGACATCTAACCTGCCACAGTTTAGATTGACAAAATGATACCCATAAATGTTATCTAGTGATGGGATTTTTGTAATTTATTTATACTTATTTTAAATGTCTCATTAAAACTCAGCACAGCAGCCAATAGAAATCAAAGGTGAGAAGACTCAACTGATGTTGTATTTCTTACAAATGGAGAAGTCTGCTTCTTTTTCTGTAATCTCCCACATGACAGTGAGAAATGCTTTTAATTTCTCACCGCAATGACCACTATATTCTTTAGTTCTCCATTTAAACTTGCAATAGTGTTGAGCCAGAAGCATATCCGACACAACTTTGCATTTCTTCAAATATTCCATAAAGTATTTAACTACGATCGTTGTGGAGTGGCCTGTTATGGAAATGCTATAATTAGATTCCTATGCTTGAGAGGCTTGCAGGGTGTTGATCATTGTTTTTTCATGAGGCGTACAGTGCTAGGAATCTTATCCTTTCAGACGAACCGTTTTCTTCTTGCAGACAAGCATGGCCCTCAAGATATTCATAAACATGAAAATATAACTTCCCAATGTCCATTAATCATTTAAGGGATGTTGTGTTTTTTTTAAATTTTTATATTAAAGTTAACTGCTGATCATTTACTGCTACTTTAATGCAACTGCATCATGTTTGTTTCCTAAAGAACCGTCTCATTAACGGTGTCTCGGATCGCTTTGTTGACCTTTTTAATCTTGTTATCCTTTACAAAGAGAGATGTTTATATCATGGAAATAAGCGTGCTTTCGATTAACAAAAATGGATTGACGGCGCCCTCTGGCTTTCTATCAATGTAATGATGTCTTAAAATTGACAATAATATTGCATATTACTACCATTTGTTTTAATAGTCTCTGTCTTGGCAAGCATCAGGCCGGAAGGTAAATTAAGTAATATTTGCACATCTTAGTACATGACTAGATGTTTTGTATGTGATAATGTGTTCTCTCATTTTCATTCCTTTTCAGATCCCTTTTCATCTCAGGGGGGAGAAAACAGAGTTCCAGTGAGTATGAAATTAAATTAAAACCTTTCCCTAATTAAGCCCAAAAGTGAATTGTCTTGCTTCAGTACAATTGTGCTTTGAGAGGCTTTGTAAGCATATGTGCACTGTGGTTTAAATGTGGGAGAGAAACACAAAATAAAACACACTTAAGCAGTCCTGTTACCTGGAAACATCAGGCTTTATGCGTTAACCAAGTTTAGATCAGTGGATATTCGAGAGCCCAAAAGCTTGAGATAAAACTTGCCTGGTTCAGCGTGTCACTTAGTGCACATGTTCAAAGGAGGAAGCTGATAATTATTCAAAGCAAAAACATTTCGAAGCATAACCACATGTTGTGATTACAGTTTATGAAAAGGACCAAACACTTGGATAAGATGCAAGTTTAAAAAAATTATTTATAATATGATACAAGGATATTTTGTGCAAGAGGTTGTTGGGGCTGTGAAACCTGTACATTATGAACAAAGCACTTAAAATTCAAGAGCAACCTGAAAGCAGAACACGGCTACTGGGCCATGATTGTGTCAAATGGCTAACTGTCGAGATACTAGCTGTATTATACAAATGGTTTTGACCAGTATACATAAACTGTATAGGAGATTACATATTTATATAAAGTGCAAAAGAAAAAACACTTAAAGCAAAAGGCCTGAAGTGCTTTGTGACCGAGTATAAACCCACCACCACATGCGGAAAGCCCTCATCATATGGACAGTTGGTTGGGCAAAAATCTAAAAACTTGGCAGGGCAGCATCACAAACTGTTTGCAAAAGATCAGCTGCAGAAAATATACTGTATTACAAATTGTATGAAAGGGTTACCAATCTGCAGTATATAGAATCTTACAAATAGAATTAACAGTTGTGAAAAAGTTAGCTAAAATTCCCCTTTTTACAATTATAAATACACACAAGTTGTTTTCTGCTTCTTCTACACTGAGGCATAGCACCACATGCTCTCATTTTTCAACCTTGAGTATGAAACACCTGAAATAATTGAGAAGGTTCATTCTTATTTCAGGGGAATAAGACGTCTTTGAAATTAAAGATATATGAAAATATATGCACTGTTAGTGACTAGATTACATGTTTTGCTTATAGTTCATAATTCTGGTTTGTCTCTAAAAATGTTTCAAGGTTACAAAAAGCAATGAATTCAGCATCACAGTTGAGTCTCAAGAATACAGGAGAGCAAAGAGGCATCAAGCGGTCCGTCAGACTCTGTCCATCACCTCTCCATGTCAAAACAACCAGCGGCTGAGGCTTCTGGGAGATTATCTAGGTCTGCTGGGAACCCTGTTGAAGGAGGACATAAGCTGTTGGTCTACAGTAAGTCGGACACATGATTGAAACCAAAGAATGGGTAAATATAACTTAACATGCAATGTCAGCGTACAATGTGGATGTTATAGTTCAGTGACTTTGGTCCTTACTGAGTTGGTTCTTTTACGTTTCCAGCAGTCTGGATTGATTCGTTTCTGCTCCTCAGCCAGAGCCTTGGCCTCCATGGTGTACAGCCTCCTCTCCTCGTTCTTCATCTTCTTCCACTTGTCACCCAGGATGACACTTATGGCTCTGAGTGCAAGGTGAGAGACAAATGATTAACGACTTTCCCTTTTCAGAATATTGTTTTAAAAGTCAAAGTATGTCATAACAATTTGAAAAATAATGTCATACTTTAGTATTCAATAAAATGGAACGTTAGAAATTCTGAGAAAGTCATAGTGTAGTATGCCATAAATAAGTATTAAAAGTGTCATTGACTTGAAGGTCACAAAGAAATGGCATGGTATCTTATGAACATTTTCATACTATAAAGTGTCCTTCCATGTGTGTGTATGCAAATTGGTCTGTGCCAAGACGAGGAGACAACTGGCCGGCTGCTCCAGAAGGTGTTTGAGCTCATCTTAGACGGCTCCCTACATAGAGACAGCGTTGGCTCAGCAGCAGAGGAGAGGCTTATCTTTCTCATCTTTTAAGACGTAACAATGTACTGATAGTTGTGTTCTACTGGAGGTTGTAGGGATGGACTGCCTATTTTGTAAATCTTGTTTTCTCATGTGTACTAACTGTGTACTATTTTGATTTTATTTATTTCCTCTAAATTAGATCAGTTGGTCGCTATATGTTAAGACGCCTATGATCATCCAAATTGAAAATAAATCCAACTGTTTGGTCTCTGTGTCTGATTGGGAAAGACAAAGGATTGTATTATGTTGTGTAATGGTCACGCATTACACAATGGTCATGGTCATAAAAATGCAATAAAGTCAGCATGTCCTAGTATAGCATGCATTCAAAATGTAAATTAAAAGTCCTAAATCTTGTAAAGTATAGTTTCTCATAAACCTAATTAACTTTTAATTTAAAATTATAGTTTTAAATAAATCTCATGAACAAAACGTCATGCTGTACAAATACCCCCCCAAAAATGTAATAGTATAGTAGTCAATAAACTGGCACATTAAAAAAAAGTCTTAAAAACATGACTGTACAGACGAAAATGTCATTGAAATTCATGGTATGTAGTGCGATGAAAAATGTAATATTACCGTATTCAATAAAAATGAAATAATACAAAGTACTGAAAAGTCATACAAAGCGCCATAAGTCAAAAAATGTAATGTAATGTATGTCATTAAAAAGTCAAAGAATAGTTTGTAATGGAAAATCTCATTAACAAAGTCATATTATAGTGTGCTATGAACTTTTAATAAGCAGAAGTCATTGTATAGTATGTTGTGAAAAATGTCATAAAAACTGTATGTCATAAAAACTGTTTATACTACAAAACTGTACTATAATGGATTATGAACAAAGTAGTGAAATATATAAGAAAAAGTCTTAGTAAAGTATGTGGTGAAAATGTTATTAAAAAAGTCATATAATATTCTATAAAAATGACAAAACAAGTCATAGTATGTCATTAAACTGCGAATAATCATTTCAATGAAAAATTCATGCTATACCACGCCAAAAAAATGTAAAAGAATAGTATTCAATAAAATAACAAATGACATTAAGAAAGTTTTAGTATGGAATTTTTTTTTATAAAATGCCTTTAAAAAATGTCATAGCATACCGTTGCATAAAAAAATCTAAAAAGATGTCATAGAATAGTATGTCATGAGAACATTTTATTTTATATGTCATAAAAATCATAAAGATGTTAGATAATTGTTATTATATAGTTTGTAATGAAAATGAAAAAGTCATCGTAGGCTATAAAAATGTCTTTAAAAAATTGTAGCATACCATAAAAAGTTACACAAAATGATATGGTATAGTAAAAATAATAAATAATAAAAATAGTTATAGTGTAGATGCGATCAAAATGTTGTGAAAAAAGTCATAGTATGTCGTGACAAATGTCATAGAATAGCATGCAATCAAAGTGTGTCAGAGTATAATATGCCATTAAAAGTCAAATTGTCATAATATATGTCGTGAAAAAAGTCATAAATGTAAGGGTTTAGCATGCAATGGAAGTGTCATAAAAATGTCATAGTATAGTGTTTTAAAAAATATATTTTAAAAAGTTAGTATATTATGTCGTGAAAGAAATCCTGAGTAAAGAATGATATGATATAAATAGTACGCTATGAAAAGTTATAAAAACATTCATAGTATAGAATGTCATGATAATATATTAAAATAGTCATTGTATAGTATTTCATGAAAAGTGTCATAAAAGTATGCTATAAAGATGTCATGAAAGTCATAGCATAGTATGCCTTTAAAACATCATAGAAAAGTCGCAGTATAATATGTTATAAAATTGTTTTTAAAAAGTCCTAGAATCCTGCCATAAAAATGTCAAAAAAGATTGTCATATAGTAAGCTATAAAAATGTCTTTAAAAAAAGGCGTAGTAGAGTATACCATAAAAAGTTGTAAAAAAAAAGTCATAGTATGTCATGAAAAATGTGCAAGGAAGATTAAACTACTTGTCACTGTTTTTAAACTGTCACTACACACTGTGCGACCTCTAACCTCATTCTATAACAGTAACTCTGCTTCATAAGGTGACGTGTCATCACAAAATGAAACTGTGTTGTAATGGTACAGTCATATTACACTTCCGCTCTATGAATGACGCTTCCTCACATCCAGACTAAGGCGGAAGGTTAATGTAGCGGTACTCTAAGATGTGACACAGCAATATAAAAAAATATTTAACCTAAATTAGATAATACTGCATGGCAAAATAGTATGAATGAGTACACTGTATCTCACAGAGTTTTGCATACCTGTTGTCCTTCCCAGGATACATCTGTGTGTACTCCACTCTGTACTTCTTGGCGAAGAGCATGAAGGCATTCATTGGCCGCTTGCATTTTACAGGCGTGGCAACAGTGGCGGTCCCTGAGGTTTGGCTCCTGTTTGATTTGCCAGAAGAGGATTGTGGGGAGCTGGAGCGCTCAAGTTTATCACAGTCTGGACTGACTGCCCCCCCGCTAGACAGGGAGGTCTTGCGCTGACGAGCCATGCTGCTTAGAACATACACTGCTGAGGAGTCTAGTGGGGTGAAGTCATAACTGCAAAAGGAGAGAAGTAAAAGAGACAGACTTTAATATTGGGTTTTTTCTAATCTGTCTTTTTCATTTGCAATTTTTTTTTCCAGTGTGTGCATATGTGCTGTTTGTTACAAAAAGTCACCTTTTCACCTCAAAATTCTGCTGCAATGAAATGTAGACTTTCTAAATTTGATTTCTCTGATTGTAAAAATAAAACCAATACAGCTACTTGAAATGTAAATGATTGCACATATGCTATATGATAAATAGATGCAGCAACACATCTATACACCAAATATTTCGTTTTTTAAATACCAAACATATTTTTAAATATTTTGATTGTTTTATTTGTAGTGATATATAGATAAATTAAAATGTTTACTTTATAGTAAAAGCAGCATAATTTTGTTCTGCAAATCACATTAAAAAAACAAGTCTATTAACTTTAGTCTTTGTACAAGATGATGATTAGGGTGATTATATGAGGAATACCTGTCTTAAGTGAAGTGTACAAGAATATGTACTTAATATTGTGAAAAAAATAGAACTAGCTGGGCATTATCTTTGGAGCGTATGTGTACATAATCAACACAAATGTACCCGACTCTAAAATATCCTTCACTTTTACTGAGCTTTATATTGAGGAAAGAGGAGGTGATCTGGGTGATCATTCTCTGTACATGTAGATTCATCACAATGAGCGACCCCTTCATATTGTCATTTCATACATTGTTATACCAAATATCACTTATAGACACTTTTAAGTCCCTTCAATACACAAAGCAAGATGGCATTAGTTACAGGAGTGTACCTTCTGAAAGTGTCAAAGACGACAGAGTCATCGCAGTTTATGGCTTCTGGGTGGCTCGGTGGCAGGCACACATTGCCCAACTGCATCTCATAGCAAGGGATCCCATGGTGCACCACGGTAAGGCTCGGATAAAAGGAAGACCAACCTGAAAAACACAGATGGTAAAGTACAGATTACTTTGATCATAAAGCTGCTTATATAAAGAAAAAAATAATATTTTAGTATTTTGGATTGGGCAAACAACATTTGGTCAGTGAAAGCTTCTGTTGGCAAAGACCACTTTCATATATTGCAATAAAATCATTTTTTTTTATGTAATTAGGCTTTTTTTTTCTTGCCAACAAAGCTGACATGTTGTTGTTGTTGTTATGTTATGTTTGTTAAGAGAGAACACAACCTGGTGTTGATATTTTGTCCTTATCTTGAACAGAAATAAACAAAGAAATGTCTTTTTTTACCTTTATTTTTTACAAAAAATGGGTGATCCAATCGGCATTCAGCAGTTAAAAGGCTGGCATCAGGTGAGCCAGGGTCAAAGGTCAGTTTAAGAACTGCCTGGCCAAAAGATACAGTCTCTTCGTGGCTCACCAACTTCAGACCCTCTGAACCGTATCTCTGTTAAAGAAGCAAAAGACCAATAAGAGAAGTCTTTCCCCCCCGCAGGATGAGGGGGTTGAATACTCTACCCAAATCAACTTGGAGCCCGATTACCTGAAACTTAGTTTCTAGGATACTTATTAAGACCACCACAATTAGTCACCAATGATGTTATACTGTATGTTTCATTCATGCACTCAGTTACTCACTTTGTGTGCATCTTCTCTTAGCCTGGCTGCCACCTGGTGGCCATTACAAGCAGTTGTTATGGCTACTGACATTACACTGAATCACACACTCATCTAGTAGCAATGCAGCAAATACTAAACATAACATGGACACAGCATGAAAGTATTCCAGAGTATAGCAGATTCTTCATTAAATATTCTAAGACATACTAAAATCTTTATTTGTTGCCTACCTTAAGAGAGGAGGAGGATGGCATCATGGTTTCATCATCTGAGTCATCATCAGAATCCCCAAGTTCATCAGCTTCCTGCCACTCCACATTAGGACCTCGATGGAAGCGCAGGCGAGTTCCTGAACATCAACACGACAGTGTAACATAATGAATAAGCAGATGTGTGCTGATACTGAGAAGAATATGCGTGGATGTAATACAGCTGTCTAGACACCCGAGGTCAGAAGTTCTTTACAAATGTTTTTGACTAATGTTCATTCTGAAAAGTGTTAACTGAAGCTTAGTGTCAGCAACTTAAGAGTCTTGGTTAACTGGTTGAGGGCCGAGGAATTAAGCAGCCAATTAGTACTGTTTTATCCATTTCAATACAGGTCTATTAACAAACATTTCGGATAAGTTTCGCTTTGGTTTTTTTAACTGTGTGTTTCTCAAATTATATTTGTTAGAAAAAATGATGCAATTTACAATATTGTTTACATATTAATGACCTTAACATTTGTAGATAACTGACTGAACTTAATATGGACTGAAGATTGTGCCTTAAGGCTGTGAGGCAAATTTCTCAAGAAAAGCTCAGGTTTCACTTCAGCGTGTGTGGGTGAGGTGTTAAGTGTCTGTGTGTGCACTGGTGGATACATACAGTATGTACATGAGTGTGTATGTACACACCTTTAAGGAAGCAATGCCAGGCTGTGGTGGGCCAAGAGTGAGACCAGGCCATGTCTTCATCATCAGAAAAAGATGAGGACATTGAGAAAACTCCAGACTCAGATTCACTGCTGGCCTGTTGTAAATAATAAATAAACATCTTACAATGACAATCAGTAAAACTAAACATTTCAGTATACATGTCAAACAGAATTTACTAAGGATGATTCTTATGTTTGAGGTTGTAAATGGAAGGTTACCCTGACACGCCTGCGCTCCCTAAGGTGGCCTCTGGACGGGCTGGGTGCGCTGCTGGCTAACGGGGGACGGGCATAAGAATGTAAACTATTACTGTTGCCAAAGATGTGGACCGGAGATGATCTGAAAAAAAAGACAATTTCATAAATATATATCATGAATGAATATGAATATCAGCTATATTGGTAATATATGCATTGTTACATATACATTTAACCCATCCCTGAGGAGCAGGTCATATATGGTCATTGGTCATACTTAATATTTTTCCATAAAGTATAAGTGATGTTAATAATCTACAGATAGCTTAATGTAATCCTGTTGTTCAGCACCAGCTGGTTTTATTCCACAAAACAAGATTAGTTAGCCAGGCTCAGGGTGAAAATGATTCTGACGATATCCTGGTTGTAATGATGTAAATATAATGAGCCATTTAATACAGTAACTGCAAAAAACGACAACAGAATTTCAGAAGATATTTCATTAAACAAGTTATGTAGTGAATTTGCCTATTCTGCTTTGTGGATTACACCTCTAGGGGTACTATTGTGCCATTTTTATTACTGGGGCTGTCAACTACTCTTTGAGTTTATCTCCTTATATGCACTCATCAGACTTTGTTTATTTTCATGATAGTTCGTCTTGGTACAAACCTCTTATGTGGGGCGCTCTTCAGAAGGGAGCTCTGAGGACTGGTGGCAATGTTGGCCAGCTCGGCGAGCCAGTTGGTGCTCGGGGAGCATCTTAGCTCCTGGTGAGACACTCCTGCTCCAACCTGGAATAACCCTGCAGACCTCTGGTCCTCCTCCACCTCCTGCAGCTCTGGCATGTCATCTGGGGGGAGAAGTCAATCATAATATCAATAATTAATATGTGGAAAAGCTCAGTTTATTTATTTATAGAATCTGATTGCTTGTGTATGATTTTTACCATAATCCATGTGGCACCCAGGTGAGGAAGGCAGGTCCTCGTTGCACTTGAGTAGATCAAAAGACTCGTCCATTTGCACAATGGTCTGCTATTTCCTTTTTTTTTCAAAAACAGACTCTATGTTAGTTTACTCAGCTTCCTCTGCCACATCAGCTGCTTTTATGCAAAACAAAAAGGGACTAAATCAGAGCTTTCACAAACAAAGTGAAACTCATTCAAATGAATAGAGATTATTTGTGATTGCATACATAGGCGTGAATATTATTATTATATATATATATTATATATTATTATTATATATTATTATTATTATTATTATTATTATAATTGTTTTTGATAGTAATATGGTTTCATTAAGACATAATGAGCGGATCCGTGGAGTAAAACCTTTAATATAAAAATCATAATCGGTAGAAATGTTTCAAAATACCCCAGACAGTAAATTATAACCTCAAGACATCAATGGAATTGAATAGGTGGGCAGCACGGCAGGCAGCCTTAAGGGTGATCCTTTGTCTCTGCATCGACAGCACACCTCTGTGACTAGTCATGTGACCCGATGCGTGGAGGCCTTGTTTATAAACTTAAGAATGATTTGGCGCATGCGTACCAGAGCCCATTCATTCGACTGCGTAGCAAAAGTGAAAAAAACAGCTGAAATTGGTTTTGCAAAGAGACATAAGGAAATGACATAGTAAAATATGATATCCAGCTTTGAACACGATGCGGTATTTGATATGCAATGTATAAAAAAATAAAAATAATAATAAAATAAAGAAAAGTTCAAATATATATGAAGCAGGAGGAAGAACTATCATGTAATCACCCCGACGGCTGCTGCAGGCTTTGTTAACCCGATGCTATGACTTCCTAAACGCGGATGTGCACTAGTTAATAATAGTTAGTAACACAATGCACAAAAGGACAGTCTGCATGTCGGGCCTTACAGCTACTGTTTCCCCCACACACACACCACCACCACCACCCACCCTCAGCAGCTCAACCCAGAGGCTGTCGGGTTTAACACTGTAAACAAAAGAATGTCAACAAGTTGAGGCATGACGCAACCTGGCTGTCCCGTTCATAATGAATGACACCAAAACACCAGAAAGGCCTTTAAAAAAAAAAAAAAGATTAAAAACAAAAAAGCTGATTTTATTGAATTAAAGACACATGTTTCGAGACACAGAACTGCGGTCGGACGGGCTCTTTATCACCGAAACAACAAGCGTCACAGCGAGAAAAACATAGTCGAGTACACTGGCATCGACGTCGATTAAACGCGTGACAACCCCGCAAAAATACTGAGTTAGAAGGGCAGAGACACGGATCATACGATGCTTAAGTTAAATATGTCTTTGAAACATTAGTTAATTCGAAAAAAACCAAGTGAAGTTCTCACTTACCAAACCTGTCGCCATCAAGAAACTCTCTGGCATTCACTCGAGGGGTGGGAATGAATGTTTTTCAGAGAACGCCTCCCATTGGTGGATGAGAACGTCAATAACAAGAATCCGGGTATTCTATTGGTCGATAGCGTTGAGGAAAATATTAGAGGCGGGGTTTAGTTTGTTGATCATCGTTTGATTGGATGAAAGTACACGCCTGTTAATACCCAGTAACAGCTGATTGGCAATAACAGGAACAATACATGGTTCTTTTTTATCTGCAATGTTGCAACTACAGCAAGTAGTTACGTTTACACCCGCGTCACATTGCGTTCTAGATTATGCGTGGATTACTTGTCCTGTCCTTTGAAATGAAATCATTAGTTTAACCTTTTTACCACAAAATCTATTGAATGAACGTTTGACTGAATGAATAGAGAATGAATGAATGGAGAATGAGTGACTCAATGGTGAATGAAAAGCTGGAAAAAGTGTGCTATTCCGTTTTTGTAACAAATAACAATGTGCCACACAAATATAAAAATGTTCTTTATTGACATGAAAAGTGAAACATACAGTACTTTCAGCCAGTATTATGGGTTAGCCTTCAAAAATGACCAGCACTAACCTGCACAAGGGGTGGGATAAATTAAGAGTGTTTAAATGTTAAACCAGCTCTACCAGTGTAAACTGCAGTAAACCACAGACAAAATACAGAATACTTCAATTATTAATCTTAAAAAGATAGAGAAGAGGAGAGAGAGAGAAAAGACCCACTTTAGATTCCTGTTTAGAGGGAACATCATAATATGTGTATCCAAACAGTATACGTTGTTGGCAGAGGTAGACAGCAATAATGGGTGTCATAATCATAATGTATGTTTCACTGACACAAAAACAATTTGACTTGAATTTTACATTAAAACACAAGAAAATCAATAGTTTCAAGACACTGCCTATAATGACTACAGTCTAGTGGGGCAACTTATTAAATTAAAGCTGGGCCTATATAATAACAGTAAATATTCAGTTTCAAATTGTACAGCAATGTGTGGTATATTCATACAAAACTATCAGCTATCTCTCTGAAGTTTTTTTTTTTGCAAAAGCATAGTATTAGGCTAACAGCCACAAACACACTTACCAATGATATACAGTGTATTAACATTTGTTCAAGGGATTAAATCTTATGATGAACAGAAATGCATTTTGTTTTGCATTTAAAGTACTGCCAAGTCAACATTCTGTTTTGATCAAAATCAGAAATACGTTATCAAATCAACTTCTTTTACAAATTGTTATTCCTTCTCATGTTTGGGGCACTTTTGCACCCATGCTGCCAATGTTAGTGCTCTTGCCAAAATGACAAGAGATTGTGACATATTGGCTCACAATTATCCAGTAAGAAATTAGCTTTGGCATCTGATTTTAACAAACAATGTTTAGAAATTTACAAACGATATTATACTGTAGGTGTAACTAACATTGTGGAGGAAAGGTGAGCGTTAACAAAAGTGTTCAATATACAAACAATGAATGTATCTGACACTGACAATTAAAACGTACGCTTTTAAGGTGAGAGTCGTGAAAAATCTAATTCCAACAAGCTTTAAGCAACTCTGCTTTTGCTCACTTTACTTTCATCGTAACACTATGTGGCAAAGTCTGCTAAAATGAACCTAGTCTCATATGGGATTCTGGCGTAGACTGTTTTATTTATTTGACACACACACACATGTTAAAATGGATATTCACATTTGTAAGAAAAAGCTGTTTAAGTGATTATGGGGAAAAGACATCCATACAAGCCTCGTTTTTTATTTTCATCCACCGATTCATGGTCCATTGGAGCTGTCTCATACACTTTGTTGCTCAATCTCAGTGCTACTTCCAAACAGGGTCACCAGCTGCTCCTCATAGTTAGCTATGTTTCTCTTCATGATGTCCATGCACGGGCCCAGCAATCTCTCAAAGGCTTGGACGTCCATGGCTGTCCAAAAAAATTAAACGAGGAGTCAGACATAATTTAAAGAATAATGTAAAATAATACGTGGTATACTGAAAAGTTTATATGCCAGACGTAATATGTGAATGATCATAGAAATTCACAAAATATACCTAAGCATTTGACGGTTCCCACCGCATACGCTGATGCAGCTCTGGGCTTGTTTGTGACGAGCGCCAGCTCTCCAAAATACTGGCCCCTCGTGCATGTGGCGATTTCCACCTCCTCATCCTCCTGGTCTTTTTTCGTCTGGAAAGAAAGAAATGCATAATATAACGTACACACAAGCAACGTTTTTTTTTTTAAAACCCATAGCAGTCAAAGGTAGACTGGGCAAACATACCCTGCTTCTTTTCATGGTGATTCTAACTTGGCCAGACTCAACAATGTAGAAGCAGTCTGCTAAATCACCCTGTAAATCAAAAGCACAAAATTAAGTGACTCAGCGTTTATAAATGCTCCATTGCAACAGAAAATGAAATGATCAATCCGAGACCAGATCATAAAGAGATTGATCACCTGAGCAATAATCTGCTGTGAGTCGCTGTAAACCTTGGTGGATATTACGTCCACTACCTTCATCCTCTCTGAGAGCTGTGGATTAAAAGGATGTTTGGTTAACAATGGTTTTACTGTAAATACACACTGCACTTTCTTCACACTGGAGGACAAAGCTAATCTTACCTCTAATGATGTAAGCAGTGGTAGTGTTTCCATGAAAGCCTCATACAGCCTCCTTTTCTTGGCATTGTTCTTCACTATAATCCTCCTGAATGACAGACGATCCTGAAACACAGATTTAAAGAAGAGGAAAACATTCAGGTTCATGTTTAAAGGTGAATATTTACATCAAATGCCCCTCTCCTTTCTCTTCCTGTTAAATGTCTCTATTTATTTTTGTTGACTCATAAAACATATGATGGAGAAAGAATCCCAGATGTGCAGAAACGCTGGCATCGCCATAAATTGTAATGTTGTGCTCATTTCCCCTACCCTCTATGGCTGGGTAGTAATTCTCATTTATGTTTCCCCTCTTTCACCCTTTCACCAAACAATAACTCATATGAAATAACATCTTGTAATTCAAGCAGCAGCAAGCATGTGCTCATGTCACTGTGCTGCTCTCAGTATTAAACCTAAATAATAAAAAACTTGTTGTGATGTTATTTAATCAGGATGATTTAGTTTAGAATCAAATAGTGGTTTTGTTAGATCACAAAATGCAGTTGTAGCAGATATCATACTGTATACTGTAAGGCGGGGGTTCTAAACCTTTTGTAACTTAAGGACCATTTAGGATTTTTAAACAATTTTGAGGGCCACCCTGCCAAATAAATGCAAAAGAAAACATAACATGACAAAAAAAAGGGTCTTATGTCAGTGTCATCTGTAATGACTAAAATAAATGTTCTGCTTATACTCATCCATCAATGCTTCTTATTGGGATTCCAAATGTAATTTATTAAAGGTCATATTTCCTTACCACATGCTTTAGAGCTGTTACTAGTGCAGGGTTGTATCCCACATACATTTTTCATTTGCCAAAAACTTTTTTTGTGTCACTGCACCAGAGAGAACTGTAGCTTCCTCAAAGTTGCAAAAAAAACGATATGTGTGATTGGCATGGTAATATTCAAATATAACTGATCATTTTTTATTCCTGTGAATTCTTGAACGCATTTTGATGTATATATAGAACCAAAATAAAACCATTTGGCACTCCCTCTGCAGCCCACTAGATGGCGCTATGTCTCACTGGTTGGAGAAAAGCTGCTGTAGGAAACCAAGGCAGTTGACCACAGCGCCCTCTAGCGGGGGGAAACACTCCATACCAAAAGAGCAAACAAGGTTCCAACATTGTTGTAAAGTGGCCAGTAGATCCAGTCCTAGGCCCTCGGACTTAGTGTACTGGAGCTTTAATATCCTACCAGGCTTCCACAAAGGAAACTGTATACAGGTTGAATTCCAGACCCAAATCTGACTCTAATTAAAGCTTCTTCTGTAAGCTGCCGTTTGCTCAGAGGCATTTCAGGATCACTGTCCTTCCTTAACCTCAGGGGGTTGTCCTCTGAACAGGACAGGCTGCTTGTTCACCGAGTTCAACACGCACTACAAGTACCCAAGAGGATGCAGCTGCAACCTGCCGGGCTCGCACACAGATGACATAACAAAGCTGTTACCCACTGTTTAGGGACACGACCCTGGCTGAGTCATTAATAAACAAGCTGCTTCACAGGTCAAGTAGCCAATGAACATTGACAATAGCTGTTCTGGACACTACTTAGTTAGATGTAATAATAAAAAAGAAAAAAAGGAGAACAGGGAATACAATTGCTTTCACCCTGACCTGCATTTTCTCCATGATGGTGTTGACATTACCAGTTTCCACATTTTGTTCATTTATAATATCTTGAGTACTCAACTACCCAAGTTCATCTGATTGAATACTTGCTAAAACAGACAAATTAAGCCATGTTTGTCTGAACTGATCTGATTGCTGAGCTCTGAATGGGACACAATTATTTTTGTATACTTTATTTTTTCATATCCAGTTTGCACATTCATTAGCTTTAATCTACGCATTAATAAACATTTCATTATAACTAATATATATAAATAAAACAATCCTGACAACGGACGACACAGCGTAATATGAAATCCTGAGCAAGGAGCCAACTGTGCTCTCACATGAGGATATAATGGTTTACTCACTAGGCACCAAAGGGCTCCAGGCGAGGAGGCGATTATTGTGGCTGCCCTGGGGGTGTTGTACATCAGCGCCAGTTCTCCAAAGCTGCCTCGGTTGTCATAGCAGCCTACCAGCTTGTCTGTGCCATCAACCTTCACGAAAATGTTAAACTTCCCACTGAATGAAAACACAAAGTTAAAATAGACTATCAGAGAAAATATATACGCATGTCAGCAATAATGGTGTGTTCTGAAAGCTTATGTCAGCAAGAAACATTTATTTTAGGCACTAGGCAGATTTAAAGTTATATTTATAACAATCAATGATGTGATTAAAAAATATGAGTAAGCCATGTTGTGGAAGCCACATGAAAGCTCACCTTTCAATAACATAAAAGTTGTCTCCATCATCATCTTGATCAATGATGTGCTCCCCTTCAGTGAAGAACTTCTCAAACATAGCATCCAGCACCTGAGACATCTCCTCCTGCGATGGTGTGAGATATCAACCAAATATATTAATTTCAAGCGTTCAAACAATCATGCATGAGTCAACATAGTGTGCCGTTTCAGCTACTTAAAAATAACCATCTTTCCAAATCATGCATAGTGCACTGAGCTGTGGCAAAAAGCTGCTGGCCTCGGGCAATGTTCTCCTTTGTGT
The DNA here is from genome assembly GCF_027596085.1 of Anoplopoma fimbria. Taxonomy (NCBI): domain Eukaryota; kingdom Metazoa; phylum Chordata; class Actinopteri; order Perciformes; family Anoplopomatidae; genus Anoplopoma; species Anoplopoma fimbria. Next base: position 19,338,341 of record NC_072467.1, read on the forward strand.
AATTTTCAGAGATGGCAGAGCGCAAAACCAGAGGAGTCCAGAGTGCTTATGGAATGATCCACTCACCGCATCCAAGTTCTTGAACAGAAGAATGTCCCAACATGCTTCCTGTAGTCTCTGTCTCTGCTCGTCGGTTTTGGGGTGGGTGACCTGCAAATTGAAGCGCAGGTCTTATGATATGACCCAATGATGGCCTACACATTAGAGTACATGCTGAAGACTTTGTAATGCTGACTGTTTGGTTCAGATTCAAAGCTACAATTCAAACTGTTGCAAACTGCTGCAAAAATCAACCTCAATATTAAGACTGAATTTTAAGAAACACTGTTTACCCATGGCTCTTTTTCCTCATCATCTTCATCAGGATTGAACGCTTCAGCACACACTGCATGACAGAGATCAACAAATAAATGAGCTAAACACTCACTACCAGACAGCAAATTCATCCAGAAATTCAAATATCTGCCCAAAGACAGAACCTCTGTTAAGTTAACTCAAATACTAAAGAAATAAAGCTTCATATTCAAGTGAACCAGCAGCAAAACTTTCATCCCAGTCTTGCAGCAAAAGCCAAATCCTAGGGAGGTTTCAGAAGTTTCATGCAATAAGTATTTTCTTGTCTTAAATGTGAAGCTTTGGGGGGATGCTGTTATAGTGGAGGCCCTCATAACGCATTTCCTTCCTGTGTTTTAACGGCAAGAAAGTTAAGTCATACCAAGCTTTTACTTGAATAAACCAAGCCATGGGACACAAATTCAATCAACAAATATGCAAAAATGTAAAAACATATTCCTTAAACCCCTAAAACTTTGTTGATAAATGACATCTGTATTAGCACTTTGTTAAATCTATTTAAGTTTGATATAAGTACACTTCTTTGCTCACTTTGTTCAAATATGGAACAAATTACCAGAAGAGTTAAGATTTGAGATAATGATGACAACTTCCAAATCCAACCTGTTTACCATAACTTTAAATACATTTTCTTTTAATCTCATTTATACATTTATTTTTTATTGTATTTATTCTGTGTGCTTTTGTTTGCTTGCTTTTATTGTATGTATCATGTGTTTCTTGTGTAATCTGTAAAGCACTTTGGGTGACCTCTGTGTATGAAATGCGCTGTATAAATAAATTTGCCGTTTGATGTTTAGTCTACTGTATGTTGTGGATGTTAACTTCCCATATGAAGTCATAAAAGGAAGGAAACGTGTTACTGAATACTTTCCCTTGCTCATACTTTCCATTCAGACTGTCAAACCTGCAGATAAATCAGTCTGTTGTTATCATGTGAGGGGACAATGTTACGATTAATACTAACAAGAGATTATTATTAGTAGTAGTACTTATCCTCATCTCCCCACCCACGTCACTCACTGACATTATTAACCAGGCTTGAGACAAGTGGTTTCATAAACTCTAATAAATCGACACTATTTACTAAAAGAAAAGACAGACGGAAAAAAATGTTTGACCTGGAGCAAATCTGACGTGGCCTCAGTATTTAGGTGTCAAAGAAGTTTTAAACGTTTCCAGCATTGATACTGTGCAGAGTTTTCATCTTGGCAGAACAGACTTAAAACACCCAGAATGACAACTCACCTGATGCTCTTCTGATGAATCTGTTTATTACCGGGGCTGCAAAAGCATAAAGATATACATCAACGGGTTAGAATTCATTATAAGATACATCCACCTCACAGTAACCGAGTAATTACTGGAAGGGGTTATGTTAAAGCGCTGTGTTCTACATATTAGCTCTACATGTGTAGTGGAGTACATCCAGTCCTCTGCTTATTAAGGAGCCATATTCATTCGGGTAAAACCTGAATAAGGACAGCTGCTTTGAAGTGCGTTTTAATCAAATTTGAATGACAAGAAATTCAAATGTAAAACACAGCTGAGCTCCAACATAATAGCCCGAGCATGAAATATACATTAGATAGGAGGTCTCGTTCATTAATACCCTTCCAGCCAGTGTGGTCCGAGGAGGCTCATTGGAATATCATTAAGGCTCTGGAAGGTGTGATGGGGCGCAATCGTGACCCAAAAATACAACAATAGTTAGTTAAATGACTGCATATTGTGTACTTGTCCTTATGTAACCATTGCAGACAGCCCTGCAGACCTCACCACTCATTGGGATGCTGTGTCAGAGCTCTGGGTTGCTATGCTACTTGCTGCACCTTATGGCACTACTGCACCGGCCATTCTGTTAAATAGGACCACAATTTAGGAAGCATTAATTAATCTACGGGCGGTAAAAGTCATATGTTTGCATCGCTTGCCATATAGCGGAGGTGTATTTCTCTACATGCATCTGCTTTGAATCATAATCAGGGTAGGCCCACCAGGCCTGCACCTGAAACTGAAAATGGTCAAATTGACCTTAGAGGTGCAGGGTCTTTCTAGAAACACACACACACACACACACACACACACACACACACACACACACACACACACACACACACACACACACACACACACTCATTTGTAATCTACAGCTGCCATCCTTATCACAAAAAAAAAACATGTATGCACAGATGAGGACAAGGACACCTCCATTAACCAGCATGCAGCCTCCGTGACCATATATGGTAAATGACAGAGCCGTGGTGGATGCAAGGTGGCGAGCGCCGGAGCATCCCTGCAATGAGCATCCCTTTCTCTCCATGCACACATGTTCATTGTTCGCAACAAATGTAACACATCCACTGTCACGTTTCCTCTGCACACATCACACTGTTCAATCTACTGGCCTACCTATGAATTCCTCGTCATCGTCGTCGTCCTCCTCTCCGTTTTCAGAATCGATCTGCATGGCTTCGTCAATGAAATTGACCGCTTTTCCAGGTCTTGGGGCCGAATTTTGGTCATTGCCAAACGAGGCCTCTCTGGTCTCTCTTTCCTTCAGCTGGGTGAAGTACTGCAACGCAAACTCGAGCAAATCCCTGGGCTGGTTCCTCAACACTTCCACGGTAAAGCTCTGTAACAGCTCCGTCAGTCCTTCAGGGATTTCTATACTCATTCCTATTATCAGTCTATGAATGTGAACAAAACCGGTTTGCTGCGAATTTTTGAATTAATCCAAAAAAGCACACAGCTTGAGATGGGGAGGAGGAGGAGGAGGAGGAGGAGGAGGAGGGGGGAAAAAAAGCCTAAATCCGCAGACGGGTGTAGTCAGGCCACCCAGTCAGCATCCACAGCGAATCCTCGGTTTTTCTTGAATGAAAATGGCTCTGGATTTTTTCGTCCAAGCATCTTCTTCTGCTGCTTCTGGCTACAGGAAACCCACGCATGTGACCCAGGAATCCATGGTAACCACCTATCCAGGGATTGCGTATGAGGAGCAGCAGCAGCGGCGCAGAAACTGCAGTCAGACGCAAAATACAAATGATGGGAAAGAGACAAACCCTGGAGTGTATCAGTCACCAAGAGATGAACGTCTGTAATATGTCTGATGTCTAGAAGGAATTTATTGTATCTATGGTCAACAATATCTATAATTTATATAATATCTATATATTATATATCATTTATAATATATGTTTATTTTCAGAGTGAATGAATGAATGAAATAGGCATATCAAATAAAGAGAAATTTAAGAAATACAGCAAAACACTCTAACTCTAATGGCTATATATAAATAGTGTTATCATAGATTAAGATCTGATGAATAAAAAAAAATCAAAATACAGCAAATTGTATTTCCTTAATATAAAAAGGTGCCATCATAGATAAATAAATATGATCGATCATTTAGAATTAGATCAAACATGTAACCTTAAATAACACTGTAACATACAGTGGAAATTCAGTCTAGCATTCCTACTGGTATCCAGCTTAATTCCTATCATAATTTACATTTATAAGCTAATTAATAGCCATAAAACAAAGGCTCATTGTAGAGGGGCTGTCCCTTTAATAGCACCAGCAGTTTAGGCCCTACTTCTTGGTCCAGAGGGAGAAAAATGAATAAATCTGATGCGTATTCTAATGTCATGGGACCTTTGAGAACATTGTGACTCCCAGGCAAATAAAGTATGCTGCAAGAAAGCTCCCATTAAACCAAGGCAAGTTCTTTGTATGTGAAAACCTATTACACTTGATTCTGAATTAAAACATGATAGTCAACATAATATACTGTATATATGGACATCTATGGTGAGTCTTTTCCATCGAAATGATGTGACAAGCGATGCAGTCATTTGGGTTTAAAAAATACTAAGTAATTATTAGTTACAGAGAACACTTTTTAAGAAACTAGACCTGCCTTTACACTTTCTCAAAACCTAATTTTGGGGGATTCATGTGCTGTTACTTGAACCCGTAAAACTGGTAACTCTCTCCAACTGTGCTCTCAACTGTTACTGCTCAGGTTATGACAACTTTAAACATAATACAGATAATCAGGGAAAAAATGAGGAGAGAGGAAGATTAAATGAACATCACACTCATGATGGTGAACACAGAGATGACAAACATTTAGCTGCAGAAGAAATACTGGAGCAGATTGAGCAAAATTTTAAATCCAGAATGTGCCACATTGTAGGGATTATCATTCTGTGTCGGAGTTTGTAGAAGAGCAAAGGGCAAAAGAAAGATGAAGAAATAATTCTACAGGTTAGCATCAGGGAATCCCTTGACTGAAGAAATCTACCAAAAAGAGCACAGCTGTTATCTGCCATGGTCCTCAGTCCTCGGAGGCTCTGCTATGGGACCCTTCCCCCTGCTGTGGCCCATATCTGTCACCCTTTATTAAGATAGCACAACATTTTCTCACTCATGCGAACATATGCATGCTAGTGGTGTGACTGCTGCTGCTTAGCTGCTAGCTCCCAAACCCACCATGCTAGACCTTTTATTTGGATGCGTGGATCATGGTACCTGCAGCAAGAAGACTTTAGAGACGGTTGTTAGTAGAGAACAGAAACCGTGCATCAGCCTTGCTCTCTGAACCGTAGATCCTGAAGAATGTTACTGTTGAATGCCTCGTAACAGACCAATGGAGCTTGAAGCTACGAAAAATGATTACACTTCAAAATGCAAAGAATTTCTGAATCGTCCTTAGGTTGCAATTAGATTGTTATTTATAAAATACAATTAGGAAAGAATGAATAGTTTAGTATGTGGTTTACTGTGTTACAGGACTTGGCCTCTGTTGACATTTGGAATCAGGCTCTGTATTTTAATAAATACAACAGGAGGCGGTCAATCTACAGTATTTGAAGATTAGTTGACAGACATGTTTATGACATAAGAATATTTATTCAGAATTAAATATTCAGTTTATAAGGCAGCTAAAGCGAATGCAATCTAATAAAACAAATCCTACCTTGATAAAGGTTATAATGTTCAGTTTTTGTTTGTTCATATTTGGCCCATCTTCCTTAACGTCTATATGATGTGAGCAAAACTGTAAATCCACCTGCAGTATAACACAAGAGCTTCCAAAGTGACAAAACAGTTGAATACCCCTCCCCCTAAAAAGGAAAGCGAGATATCATAATCCTCATTAATGTGCAGCACAATCTGGTACGAAACTTCTAGTATATTTTAAAACTTTACGCTATGTATTCTCTAGCCTCTTTAAAAGGTGGGAATTGCATTTTTTCAGCTCATTTATGGCACAAATGTGCTTAAGACTGAGCTACTTATACTCAGTTTTTATGTGTGATACATTCAATTCCTTTGCAAACTAATTCAGTTTTTATCCCAAAATAAGACATTTTGGATAAAACAAGGTGTTTTCCTCAATTATACAGTAATAATGTTGCTGATTTGGTGTAGCATTCAGTCAGAAACTGTAAAACTACTCTAAGTTTTAGCATTGTTCTACTAAAATAGACAGAGTTGGGGAAAATATTAGACATGTCTGTCAGTGTAATATTTCTAACGTTAATGAGGGAAGGATTTATTGCAGGATTGTTGTATTAGTCTGCATTAGTTTAAACTAATAAACTAGCAATGAGTGTAGCTGTAGGCTGTCCTACCTTAATACTTTTGTTTTCTTTCATGTATTTTAAAGATGTGGGTGACTGGGCTACCTACTGGGCATGGTATTGTAATACATTGCTGTTACACATTATATTTTCTCTTTACATACAATTAATTCTGATGAAACATTCTGTTGTTTGCCAGGTAATCATTCTAACAAGGGAAACACCTGATTCCTGCAAAACAAATCAAAGTATGACACGAGTGAGCTGAGATTGGGTGACAAGTAATTCATAAGATCACTGCAGTGGAAAAGTGGGGAACATGGTTATAAATCAGGAGATACCGAGGAGGGTTACATTTTTATCTCATAGGATTTGCTGTATTGCATAAAAGATGCAACATGAATACTAATTGATACTAATCAGAAATTTGACTTTTTTGAATTTTTGGTTATACAATTATTTTTATTTATTTTTAGTATTATGCCAGTAGAGATGATAAAATTGGCTGAAATGACAATATGGCATTATTACAAATATATCTTGAGATACCGGTCAGTTAAAAGTCACACATTTTAAAGAAATGTGTCAAATAATATTATCAGCCAATTTAGATTTCTAATTGTGCTTTTTAGTAAAGATGCTGGGGCCCTGTTGAGGTCTGTTAATGCCGTTCAGACAGATTTTGAGATAAGCCTGCACAAATTGTTTATATTATCAAAGTTGTTACCAAATGACACAGAGACTACACTGAAAAAGATTATTCACCGAGCAGCTTCTGCTGAAGTCCTGACAACTACCTGGTGAAGAAAAATGATTATAAAATTCAATTCTTTAGTTTTCTTGCCTGATTTCTTTTTTCTTATAGATTGAAAATGATGCTAAGTAAACATAATCACATTCTGTTGACATTAATGGGCTGTGGGTTTCTACTTTGAAAGATGATTTAGTGATATTCTGAGGCTTCACCCTTTCCCTCACGCCTGGTCTGTGATCAGTTTCCTCACTCCCAGTAAGTGATTGGTTAGAGTCCAGGTACTACCGGGACATATTTACTTTCTCTGGGATGTTTCAACAAAACTCTTTGGTCAATAACAAATGACAAGGGATAGACAATATGTTGTAACAGTCAAAGCACCTTCCTTTCACTAACTTGTGTATGGTCAACATAACCAAACAAACACCATTTGTCCTTTTTCCAGGAAACATTTATTTTCGATCAAGAGACCGGATCGCTTCTTTCCATAAACAGGTCAGTTAAATATTAACAAATTTACAGTCATGAGGAATGTAATAAAAAATAAACCAACAAAAACAAACAATGCTCGCCTTAAAAAACCCAACCCAGGGACCCCACCCATGATGATGTTGACCATGGTGGCGCTGGAAAAAAGACATAAAATCCAATTCCAGCGCTATTGTTTCATGCTCCTCATTCAGTGCTTCACAGTTCATCTTTGTCCGATTTTGTCTGCAGGAGAACAAAATTAAAGTTATGAAGAAACTGCTTGAAGAACAAATACTTACTTTACGCTACCTTTATCTCTAAGTCACCACAGAATGTTAGGCGTTCTCACCGTTTCCTCGTCGTCATCGCCATCTACAATTTCTTCTTTATCTTCAGAGTCCTCCTCTGCTTGCTCCTCTTCTGGCTCCTCCTCTGGCTCCTCTTCTGGCTCCTCCTCTGGCTCTTCTTCAATCTGTAGAATAGTCACATCATTTTAACACAGCACCCCAACAATCTTCAACCATAACTGACTGAACTTTACATCACCCAACTGGGCACCCTAAAAGGATGTTGGGAAGCCTAAAATGTAAGAAAATACTACAAAAAAAGTGGAGCTATAATGAAATAACTCTGTTTGAACAAGCCATACATAAGAATGTGTCCACGTACTGTGGCAAAGGAAATGTGACTTGGCATATCTACACTTGGAGTAAAATCTTTGCTATGCAGATGTTTCCGAATTAATACAGCGATGTGGCTGCTGGCGTCGACTTGCCTGTTCGTCCAGAGGCACGTTCATGCTGAGTCGGAGCATGCGCTCTATCCTCTCTCCGTAAGCCTTTGTGTCAGCCAGATGGTAGCCGGAGCGCAGCGTGGCCGTCTCAAACAGAACCACGGCCAGATCTGACGACGTCTGGTCCTCACCGTCCTCCTGACAGACATGAAGGGAAAGAAACTGATCAGTTGTCTGCTCCGATTGGTCATTTATCTTTTAAAATAGCAACTCTCCAACAAAAAGCATTTTAATATAATTCTAATTATTTTATAAATGACAATTAATGGCATCATTTTAATAAGCACAAACATATTGAAGTGACAGTGGTCAGACTTACATTGACTCTGTTCAGCATCTGCTTGATGAGAGGATGCTTGGGGTTGATTTCTAATGTTTTCTTCTGGCTAGCATAATAGCTGAAACAGAGAGAGGAGGGGGAATTAGCAAATAGGCTCAGTAAACATCCAGGCGGGCCACAACATGTTCCACATTTGCAGTTTACAACTGTGATAATGAGCATTAATATTGTTGAAAAGCACAGGGTCATAACTCACTTTGTGGAAATGTCTTTTCCTGTCTGGTAAGCCTGTGCCTTCATGATCCTCTCCATGTTTCCTGACCAGCCGTACTGACTGGCAACCAGAGCGCAGGGGGAGTTTGTTAGCCTCTGAGAGAGGACAGCCTTCTCAATCTGTGGGAAAGACAGCATCGTATTAAAGAATAAGCCTGATGGAGCGGACACAACTGTGGCTGGTGTTGGTTTCCCCATGTCATGAATAGTACAAAATAATTCTCTACCTTGTCCTTCAGGGCCTTGTCCTTCAGCCAAGTGGTGAGGGGCTCATACTCCTTCTCCAGGGCCTCCCTCTTCTCCTTGGTCTTGTCACTCTCGTCAAATTTGACACCCTCCTTTGCGACGTTCTGGAAGCGTTTGCCGTCAAACTCGGGCAGTGCCTGGACGCAGTACTCATCCACCGGCTCCGTCAGGTAGATCACCTCGTAGCCTTTCTTCAGCAGATTCTCCACAAAGGGAGAAGACTCAGCCTGCAGAGTGGAAACAGGACAAATGGTCATTGTCAGCCTAGTCAATTAGAGTTTTACGTTGTCCAAGTGTAATCACAGCAAGCCTTGTACTTGACAGTTCACACTGCCCTTGACATAATAAAGCATTTTAACCCAATCCGAACAATAGGAATACGCCCGCTCACCTCCTTCCTGCTGGTTCCAGCCATGAAGTAGATCTTGTCCTGCTTCTCCTTCATGCGCTCCACATATTGCTCCAGGCTGGCCACCTCTGTATCGCTGTTGGAGGTCTGGAAGCGCAGCAGCTTGGCCAGACGGGTCCTGTTGGAGTGATCCTCAATGACGCCCAGCTTGATGTTGGTTCCAAACTCCTTCCAGAACTTCTCGTTGTAGTGCTCCTCTGCGATCTTCTTGATCATGTCCAAAGTCTTACGCACCAGCTTCTTGCGGATGACCTGAACAGAGAAGAGAGAGGATCACATCTTCTGTCTCTTTCCCTTTACATTTTGTTTTATACTCCTTATTCTTTACCATTTCGTAACGTTTATTTTTCTATCTTCCCCTTTCTCCTTCCTGTTAAACACTTTCTGACCTCTGTTTTGAAATGTGCTGTACAAATAAGGTTCCTTTCCTGCCTGCTTATCAAATCATCTTTTTGCATTTAATTAAAAATGCCTTAAAAAATAATCCCTCATAAACCAGTCAGCAAAGAGTCAAAGACCATGTACATTATAGAGTAAATGATAAATAAATTAAATAAATATTAAAACACTAAGAATTTGTTTAACATTTGAAGCAGAATCAATTGCTATTAAGATGGTTAGATGTTGTATAAATGTCAGATGTGAAACTCACCTTGAGCAGTTTGTGTTGCTGCAGAGTCTCTCTTGACACATTCAGGGGAAGGTCATCAGAGTCAACCTAGCAAAAAATCCATTTTCATTAGCCACAGTGATATTTAGGTAAAGACCAAACAGTTTATAGTAGCACATGCCCGTGTCTCAGGTAGAGTTAGCGATCACTCACCACTCCCTTGACGAAGTTCAGGTACTTGGGCATCATGTCGTTGAAGTCGTCTGTGATGAAAACTCTCCTCACAAACAGCTGAGACAGAAAGAAACAATCATTTAAAAACAGAGTTGAGGAAAATCCTGAATATCCTTCTATAAAAAGGACAAAACAAGGCCTTAAAAATGGATACATGGTTGAGGAGAATACCTTGATGTAGTCGTTCTTCTTGGAGCCATACTCGTCAAACAGGCCGCGGGGAGCTGCAGTGGGCACAAACAGGATGGATCTGAAGGTAACCTCCCCCTCAGCCGTGAAGTGGATGTGGGCCAGAGGGTCTTCAGTGTCCTGTTAAAGAGGGAAACATAACATTAAACATGTTGATCCTACAAAGAAGGCACATATTCAACGTGGCTGTTTGACAAAGCACTGATCAGGTGCCTACCTTAGAGAACGTCTTGTAGAAAGCCTTGTACTCGTCCTCCTCGACCTCCTTAGCTGGTCTCTGCCAGATGGGCTTGATATCATTCATCAGTTCCCAGTCCCACACAGTCTTCTCAACCTACAACAAACACAATAAGACATTCTCAAGAAATGCCCAAAAGTGATCCTTTTCGAACAATCAGACAGAATTCCCCCTTTTGTTTTACTGCCTCCATATGATCAAAGTCCACATTTTGTACAAAATGCTTAACATTTTACCAAAATCTTTATGCAAAAAAGATTAGGGTTGACCCCAAATAGTTGACTATTCGTAGATCTAAGGAGCCTGATTCAATTGTCAATTTAACGGTGGAACAGTCAGTGACGGGACATTGTGATAATAATAATTAAAAAAAGAGAATTAATTATTCACAAATAACAACATGGCTATCTCAAAATCAAAGAATAGGGCTACATTTATTAATCAGAGCACTAGATGCATCTATGAACATCGTCTAAAAATCAACCGGGAGGTGCATAGAAACACCTGGTTTCGGCACATCAAACAGCTGTTTTGCAGCTTGAGTTTCTCTCCCCGGTTGACTGTCCCCTCTTTTCCCCCCCCTGTCGTTTACCTTCTGTCTGTGGATTGCTACAATGGTTAAAATTGAATAAAGACCAAAAGTTCTATTTATAACCACGAAACGCAAGCAGAACAAAATGTGTCTCAGTCTATTGATCCCTGTTCCGTGTCAGTACTACAGACAGCGGCACAACTGCTCACACAACAAACAGCAATGTTTGCTATTCTGAAAAAACTGCAACGCAATTGTAACATGTATCTCGGCCAATAATGTTGTTGTTTCTACTATTTCCCTATAGATATATACAGCCAAAACTGACAGGCGTCAATGAGCAAGAACGAAAAACACATGACATTGCTGTAGGCAAAACTTGACCAATCGGATTTGACTATGTAAATTCTCAGTCGATGACATCCCTGACTTTAGAAACATTTGATAGTCATAATACTGATAACACTCATCTCTGTATGAACTTCCTACCTTCTTTGTCTTAGGCTTCTCCTTGCCCTCCTCATCTTCCTCCTCCTCTACCTCTGCCTCCTCTTCAGCAGCCTCTTTCTCTGGTTCCTCTGCTGCTTCAGCATCTTCCTCGATGGGCTCCTCAACTGTCTCAGTCTGGCATGTTGAGAAGAAGAAATGATGTAATTTCATATACGAGTTTCATAACACAATGTGCTGGGATGAAGTCTGAGTCACAGTGTGGGAGGAAGTGTCTCAAGTAATCACCTTGCTGGCCCAAACGTAGATGGGGAAGTTGATGAACTGGGAGTATTTCTTGACGAGGTTCTTGATGGTCTCCAGCTCCAGATAGTCTGAGGCCTCCTCCTTCAGGACCAGTCTGATGTTAGAAAAAGATGGGGATGATTTAATTATAATACTAAACTAACATTTTAGAGTAGAGTTGTAACAGGAAAACAGCATTCAGGGTTTAGTTGAGTAGGTGTTATAATATTTTAGGGACAGAAGGAGAGGTGTGAAGATGAAGACAACTAACAGCAGTTGATTATAAATCAAAAATTTGCTAGAGGGGTGTTTAAGATAACAAAAAAGTTAAAAGTTAAACCCACGAGATGGTGGTTCCTCTGCCAAGTGTGTCCCCACGGGGGTCCTCGATGACAGAGAACTGATTCGAGTCGGATTCCCAGATGTGCTGGGTGTCGTTGTTGTGTTTGGATGTCACGATGACTTTGTCGGCGATGAGGAAAGCAGAGTAGAAACCAACACCGAACTGGCCAATAAGCTCCGAGGTTGACTGATCCTCACCCTGCGTCTCTGTCATCTGGTTGAGGAACTCGCTGGTGCCAGACTTGGCAATGGTACCCAAGTTCTTCACCAGGTCCTCTTTGGTCATTCCAACACCAGTGTCAGTGATGTGGAGCATGTTCTTCTCCTTATCAGACTGGAGAAAAGGAACAATACAATTAAGTTAGCAACAGAGCAAGAACTATCAACACGACCAAGAAAGACTGCATCGTAAAGTAAGTTGCTCTTCTGCATACTTTTATTTTGATGGTCAGCTCCTCGTTGGAGGCCATTGCATCGTCATTGGTCAGAGACAACAAGCGGATCTTATCCAAAGCATCAGAGGCGTTGGAGATCAGCTCCCTAAGGAAGATCTGAAACAGAAGCAAACATGTTATTGTTACGAGTTCAACCTTTCCTGAAGATGCCTGTAAGGCATATCAATATAACGACGACACAATATATCTGCCCAGTAACCACTAGACACACGGACTCACGTCCTCCCTCGGATCTCAAACAGTGAGTGATGTTGGATGACAGAGAGCCGGCAGGTGTGCCTTAATACACGTTACACAACGTTACCCAGTTGTTTATTCAGTGGCAGCTGATAGGAACAGCTATTTATTTAAAATACAGAGAGGCTGAAATATTTGCTCAACACTGCCATAAAATGTGTAGGGTGCCGTTTTAATGGCTTTTTTATCTTTATGAATTTCATGTTGAATGTGTTGCTCCACGCTGCCTTAAATATTTAATATGTGACCTAAAATGGCAATTCAGTGAAATTACAGGTTAGGATAGGTTTGTTGTACCTCATTCAAAATATAGTTGTTTTAATTAGTTTCATACACAGTGGCCATTATATTAGAAAAATCTGTAAAATCTAATGCAATCCAATACAACAGCTCAGCCCTAAATTTCACCTTTATAAAAGATAATAAAGATCAGTTTTGATTGACACTGTCAGATGTTTCAAATAACTATGTTATTGTTTAAGTGGTTGTTGTTGTAGTATCGTACTGGACTTTGATTTATTGGCGTTTCTAAAAACATGCCCACTCCGTTTTCAAACACGAGGGGGAAAGACTATTGCAGATAGAAATACAATTTGATACACCACTAACTATGATCTCAACAATAAACATATTGTTAAATTAACACTTCTCTGATACAAGTTAATCAACAGAATCGTCCAGCAAAACTGGTGATTGTACATCAGGATTTATTCTCGCTCACCTCCTTGTTCTTGTAGAGAGAGTTGATAATCAGCTTCATCATACGGTTGACTTCAGCCTGAAAGACATGCTTTTCCGACTTCTCTCTGATTTCCTTGATCTGAGCAGCGTTCAATCCATCCAGCTGGATAGCCTCCTCCTCTCTGGGGACAGAAAGATGCACCCACACAAACACATCAGGGAAGTGCACAACAACAAATCAAAGCCGTCAACAGAAAAAAATAAAATCTGTTCTCGCCTCTAGGGATCAGTATCCAAGTTAAAGCCTAAGACACACAGGATTCCCTAGTCTTAATGACCGACCTGCAGCAAAGGTTGCAGATCTTTACCACCACTACAATTCAAGAGTTGCTACGAGCGTTTGTGTGCACAGGCTCAGTCATGTTGACCTTGTGATGTTAACTCTAGGTTAAGTTGTCCTTTCCTGATAGGGACAACCACAGTTCACTTCGACATATTCTGAAAGGAAAAAAAGATATTCATAGTGAAACCTACCTCTGCACCACCTCATCATCTGTTCTTGAGCCATCTCTGCTTTTACCAACGTCCTCCTCCACTGTCCCATCGATGTCCACTTCATCCTCTGCCTTTACAGCAGCTGCAAAGGGGATTTAAAAATATATATATAATTCAGATGATTTCATTTAGAAATAGGCTTTGCAAAGACGTGACTGAAATCAGCAAATAGGAAAAAGGTGTAATGTTGAGTAGGATGGCTTTTTCTGAGCCAGAATATGGATGCACATGATACAGTAGCAACGAGGTAATGGGGATGTTGTGCTTAATTAAACCTGCTTTAAACACAATGTTAATGTTACATTGGGGTTTCTCATAGACACTTCTGGAAAGGCAGCTAGAAATACAGCTAGATGCATGTGTTTGAGGCTAATCTAGCATGCTGTTTATCATTAAAGCATGGGTATAATTATAAATACATGAAAGGATCAAGACAAGAAGGGGCACAGAAGAAGCAACAACGCAAGTTAGCACTGACGTTAGCTTCACAGGCTAATGTTGGGTAATAAAAAGTGAGAAAAAAAACAACACTTCCGCTACTCACCAAAGGCGAAGAGTGCAAAGAGAAGACTTATCACCCAGACTCGTCTCATGGTGAGTGTCTGCTTGAACGACGGTGTGTGTCTTCGGGTCTCCTGAAACAAAAGCCGGGAAATGAGCGCACACAGCACAGCCTTAACCAGAGAGACTGACAAGCTGCCTCTCCGACCGAAAGAGCCCACTTTATTAGACCCGTGACGACCGACCAATCGCTGCGCACCACGCACGACATTGGACCAATCACAGCGCAGCATCTGGTACATGTCGTCCAATCAGATTCTTCAACATAAGTCAACACTCTAAAATCGTGGCTGGCCACCATTGGCCAAGAAGGGACAATCAGCACATCACTTCCTAAAATTTACCTCTCGATATGGAAAAAACAAATCCCTGTCAACACGTTAGTTAAACCTTGACTTTCTTATGCAATGTCACAGAGAAGTGACACGGAGGCTTAATGGCACTGATAATGCTGTTTATGTCTCTTTATATTGTCACTGACTGTAGCATTTTGTCTTTTATAGTTAAAGTTGGTCTAAATGATATCATGTTTATCTACACGTGTGTATACACAGTACCAGTCAAAAGTTTGGACACACCTTCTCATTCAACTACTTTGAAGAATCTAAAATATAAAACATATTCTGGTTTGTTGAGCATTTGTTTGTTTACCACATAATTCCATATGTGTTCCTTTATAGTTTGGATGTCTTTAATATTAATCTACAATGTAGAAAAAAATTAAAATAAAGAAAAACCATTGAATGAGAAGGTGTGTCCAAACTTTTGACTGGTACTGTATGTATATAAATAAATACAAATATATATAAATATATATATAAACATATATATATATATACAGTACCAGTCAAAAGTTTGGACACACCTTCTCATTCAACTATTTTGAAGAATCTAAAATATAAAACATATTCTGGTAATCCTTTATTAGTCCCACAGCGGGGAAATTTACAGGATTACAGCAGCATAGAGGATAGTGCAAACAAGAGACATAGTAAAAAAACAAGATCAAAATAAGTATTATAAATAAGCAAATGAGCAATAAAAAACGGTAAAGAATCCACAATAACTGAAATATTATATATACAGACAGAATAACTATTATAACTATTATTGCACGGATATTAATCTACAATGTAGAAAAAAAGAAAGTAAAAAGAAAGAAAACCATTGAATGAGAAGGTGTGTCCAAACTTTTGACTGTTACTGTTGTTTAGTATTTAGACTAGATCGTGAAGAGTCATTGTACTTAGATATACTGCTGTTAAAATGTATGACTACACATTATCTGCACCACTGTTCTTTGTCCACAAGATGTCGCTGTTAAGTCAGTGAATTGAAAAGCTTTTTTATTCCCATACACACTATAAACAATTTCTAAAGGACAGATTTTGTCAAACCGGAATCGCTAGTGGTTGAATAAATAGTGTTTTAAATTATCATAAAATTATACACATTATTATTCTCAACCTGCCTGTGGGTGGGTACTTGGTTATGCAAGCATAGGATAAGGCAACACAAGTCAAAAAGGAGTTGGAGTTATAGTTATGGGTGTGGTGTGTGTGTGTGTGTGTGTGTGTGTGTGTGTGTGTGTGTGTGTGTGTGTGTGTGTGTGTGTGTGTGTGTGTGTGTGTGTGTGTTGTGTGTGTGTGTGGGTGTTTGTGAGAGAGCGAAAGAGAGAGAGAGAAAGAGAGAGAGGGAGACAGAGAAGGGTATATTAAATAACATTAAATATAGTAATTAAGTCATTTCAGTAAAATACACTGGACATCTAAATCCTTATGGGATATTTAGTAATACTTTTGTTCTCAGTGCTTACACCTACGGCTATATGCACTCTGATTAAACACAATGTCAGTTGTTATTAAATGGTTTTAACTGATAAATTAACGAAGCATAATATCTCCCCCAAAATAACTTTAACCAAACCTTAAATATTTCGAAATACAAAGTCATAATGTTGATTTTCTGTGTCAATGAGTGATATACTCAGTCAAACTTAGACATTTTAAAGTCAAATGTATGTTATGTGATATTAAGATAATTAGAACTGGTCCTCTCGCCAGGTGTCTCCTAAAAAGCCTAAATCC
Source organism: Anoplopoma fimbria (assembly GCF_027596085.1). NCBI lineage: Eukaryota > Metazoa > Chordata > Actinopteri > Perciformes > Anoplopomatidae > Anoplopoma > Anoplopoma fimbria. The sequence continues at coordinate 19,354,966 of NC_072467.1, forward strand.
TGAATAAGCATCTCAAAATTTGGACTAACCATGATTATGTTAAATTCTGTCAGAAATGTAATCCATCTATTATTTGTGTGTGTATATACGGTATATGTATATATATAATATATATAAAAGGCTCCCTTTTGATTAATGATGACGTTATTATAATATTATTATTACTTTCATTTATTATCACTTAGTATCTTATAATCATGACTTAGTTATGAGATACTAAGTCATAATGCATACAGTACCAGTCAAAAGTTTGGACACACCTTCTCATTCAACTACTTTGAAGAATCTAAAATATAAAACATATTCTGGTTTGTTGAGCATTTGTTTGTTTACCACATAATTCCATATGTGTTCCTTCATAGTTTGGATGTCTTCAATATTAATCTACAATGTAGAAAAAATAAAAATAAAAATAAAGAAAAACCATTGAATGAGAAGGTGTGTCCAAACTTTTGACTGGTACTGTATCTTCTAAGTCAAACTTATGAAAATAGTCTCTTCAAGACAACAGTGAGATACTATGTCAGAATAATAAGATTTTAAATCAAAATGATATATATAAATATTTGTAATTCTTAACAGTTTATCTATTTTTGGCTTCCTTTAGGTGCCTGTAATATTTAAAATCTGCAGTCTTTTAATGCTCGACAAACAGAAACACCTGCCGGCCTAAATTAAAACAGTCCTGTCCTGCTTTATGCATATTTAATAAATGTACCCTGTTATATCTCAGCTGTTCTGTGGACAGCATGAAGCGACTGCTCTCCAGACGCACCGGCCTCTGATTGGCTGTTTCGCTGGGCAGGTCGCAAAACCCGGAAGTGACGTCTAAAGCAACCATCCAGGGAGCCTTTCGGTATTTACAGAGGAGCTGTTTGACTGCATGCATTCGTCCGGGAGTCCACCGCGACCTACACACGGGCTCCCCCCCCCTAAAGACCAGAGTCATGGCCACCCTGTCTCTGCCCCTGTCGTCTCTCCTCAAACACAAGGACTGTCTGCAGAAGGTGAAGGTTTTCTGTAATGTGTTGCATAGTTTACAACACCGATCATGCACATCTCGAGTGTGGAAGAGGAGTTTCGGAGCAGTGGCCCATGGAGTCGGTCGGCTACTGTCACAGCGATCCGGATCCCCAAACTACGCAGCATCTGTCTGTCGCAGCTCCTCAGACGGTCCGGAGATGACAGAGAGGCTGTGGTCTGTTTACAAAGAGACCAAGAGGCAGACTGAAGGTATGGACACACTACAACACTGTTACTGTTATGACCCAGTGTCTGCAGCAGGATTGATATATTGTGGCTGTGTAGGTTATGCTACTTTGTCAAGTTGGGTGGAAAAAACCCCAAAACAAAAGCCTGTCAAATGTAATGAAATTCAAGATGTACCTACAGTATCTACTTGGCTCTGCACAGAATAGACCACATTTTTTTCCCTCCACATATCTGTCTCCTGTCAAGGCTTGTTCGAGCAGGCAATTGGCCAATTACAGTCTTTACAAATACACCATGAATACCATTATTATATTGGGGATACTGAGGAATAAGTAGCTGTAGTTGAACAGTGCTAGTACTCTATAAGGTCCATTACATTACATTACATTACAGTCATTTAGCAGACGCTTTTATCCAAAGCGACTTACAATCAGTAATATATTACATATCATTCACCCATTCACACACTGATGACAGGCTACCATGCAAGGTGCCACCATCAGACTCTAACTAACATTCATGCAACATCCAGTCCACACTGGAGCAACTTGGGGTTAAGTACACACATCGACTGCCGAAGCCAGGTATCGAACCACCGACCCTCTGATTGGAGAACTACCTTGCTCTCCACTACGCCACAGCCACCCCCATTAAAACTAGTAATCTCACAAGTTTCCTAAAAAAACCTCACCATTTACTTAGTTTTTGTTGTTGTTGTTATTATTTCTAACATTGAATCTGTTTTTGGCTTCCATAAGTGGAAAAATGTTTGAGAGAATATTTCAGCCTTTTTTTGCTAGAGAGAGAGAAACCCCTGAAGAGAAGAGAGAAAACCTTACTTTAAATTAGCTCTAGTATGCAGCCTAATAATGTGTCCTTTCCCGGATTGTGCATAATTTATGCATGTATCTGGTAACATATTGCCGCTGTATAGTGGATAGTAGGAAGTGGCTAAACTCCAGACGCATTAAAAGTATAGGCCATGAATACTTTTATTTATTAGTACGGTGACATGAGAAACATAAGTTGACAGATATCTAACATGCAGGTACTCCATATGTGTGTGTACTGGGCCTATTCAGACACCAAATCAAAAGGATTTATCCACCACCTCCAAGATACTTGTACATCTGTCCTAAGATATGCCTTTCTGTCATAGCAACACATAATATTCATAAATGGAAGACAACTGCAAAAACAACCCCATGTGTTTCTCTCCTCTTAGATTTGATTCCAGCCATTTCCATCAACTCGACCAACCCCGACACCATTTTTGCAAACAATGAGATGAGCCTGAGAGACACCGAGGTCTACGGCTTCGACTACGACTACACCCTGGCTTTCTACTCCAGGAACCTGCACACCCTCATCTTCAACATAGCGCGGGACATTCTCATCACCAACCACAATGTGCGACTCAATTTGCACTTCACACATATATTTATATCAGATAACGGAGAAAATCACATTTTCCTGCAGAAATTGATCTGTAAACTAATTTAAAAGCAACAACAACATTAAATAATCGTTTGTTTTCATGTTTGACCTTAAGTATATGTCATAGGTAAATAAGATCAGGGTAAAATGAAATATTTCACACACATGTAAAAACAGGACCTATGCATGTGCATAATGTATGGGGAGATGACCTAATGACCTGTTTTGTTTTCACTGAAATATCTGATTTTCTTTTTTCTAGTATCCAGAGGGTCTGAGAAATTATGAGTATATTCCTAATTTTGCTGTAAGAGGACTCCACTATGATGTTCAGAAGGTGAGAAGTTCTTTGCTTATCGTTACTCAAAAACTGACACTTGTTTTATATTTTGCATCAATTGTACCGCACACTCAGTGTTCATTAAATTATCATTTTTGTGGAAATATTCAATGATTTGAAACAGGCACTGCTGATGAAGATAGATGCTTTTCACTACATCCAGTTGGGGACTGTATACAGGTATCTGTGCACTGTGTTACTTCTCACATCAGGCTAGTGGGTAATAAATAATACACTTAAAAAAACACACAGCACTGTGTGTGAGTATAACATGTTGTTTCTCATTGGGCTACAGATTTAGACAGATAAGGACAACATTTGTCTTACAGCTTCTCTGTGGCATGATATTAAATTAAAATATTATTGTCTAAGTATTTAATATTTTGTGTTTCTTCTACAGGGGTCTTCATCCAGTCCCTGATGAGGAAGTAATTGCCATGTATGAAGGTTGTCACGTACCTCTAGAGAACATGAGCGACTTCTATGGGAAGGTGATGATTACATTACATTACATTACATTACAGTCATTTAGCAGACGCTTTTATCCAAAGCGACTTACAAGAAGTGTATTCAACATAGGTATTCAAGAGAACTACTAGTCACCAGAAGTCATAAGTGCATCTCCTTTCTTAAACAAGCATCTAAAAGCATAAACCAGAGCAAAAGTATAGTGCAGAAGCAAATTACTACGAAAACAATAATTGCAACAAACTAATACGAATACAATAAGTGCTACAAACTAATACGAATACAATAAGTGCAACAAACTAATACGAATGCAATAAGTGCAGCGAACTGATACGAATACAGTAAGTGCAACAACTAATACGAATACAATAAGTGCTACGAGGAAGGCTCAGGGTAGTACTTCTTGAAGAGGTGAGTTTTCAGCCTGCGCCGAAAGATGGGCAGCGACTCTGCTGTCCTGACGTCAGTGGGGAGTTCATTCCACCACTGAGGGGCCAGGACAGAAAAAAGCTGTGACCGGGTGGATCGGCCGCAGGGACCTCTGAGCGACGGGGCAACCAGTCGCCCCGAGGCAGCAGAGCGAAGTGGTCGGGCAGGGGTGTAGGGCTTAACCATGGCCTGGAGATAGGAAGGAGCTGTTCCTTCTCTATCTTATCAATTCAATTCAATTCAATTCAGTTTATTTTGTATAGCCCAGAATCACAAATTACAAATTTGCCTCAGAGGGCTTTACAATCTGTGCGACATCCTCTGTCCTTCCCTCAATGACGAGGTAGACACCACAGAAATAAAAACAACTGAATATAATGACGTTAATGAATGTCCTGCAGAGTTCCCATGGCCACACCATGAAGCAGTTCATGGACATATTCTCCCTGCCTGAGATGACTCTCCTGTCTTGTGTCAACGACTTCTTCATGAGGCACAACATCGACTACGAGCCAGTGCATCTCTACAAAGACGTAAAGGTGAACTATCTTTTCATTATTTTGTGTCTTTGATTATTGTATCTCCCAGGGGTCAATGTGTGGCAGACATTAAATCCAGTCATCTATATTCATTAATGTTAATGCTCACATGTCTGCAGTGTGCTGTGATACTCCTGCCATTCAATCACGTCTTAATTTTAGCTCTGAAAAACCGGTGTCTAATTTTAGTCGGGCAAGCCGGCCTCCAGCCATCTGCGTCTGTTCTCTGGTGGCTCTGCTGCTTCAGAGGGAGAGGGGAGACAAACCAGCGCTGCCTCCCCCCTTTGAGGGCAGCTGTCATGCTGGTCCTGTCTATTCTCTGTGACAGTGCAGCGTTTTTGACGGATCGCTGTCATTAAAAGCCCTCACACGTGCTCCCAGTTCCACAAATGGCTCTTTCATCTTTTTCAAGGACACCCTGTTTAATCTTTTTGTCTGCCAAGCTTGGTTTATTATTCAGCATTAACTCTTTTTCTTGCTTTTCCTTTAGACTTTTGCATACATGAAACATTCTTAGTTTATGATAAAGGTCCTCTAAATTTGCCTCTAAATGTGCAACTTCTCAGGGGAGAGTCTATTTACTTATTCACTGACTCAAAAGATCAGGTTACACTTTTGAAGATGTGTTGGAAAACTCTCGCTGTGTCACCAAAGCAACTAAACTCCAGGGTCGGCTTTCTTCATATTTAATTTGTATTCAGAGACGCACTTTCTTTGTGCTTCTAAGTCAACCGTTTCTAAACGGAGCAAAGTGTTGCTCCTGGAGCTGAATGCTAACATTTTAACCCTGAAGGCATGACATCCTGGCTTTACTTTTTCCTCTTCACAGGAAGCCATTAGAGATGTTCACGTCAAGGGCATCATGTACCGAGCAGTGGAGGCGGATATTGGTAATATCCTTTGATTTATAGCCTTTTACATTGCTTGAGCCAACATTAAATGAATTATATGGCCACATCTAAGTTGGTGCCAAGACTTAAACAATTAACTCAGAAATAATGAGTCTGTGATGTACAAATAAAAAATTTTTTTCATGCGCAGATTATATCACCACCTCTTTGTTTTCTCATTTTCTAGGGAAATACATTTGCTATGGGGAGCAAAGCCATGCTGTGCTGAAGAAGCTGTCAGAGCACGGAAAAAAGATGTTCCTCATTACCAATAGCCCGTTTGACTTTGTGTAAGCGTGAGCAAACAGAGCGCAAGCGGTTGTTGCTGTGATTAATTAAAAACCGCCTTGTATCGCTGTACTAATATTTAATTGATGCCATTGTTTAACATTGCCTCAACTTTTGTAGTCAAGCAACCACACATCAAAGGGCTTTCAACCCGCAAGTATTTGTAATTAATTGTAAACCTTTGACTATGAGACGCTGTTGAAGTCAGGCTTGATTACACAAAAACGACTAGCTATGCATATTCAACCTCAGAAGGCTTCTCAGAGCCCAAAAACATCAAACCTGTGTTCTTGATTGAATGGTGTTTTACATTCAGTCTTCACAAAGGAAAAGGAGAGGCTTTACACACACACTTAAGTTCCTAAGTTTTTACCATATGCAGTATTTTTACCTTGACGTCCTCTCAGATCTATTTATGATTTTGTCCCCTGCACCTCTACCTAACTAGGGTTAAATGTCCACTATTCCCTTTATTTGCAAAAATACAACAGCGAGGTTGAAATAGGGTTGGGGCGATAATTCAATATAATAATTTATCGTCTTTCAGTTCAATCATATTGAGATATTGTAATACACCATTAATTTGTCAAAAACTGATTTTAACAAGCGCGTATTAAAATGAGAAAATGGGATTATTTTTGCGCTAAAGTTCTTATTTAAATGAGAAAAAAGTATTTAATTCCCAAAGGAGTATACAAAATCATGTGCTTATGTTATATCGACCATTTATTTATTGGACGACCAGAAAACAAGCGTGATTTACATCGTTCTTGAGATGTGAAATGACCTAAATGTTGAAAGTAACAAGGCAATTTCATTGAGTTTTATTTAAACTGGCACTAACATACGGATGTTCAAGATGGTGCACTGCTTAGCCGTCAGCTCCAGTGTTACAGTACCCTCATGATGAACTTCAAGATGTTGCAGGCAAGGTAATGTCTTATGTCTTTGTCCTCAGGGACCGAGGAATGAACTACATAGTGGGGAAGGACTGGCGAGACCTGTTTGATGTTGTGATTGTTCAGGCGGACAAACCTGGTTTCTTCAATGACCGGAGAAAGTAAGTGTGTTTTTGTCCGCGGCTCATACTATGACCATGCTGTGCCTTGCTCACTACTTTTACACATAATGTGCATTTGTGTATGTTTGTTTGGGAGCTGCCAATATTGGGTAAAATCTGTCTTTGTGCATTTTTCGCTAGACCTTTCCGGCGAGTGACAGACAAAGGTGCGTTGCTGTGGGACAGGATTCACAAGTTGGAAAAAGGGAAGATCTACAAACAGGTGTTCTCATAATTCCAGAATAATGTCCCCTGGATACACCCAATAAAATACATGGTTGATTTTTTTTAACGTGTGTGTTTGCTCACTGTAGGGAAACCTTTATGAGTTCCTGAGACTAACCGGCTGGAGAGGGTCCAAAGTGCTCTACTTCGGTGATCACATCTACAGCGACTTGGCAGTAAGCGGCATCCATATTTAATACAAAAGGCTCATTAAAACCACACAAAACGCTATTATGAAAAATTACGATATTATAAACAAAGAGAGGAACCCTGCTTTGACCATGCTTCATTTAAGATAAGTACATTTCTCCTGAAATTAGACTCTGACTGAGTTAATTCTTATATGCAACAGCTTAAATCATAACGCTCTGTTAGAGGGAAGCACATAATGAGATACTTAGCGAATGCTTGACAAAGATAATAAAATAAATTGGTTGAAAAAGTAATTCTTCATGCTTTATAAGACAGTTACCGTGGCACTGCAGTGGGTTTGGTTGACAGGTATTTTAGTGTCAGTTTCTCCTGATGTATCACATCTTCCGAATCTACATTAGTGAGTAACCCTGCACATTATTTACCTTTTTACACCTGTAACCCGGCAACCTGTGCTTCATCTGCGCTAAACAAACGAACATTTCACAGAGTCACAATGATTTATAATGACTTGGATACATTAATGTGTCTGATCAGCTGTAAATGGTGATAATGAAACGCAGCAGAGTTAACATCTTGGGCACAATGCCTTGCTGGTGGTAGGCAGCCAGCTGTCAAACATCTCACTTGTTTAGGAAGATGAAACATGGCATCTGTGTTTTACACCAACCACAGCTTACAATCAGCACAGACACAGAGCAGGAGCATCTCTGAGTTAGTGAGGAGTTACAGGGGAGGGGTTGATGAAGCTATATTTAATATAAAAAATGTTCTCACTTCATTTCAGTTCAGCTTTTTGTGTCATCCATCTAGCTTACTTCTGACTTACATTTCTGGTTTTAATGTTTTTTCAATTGATTTTCTTTCTTGTGTTTTGGGTTGTGAGCATTTTCATATTCTTCTGAGTAAGCCACGTTAGGCCCAATTTGAGTGTACAGTCACACAAATCCAGTGTGGCATTGCAGTTGTGCTGCTGACTTTGTGTTTTTTCTTAAGACAAGGTTTCTGTCATAGTTGTCTCAACAGGTAATCATATATGTGAGTAGGACACTGTGGTACAACAGAAGCAATACACTCAGATTCAGGCCGTACTGTATGATATTTACTTCAAGCCTACAACTCTAGTTTATTTTTATAGCATTTAAGTGTATTTAATATTGCATGTGGAATATAACTCAGACACTTACCACAAGTAAGTGAATTCCTGAATTATTGACAATTCCTGACCTTATTGTTTTTCAGGATCTGACGCTGAAACATGGCTGGAGGACGGGCGCCATCATTCCTGAGCTGAGGAAGGAGATCAAGATCATGAACACGGAGCAGTACATGCACATGATGGCCTGGTTGCAGGCGCTGACTGGACTTATCGAGCAGATGCAGGTCAGGAGACTTTATAAAAACATACATGTCCCTTCCTCTTTGCCTCTATCCTCAAATGCTTGAGCTCAACTTCTTTGCTCTGCTCCCAAACAGGTACACAGGGATGCAGCGTCTCAGGCTGTCGTCGAGGAGTGGATCAAAGAGAGAGAAGCCATGAGGTAGAGGAGATGATTACACTGACAGTAAAGAGTAGTTCATTTATTGATATCTTGTAGAACTGATCCAACCTCATCTCGATGGTATGAATGTGTGTTTTCATGGCAGGTCACAGATGAAGGACATCTTCAACCCTCAGTTCGGGAGTCTCTTCCGGACGTACCACAACCCCACCTACTTCTCACGCCGACTCTCACGCTTTGCCGACATCTACATGGCCTCCATCAGCTGCCTGCTCAACTACGACTTCCAGCACACCTTTTTCCCTCGCCGTACTCCCCTGCAGCACGAGGCGCCCTTCTGGCCTGAACACAGTCCAGGTGGTATCAGTGTCTCCTCACAGGTCAGCAAGATGAACGCAGACACCGATTAGAGAGAGAGAGAGAGAGAGAGAGAGGGAGAGAGAGAGAGAGAGAGAGAGAGAGAGAGAGAGAGAGAGAGAGAGAAGATATTTTAAATTTTAGAGATGGAATTTTAGAAGATGCATGCCACATTTTAAGATCTGGTAACAATCAAGGAGACTGTTGATGTTTATTAAGCTTTAAACTAGTTAGTTACGAACTTCCTCTTAAATAATTCAGCCTTTAAGAGGACCAATGGATTAGTACTATTTAAGCAAAATGACACGGGATGTTTTTATTGAAGACAAGGGCAGTTTGTGTTTTACATTTTTGTCACACATAATTTAAAACATTGAATGCACTGATTGTTTTAGGTTTGCGTGTATGTGTATATGTGTATGTTTGTGTGTGAGAGGTATAGTGAGGAATTATGCAAATATGCTGTATTTACAGAGTCTAAACAACAGGGGGCAGTCACACATCATGTCTATCATGTGTCTCGAGTACGAATTGAAGATTACCTTTGCTTTTTTTCTATCCTTTGAATCTGTAAAACTATAAAAGACTGTCAGTGGAATGGGAATATTCAGATGTGACATTTACGTTACAAACTCTGTTGCCTTAATCTACTTTGTCACATCACTGCAATGTGTATATTTTTGTAATAGTCTAATGTAAATCTGTGGTAATCAAGCTTTTCAAATGTTGCATCTTGGTTCATCTCATTTTGAACTGCACATTGTGATACATGCTGCACATTTATGGTCTGAAGTCTTTGTATTTAATTGTCTGAAACACAGACGCATCACAGCCTGTATGTCTTATTTTAGCGCATGAGAAATGTTCACATTTGTCAGCAAATAATAGAGCATTGTTTCTATATTTAGCACAAGTGTTGCTATTTGATCTGTTAAGGCAGCGTTGAGTTTCATTAGGTTTCACACTTCTGCAGAAAATGCGTGAAATGTTTTCTCATGTGCTGGAATGAAGACTTGAGAAGAATGTATTTGATAATTATTCTGGAACTCTTAAATGTCTGTGGCCACAAACAAAAACCTCATGGTTTATGTAATTTAAATCATGAAGTGTATTTACATTTCTCTGTTTAATTAAATTGAAATGGCTTAATGATCCGAGTCATGAATTTAAAGCAAATTAATATGGCTGGATACTGTTATGTAATTAGATTAGCAGGTATGTGTTTATTTAATGCGTAATCCATTTGTACTATGCTCTCTTTTCCTTTTCTATTTGCTGTATAAACAACTAAAGGAAGAAGTATTCCATAATTTGAAAATTAAATTTCAGGGCTTATTCATCGCTCCTTAATATCCCTCTACTTTCTAATTACCATTATTGCAGCGGGTTTATTGGGACTAATCCATTCAAATCGTGTTACGGACCAATTTCCCATATTGCATTTGGAGGCTTTCTCCATCAGACAGGTGCACGATCTGACTTCTTAAAAAATAAGCAAAGCCGGGTGCTTTTAGAGGGATAAGAAATTATAAGATCGGTGACGTTGTGGTCCGAGCTGAGCTGAGTCCGCGGGTTTCTGGCCTCACAGTCGATCCCCCCCAAAGCAGCACTTCATGTGGGCACCATGGACAGCAACAGCACGCCGTTGAGCTCCGGCTCTCCCACTCCGTCCATCCACGCCGAGATGGTGACCATCACGCCCACCATCTTCCCTCGGGTGGGCTACAGCATTCTCTCCTTCCTCATGTTCATCAACACAGTGTTGACAGTCTTTAACAACGTGCTCGTCATCACCGTGTTGCTGAGGAACCCGTCGCTCCTGCAGCCCATGAACGTGTTCATCCTCAGCCTCGCGGTGTCTGACCTCATGATCGGCCTCTGCGGCTCCCTGATCGTCACCATCACCAACTACCAAGGCTCCTTCTTTATCGGCCACGCGGCCTGCGTCTTTCAGGGATTTGCTGTCAATTATTTTGGTAAGTGGAGTTGTGGGAGAGCAGTTTGTGTTGTAAATACTTTTTTGAGGGCAATTTTTGTTTTCTCCTTGTCATTGTAATACACAATAAACACAACTTTAAGGCTAAAATATTGATCTTTTTGTTTCTCTTCTAATCTCAGAATGTGTTGTAGCTTTTTACAAATATATTCATGTTTTTGGCCTCTGTTTGATGCTTTTTGAAAATCTCCCTCTACTGGAATCAGAACTTTCAAATGTCATGTTTATTTCCATATCTGTTCGTCTGACTGAAGTTCATTCTTGACTTTGGACACCAACTGTTATTTAGGGAATGGAGTTTGCTCACTTGTTATGAAAATATTGATGTTCAAGCCCTGAGAAGGACAATGAGATGTAGTTAAAAACTAAGTGCAACTTGACATGTTTTTTAATGTTAACTTATTTCTCTTTCCCAGGTCTGGTGTCACTCTGCACTTTGACCCTGCTTGCCTACGAGCGCTACAACGTGGTGTGTAGACCGAGAAACAGCCTAAAGTTGAGCATGCGGAGAAGCATCATCGGGCTGCTTATTGTCTGGATCTTCTGCTTGTTTTGGGCGGTGGCTCCGTTATTCGGCTGGAGCTCCTACGGACCCGAGGGAGTCCAGACCTCCTGCTCTCTGGCCTGGGAAGAGAGATCGTGGAGCAACTACAGCTACCTCATCCTCTACACGCTGCTCTGCTTCATTTTACCTGTGGCAGTCATCATCTACTGCTATTCCAAAGTGCTCACATCCATGAATAAGGTTTGCTCCTGATGACTTTTTTGTGTATTCATTCAACACTTTTACACCATTAGAGCTAGATTTTAAAATTCCTCATCTGTTTGCAATTTACCACCTACCGACTAAAACAAGCATTACGTAGCTGTTAATGGGTGTGAAATGTCCTTACTACTTGTAGCTGAACAGGAGTGTGGAGCTCCAGGGTGGGCGTTCCAGCCAGAAGGAGAATGATCACGCCATCAGTATGGTCCTCTCCATGATCATTGCTTTTTTTGTCTGCTGGCTGCCCTACACGGCTTTGTCGGTGGTGGTTGTCGTGGATCCGGCACTCTACATCCCTCCACTGGTCGCCACGATGCCCATGTACTTTGCCAAGACCAGCCCCGTCTATAACCCCATCATCTACTTCCTTTCCAACAAGCAGGTAAGCAGCTAAAGTGCATATCTGCTTCTAAAATTGAGATGCAAAGGGTAAATTTTGGGGGGAATTGCACTTAAACTTGATGCTAATATATTTCCTGAATGTTTCTTTTTTTAAAATCTCCAACAGTTCCGTGATGCCGCTCTGGAGATGCTGTCGTGCGGCCGCTACATTTCCCACATGCCCAACACTGTCAGCATCGGCATGCGCTCCTTGAACAGGAGGAGCCGGCTGACTTCCTTAAGCAGGAATGTCAACTTGCACAGCAAGGTGTTGCCTCTGTGACCTTCTCCAGCAGAAAACACACTGTCAGTGTTTATCGGTGCCTCATTAAGGATGCAGACCTGCACACCTACAGACCCATGTATCTCAAAGAGGTCTTCACCACAGCCCAGTGG